>NC_067401.1:29770269-30104019 GCF_016432865.1 Antechinus flavipes | reverse complement strand
AGGAGAGGTAAGGAGGGACACCATGAGGCAGAGTGTGGAGGTGAACTGAACCACGGAGGGTAGCAGCCATGGGATGGCTCACAGGCAGATTTTTTAGGGAGAATTTAACCTCGGAGACATGACTGGGATTTCTACAGAGGGTGAGTCTCAGGAGTTTGACAGAACTTAGATTTCAGACTGGATCACTTCCCTAAAGAGTGGGATCGTGGAATGAAACCGCTCTCTATTAGAGTCTTCTGTCTGCTTGCCTCAGGGATCAATTCTTTAGTTTCTTTTGGTCCAAACCACCATGCAGGACCTCATCAGTCTGGTGTGCTGGAAATGGTCTTGGAATCAAGAGACCCAGGCTCAGATTCTCTCTCTAACTCTCGGGAGCTGAATAACCACGGACAATATTTCATTACATTCGTATAGCATAATTTGTTCCCTCATTTCTCCACCGACAGACAGTCTTTTCTCATCTTAGAAGTAGCTGGGTGCTGTATCTGGAGTCAAAAGACTTGGGTTCCTTTAGCAATGTGACTTCAAGTAGAGTTGATCTCACTGAACCCATTTCCTCATTTGCAAAATGGGTATAATAAAACCTGCCCTGTTTACTTCACAAAGCTGTCATGTAGAAAATGCTTTATGATCTGTAAAGGATTCTATAAGCCCGAGGTTTTCACAGAATACCCAAGTAGAAAGAGGTTTTGGAGGCTTCCTGGTCCAATCTATATAAAAACCCACTCTACAATAACTTAAGATACATGGTCATGTCCCACTGGACCTTCGATGGTGGAAAAACTCAGTGTCCAAGAAAACCAATTGCACTTTTGTGCAGCTCTCATTTTTATAACATTTTTCCTTATGTGAACTTAAATCTGCCTTTCTTCAACTTCCATCTATTATTTCTAGCTTTGCCCTTTGTGGCCAGAATATACTTAACTCTTTTTTTCCATATGACAACCCCTGTAAGTCGTCTTTTTGCACAGACAGGCATCTCCAGTCAGCACTTTCTGTTGGGTTGACTCACGGCACTCTCTCTCCTGAGTACGGCACTCAGAATTGAACACAATAATATATATGTGATGGGAACACAGAAAATACAGGGGACATATTGCCCTCCCTTCTCCCCATGTGTTTCTGTTTCTACATCCTAGAATAGTCGAGATGTTTTGAGCTTCCACTGCTGACTTATAAAAATTGCTTTTGACTTTTTTTTTTGTTTAACATAACCTTCATTTCAAAATATATTTTGCCTCACCTCTTCCCCCTGTAAATTATACCATGTAACAAAAAATAAAAATGAGCCCCAAAATCCATCAACTGAGTCGGATAATAGATGTAATATGGCAAACCCAGCATCATTGTCTTCCTTCTTGTCAAAGGAGGGAGGGAAATTTATTTTCTAATCTATTCTCCAGGCCCATGTTTTCATGATTATTACAAAACACATTTTGGTTTTCTTAAAATTCTGTTTATTGCCATGGTTTTTGTGACTGGTCTAAGTTTTTCATGTTTCTCTGTATTTCTCAACCTACAGCAAAATTCTGTGGACCACATTTCCACATACTATTGTTTAGCCATTTCCCGGTGGATAGATATATTTCCCTTTCCACTGTCTCAGTTCTTTGACATAACAAAAATCTCTAAGTATTTTGGTTTAAAAAAATAGTCTTCAAATAGTTCCAGAATGGTTCCATGGTTCCAATTTTTTGGCAGGCCTGCTACAGTCTCTCCAAAACAGATTTCTGAAGTGTTATTTTTGCCACTTTGCTATGAGCAGAAACCTGATTTGCAATTTAAATAATTTGGAATATTTCTGAAAGCTTAAAGTTTGCCATTCTTTTGAAAATTAATGTGTGTGTGTGTTGGGGGGGAGGGTGTAGCTAGGCGGTGCAGTTGATAGAGCACCAGCCCTGGTGGTCTGGAGGACCCGAGTTCAAATCTCATCTCAGACGCTAACACTTCCTGGCTGTGTGACCCTGGGCAAGTTACTTAACCCCAATTGCCTCAGTGGAAAAAAAAAAAGAAAAAGAAAATTAATCGGCCATGTTTTGGCCACTTATCTCTAGTGGAATGGATCTCATTGTTTTTTTGTTTTTTTTTAATCATCAGCTTTGCTTTTATCCCAGCTACAGATGCTTTATGTGAGGCTTTTAACTTCCCGTCACTACCACATCTCCTCCCTCTTCTAGCCATAGTTATAGCTTCTTAATGATTTTAATTTTTAAATGTCTATTATCTACTCCAAATCTTCAGTCTATGGAAATCTTGCTCTGTAGGTATCCCATAATGCCTGCAGTAGAAGGGAGTATTACTCTCCTCTGAAAGCGCCCATTCCCCAGAGGGAATGTCAAGGCAGCCAGGCCCTACCCTCGGCATCTTGCCTTTCCCGCTCTTGCCCTCTGGTGGACACAGTGGGCAGCAACCCCAGAAGCTGGTTCTGACCGGGCCCCTCCTCCATCCCTCCCTGCCACAGAGGACACCGCCAGCCAATCGCGTGGGTGCAAGAAGTTTATTATACCAGAGGGAAGGCGGCAGGGCCCAGGGCTGCGACCAAACCCTAGGCCCGACATGCAGCATTCACATGCAGAGGCAGCGCTGTGGGCCCCCATCCCCGCAGGGCTGAGCCCTGTCCAGCCCCACGACCCTCCAGGCCCCAGCCCGGCTTCTTCCGTGCTCCCAGGGGCCTCCTCGGGCCAGTCTCCACCCCAACAGCCCAGGACGTGCCTGGCCGCCCAGCCACCTTTCCACCTTCTCTCTTCTAGCTGAGACCAAGGGCCCGGGGATCCGGGGACAGCCAAGCTAGGGAGAGGAGGGGCAGCCGCTCGCCCGGGGGTGAACACACGCTGGGAGGAACGGACAGGTTTTTCTAGTGGAGGCAGAAGGAACAAGAAGGTAGAGCCGGGGACACGTGGCATGGGGCACTCAGGGGCCTGGGCAAAGGGCAGCACCGAGGGCCATGGCGGCAAAGGTGGGCAACTTAGCCTGCTCCCTCTACCGCGCCCGGGCCTGGCCCCAGAGCTGAACGTGGCTACCCTGCACCCACCTTCAGCCGGTGGGGAGCCTCTTCCTCCCTCCTGCTCCCTGCCCAGGGTCGTGCCCAAGCAGGAGGCAGCCCTGAGTTAGGAGGGAGGGCACGCCCACCGGCCCAGATATTCTCTCACTCCTCCTGGCACTGCGCTGGGCAAGGAGAAGCCCTGCAGAGGAAGGGGCCGCCTGACGCTCCCGGGCCCCCCGCTTGCAGACAACCCCATCCCATCACGGGCTCTGGCGCCCGAGAAACCAGAGGCATCTTCCTGGGGAAGAGCAGGGCTCGTACAGAGCCGCGTCCCCGGAGGCCCGGCTTCCCCGCGGGCCTCGGAACAACAGCTCGGCGCTCCCTCAGGCCGCGCTCCGGCCAGCATCCAGGACTGCGGACTGACGGCCGAGGAACTTCAAGGCACCGGGTTCTGAGGAGCGGCGGCCGCTCCTCCGAGACAAACAGTGATTGCAAACGTCCTTAGCTTACGCTATGATTGGTGGAGGTGAGGGAAGAGCGCGCACACACGACGGAAGAATGGGAGGAGGAGGAGACAGGCCGGCAGCTCTCCTGGTCCCCACGACACCAGGCACCAGAGTCGGTAACGCTTGCGCTCCCCCCGGGCTCGCTGTCGGAGGCTGGGGGCCGGGCGCGGCCTCCTTCACCCCTGTGTGCCGGTGGCTTTCTGGACCAGAGGGATCTGCGGCAGAGAGGACGACCGGCCCTTCAGGGAGCCCGCCCCCTGTGCCCCCGCCCCTGCCCCGCCCCTGCCCCATTCCCCCGCCCCCTCGCCCCCCATCCCCCACGGGCGGCCCAGACTCACCTTGGACAAGTCCACCCCAGTGAGGGCGTGCACGGAAGCCGGCAGCTCTGCCAGCAGGCGAGTCACTTCGCCGGTCACCTTGCTGTTGTCCCCACTGAGCACCACGACCTCGTCGACTTTGGTCAGAGGGGCGGACACTTTGGCAGCGATCTAGGCCAGGAGGGCTGGGGTTAGTGGGGAGAGGGCCCTCGGGGCGGACGCTCCCTTTACGGCCTGCAGCCTCCGGGGCTGGTCGGGCTCTTTAAGGGGCTCGGGAATGGTACGGGAGCCGGGGACCCTCGGGGGGAGGGGGAGTCCCTGACCCCTACCCTTCCCGCCAGGTGCCCGGAAGCCCCCCACCCCCAGGCCCCGGATCGGTGGGAGCAGCCGGGGCCTCTCACCGCGGGGAGGGCGTCGAGCACCAGCGCCAGCTTGGCGGCGTGGCCGTACAGCTGGTAGGCCTCGGCCTTGAGCTTCATGCGCTCGGCCTCGGCCTTGCCCAGGGCCTCGATCACCATCGCCTCGGCCTCCCCGATCTTGCGAATCTTCTCGGCCTCTGCCTGGGCCAGGAGCACCTTCTTCACCCTGGGGGGGGGTGGGGAGGAGAAAAGGCATCAGGCCCCCGACGGCCCAAGAGGCTCTCCCGGTCCCCCTTCTCCACGCGCCGGGCGCACAGCAGGTACCCGAGAGCGCTCCCTCCCTCCCGGAGCAGACCTGGGCCAGCCAAGCTCGTCTCCGGGGATCCCGCCCCTCCGCCCTCAGCCTCGGCCCTCACTTCTCTCCCTCGGCGATCTGCTGTATGCGGTGGGCCTCGGCCTCCGAGGGCTGCCGGATGGTGGACACGAGCTCCTTGGTGGTGCGCAGGATCTCCTGCTCCTCCACGTCGATCTGCTTCTTCCTCTGCACGACCTCGATCTCCAGCTCCTCCTGCCGGATCTTCTGCTGCTCCTTGGCGGCTTGCAGCTCGTAGGCCAGTTGGGCCTCCGCGGTCTGCCAGACCAGAAATTGCCAGCCTGCGCCGCTGCACCCTTCTCCCCCCCCCCAGCCCGTTGTACCCCTCCCTGCCCCTGCACCCCTCTCCCCCCACTCTGCCCGTTGTACCCCTCCCTGCCCCCGCACTCCTCTCCCCCCACCCTGCCCGTTGTACCCCTGCCTGCCCCCACATCCCTCTCCCCCCACCCTGCCTGTTGTACCCCTGCCTGCCCCCGCATCCCTCTCCCCCCACCCTGCCTGTTGTACCCCTGCCTGCCCCCGCATCCCTCTCCCCCCACCCAGCCCGTTGTACCCCTCCCTGCCCCTGCACCCCTCTCCCCCCACCCTGCCTGTTGTACCCCTCCCTGCCCCTGCACTCCTCTCCCCCCACCCTGCCTGTTGTAACCCCTCCCTGCCCCTGAACCTCTCCCCACCCCCTGCCTACTGCACCCCTCTCCCCCCACCCTGCCCGTTGTACCCCTCCCTGCCCCTGCACTCCTCTCCCCCCACCCTGCCTGTTGTACCCCTGCCTGCCCCCGCATCCCTCTCCCCCCACCCTGCCTGTTGTACCCCTCCCTGCCCCCGCATCCCTCTCCCCCCACCCAGCCCGTTGTACCCCTCCCTGCCCCTGCACCCCTCTCCCCCCACCCTGCCTGTTGTACCCCTCCCTGCCCCTGCACTCCTCTCCCCCCACCCTGCCTGTTGTACCCCTCCCTGCCCCTGCACTCCTCTCCCCCCACCCTGCCTGTTGTAACCCCTCCCTGCCCCTGAACCTCTCCCCACCCCCTGCCTACTGCACCCCTCTCCCCCCACCCTGCCCGTTGTACCCCTCCCTGCCCCTGCACTCCTCTCTCCCCATCCTGCCCGTTGTACCCCTGCCTGCCCCCGCATCCCTCTCCCCCCACCCTGCCTGTTGTACCCCTCCCTGCCCCCGCATCCCTCTCCCCCCACCCTGCCCATTGTACCCCTCCCTACCCCTGCACTCCTCTCCCCCCACCCTGCCGGTTGTACCCCTGCCTGCTCCTGCACTCCTCCCCCCCCCCAGGCCTGTTGTAACCCCTCCCTGCCCCTGAACCTCCCCCCCCCCACTGCACCCCTCTCCCCGGCCCCACCCTCACCTTGATGCTGACTTCCTCGGTGAAGGCCGACTTCTTCAGCTCAAAGGAGCGTTTGGAGTCGGCGATGTACGTGTCCGCCAGGAACTTCATATCCAACATTTCCTTCTTGCACTCAGCTTCCTGGGGGAGAGAGGAGGCAACAGAGGTTGGGGGGAAGCCTTGGGTTGGAAGTTAGTGGGTTACGTGGGCACCTTGTGAAGGTGGTGGCAGGAAGCCCTGCGCCAGACCATGGACTCCCCTCCCTGGGCCGGGACCCCTCTCACCCTGATGCCCGCGTCCCGTTCCGCCTCGGCCACTCCAATGTCGGCGTCTCTCTGGACCTGGGCCGTCTGCGACTTTCCCAGGGAGCTCAGGTAATTCACTTTGTCGTACACATCCTGCAGGAGTGTGAGGAAGGGACGTCAGCCCCGAGAGGACAGAGTTGGGGCCCCAGGACCAGCCTGAAGAGCCCTCCCCTACCCCAGGACTGTACCTTGATGGTAAAGCTGAGGATCTCGATCCCCATGCGACCCACGTCGGGGGCGGCCACTTCCCTCACCAGCTTGGCAAACTGGTCCCGGTCCTGGTAGATCTGCTCCACAGTCAGGGTCCCTGGGGGCAGGGCAAAAATAGACATGACCTGGATCAGACCCTGGCTCCTCACCCACGACCGCAGGTCCATGTGGACCAAGCCTGGGGAGCCCAAGGACCAAGGCAGAGAAGGCTCGAGGGGCTGGTGGTAGCCCAGGCTACCTGGCACTGACCCTGGGGGCGCTAACCACAGTTACACCCCTTCCCCCATGAGAAAAAGCTAGCCTGGTCCTCCTCTCCACAGGGAAGAGTGGGGGGGGGCAGCGCCCTCCCCACCCCAGCCTTGCTGTGGTACAAGTCTTACTGGCTCATTTAACAGATGAAGAAAAGGAGAACTGGACTCCATTAATGCTACAAGCATGTACCCAGGCCCCAGCACTCCTCCCACCTTCCTCCCTCCCACCTGTTCTGCCAAATTAGTCCCTGTACAAATCAAATTTCTGACTGTTCAAGAGGGATGGCATACGAAGGGGGCAGCAGGGGAGGAGATGGGCTGAAAACCTTGGGATCTTCCCTGGGTTGTTGTAGTATAGTGTATTTAGGGCCACGAGGATCTGGGTTCAAATCTCAGCTCTGCTTCTTGCTCCCTGTGGGACCCAGATCTAGTCTCCCCATCTGCTGCCTGGCTCTAGGTGTGGAGGTGGGGAGTCGGGGATTGGTTTCTCCTTTTCGCTCTTTCGGTTCAGAATGCTGGTGTTCCTCAGGGTCTGAGTGCATCCTCTGGGCTGCAGGATTGCCCACTCTAAGCCCAGACTCTTACTGGGTTTCCTGCCCAGGGCCCAACTGCAGCCTCCACTTCAGAGCTGGACCTCGTGGCCGGCCCGGGGACTTTGTCCTTCCCTGCTACAGAGGACAGATGCGTCTCTGTGGGGGAGCAGGACCAGGTAAAAACTGTCCTGGGCTTTCAGGGGACACTGGGACCAATGCGTGTCAGTGCCGTAACTGGGAGGACAGAAGGCTATAGGCCTCTTTGGCAGCCTGAAAAGTACGGACCCCAGAGCAAGGAAGGCGACCAAGACGACCTCAGCTGGGGCCAGACAGCAGGGCCTGGGACAAGCTGGCGGGCTTCTAAGGGAAGAGATCGGATCTCAGACCCCCGTGGAACAGGGAAACATCCGGGGGACAGCAGAGTGGCGCTGGGCACGGGAGGACCTGCTAAGGCCCAGCCTTCAAGTGTGGGGCATGAGGGAGTTACAGAGCGGGGCTCTTGCTTCCCGACACTGTGACTCCATGGACCCCAGCACCACAATGCTGTCCCTGGAGCCATTTCCTTCTCCAGATCATTGGACAGATGAGGAAACTGAGGCAGGTTGAGTGATATGACTGAATATCCCACAGCTAGTGAGTATCTGAGGCTGGATGTGAACTCCTCGGACTCCAGGCCCAGTGCTTTAAGTGAAAAAACGGCCCTTTCAGGAGCTAGTGGTCTCCCTGACCAGCAGGTCTTCAAAGAGGAGGCCGATTATTGTTACTCAAGAATTGGGGGAAGGGGGGATACAGGTACAGGTGAGACTGGGCGGCCTCTGAGCCCAGCCAACCCCGGAACTAAGGGGAGCAGGAGCCGCACTCCACCTAAGATGGACCGGAGGTGGCCCTCCAGGGTCTGCAGAACCACATTCTTGATGTCATGAACATTTTTCCCCAGGAACTGCTCGCAGGCCACAGCCAACAGCTCATTCTCCGTCATGATTTTCACCTGCAGAGAAGGGAGAAGCCCCGGAAGAGACAATTAGCTGGAAAAAAAGTTGCTTAAAAAAAGCAAAAAGCGGGGACAGCTGTGAGCCCCCTAAGCCTGGGGGGTGGCTGGACTCCAACCATCACAGACTGCTTCTGTTCCCGCCCCCTCCCAAAGAAGGGGACATCTGTCCCAAGGCTCTGGTGGCCAGGAGTGCAGAGGACTTCTGCTTTCAGTAAGGAACTCTGCAGGCCCCATCAACATGCTGTTTGGGAACCTTCCCAATGCCCAGGTCTCGGCTAAAGGCTCAGAGCTTCCCGCTTCGGGAGAACAGTGGCGGCTCCAGCAGCTGATCCTAGCTGAGCTGTGTCCCTGCACTCACAGGCCCTGCCCCTGGGCCCTGTTCTGTACCCCAACCGGAGCCCCGTATCAGCACCTTGTCTCATCTCCTCAACAAGGGGACTTTCTGGCTGCTAAGGAGGGACACTGATACCAGAGAGACAGAGAAAGGGAGAGACAGACTTAAGTGTCTCAACAGATCAGGGACCAGAGCCAGAGAGGATGTGTGTGTGTGTGTGTGTGTGTGTGTGTGTGTGTGTGTGTGTGTGTGTGTGTGTGTGTGTGTGTGTACACGTGTGTGTATGTGTCTTTCTTCCTTGTTGACTGTTCTCTGTGGGTTCGTAACCAAGCCCCCCCCTCCCCCCAGCCCCTGGGAATCCCAGCCCTCTGGCAGAGCCTCCCACACCTATGAAGCTCTGGAGGTTAGAGCAGCAGAGGCCTCTGGGGAGGGGATGGCTGACATGGCCAGCCTGAGGAGACAACGTGGGTGGGAGCAGTTCTGTTTGGGGATGGAGATGGCAAAGCAGGAGAGGTTAAAGCCAGGCAGGCCTTGGAGAGTGACTGGGGCACAGAGGGCCCTCACCTGATTCTGAGCCCCCACTGGGGAGGAGGCAGCAGTGGAGAGAACGTCCCCAACTGCCCAGGAACGGAGCAGGCCTCCTGTCCTGTCCTCTCGCCCTCTCCCCCTCCCCCCGGTGCCAGAGGCTATACCCAGAGTTACTATACCTGGGCGACACCCGTCACAGTTAAAGCTACCCCCTCGGCCGTCTCTACGTCCTCACAACGGGGCTGCAACGTCATTATCTCTAGTGAAATCCTGTCAAGAAACGTAAAACATGTGCATGTCTCTAAGAGTGAGAGCTCCGAGGGCGTCGGGGGCAGCTTCAGGAGCCTTGATCACTCCGACTGGGCAGAAGGGTCGTGGGGCGGGCAAACGGGTGCCCCGAGCTGGGCGAATCTCTGAGGTCTCAGGGCCAAAGTGGTCAGGGGACGAAGGTGGGACGCAGAACAAGTTTCAGGAAAGAGAATGAAAACAAGCCAGATTCTTGGCCCATGCCCTGGCAGGGATGGGCACGTCCCCCCACTATTACTCAGAACGGCCCAGATGGAAGACCACAGGAAAGAAAAGCTGTACTAGGGGCAGCCTAAAGGGGCAAAGTGTCACAAACGTTTGCTGGATTGGAAAGCTCAGGGGTGGCTTTGTCCAATCAAGGCACCCATGTCAGGGTCAAGTTCACTGAGTGGAAATGGAACTAAATGCTCAGCTCACTATAGGCTGGCAGTGGCTCTGAGTCTAGAGTGGGCAGACAGGGCCCAGACAACTTAGCTAACACCACAAAAAGGAGATTTACAGAGCATGGTTGGTGCTCTGGAGGTGATGTCTCTGAAGAAGAGAGTGGTGAGCGAAAGGGGCTTCTGGCCTTGAACCCTTGGGGTTCCTGCCTCAGGTCACACAGGAAAGAAACACAAACAAGATATCTGGAGACTGCATCCCTGGCAAACAGCCTCTTTGAAAAGATTCTTACAGAAGAAGCAAGAGAGGATCTGGGAAGATGAAGTAGGTCAGAAAATTTTGGGGTCTTCAAATTTTCTCCACAGAAAAAGACAAAACATTGCTTCAGAGGGAATATAGAGCAGTGGGAATAAACCAAAGTCAGGCTAAAGCAGTTGTTCTAAGACAGCCTGAGCAGAGGTTCTGCCTAAGTGAAGTGCAAATGTCTGCAGGACTTTAAAAATCAAATAAGAGCAACTGAGGAAAAATTATTTAAAAAGAAAATAAGCAGTGTGAGAAATCAAGAAAATTATGAAAAGAAAGCCAACCAATTTGAAGGAGAGAACCAAAACTTTAAGGAAGAAAATAATTTCTTGAAAACTAGAATTGGGCAAAGAGAAACTAATGACATCCTCAAACAAAGAAATAAGGAAACAAAATCAAAAGGATGAAAAAAGAGAAAAGAATGTGAAACATCTCATCAAAAAAATAACTGATCTAGAACAAATTGAGGAGAGATAATAATAGCTGGATTGTCTGAAAATGTTGAATTAAAAAAAAAAGAATCGATAACAACGGTACAAGAAATTATCCAGGAAAATTGCCCTGGACTTTGAGAAGAAGACAGAGCAGAAATAGAAAAGATGTATCAATCACCACATGAAAGAGATTCCAGAGGGAAAAGTTACAGGAATATCACAGCCAAGTTTCAAAGCTTCCAGGATAGGAGAAAATATTGGAAATGGCAAGAAAAAGCCAATTTAAATATTGTGGAGCTACAATATGGATAACAAAAGAATTAGAACTACTACAATGAAGGGGCATTTAGTTCCTGGAATACTATATTTCGAAAAGCCAAAGAGCTGGGGTTATGACCAAGGGTAACTAACCCAGCAAAGTTCAGTATAATCCTGAATCAGGAAAAACAGACATTTAAAGAAATGAAAAACTTGGGGTTTGTGTGACAAAAACAGCAGAACTTAAGGGGAAAATGTGACATATAACATCTATGAGAAATATGAAGGAGCAATTATAAATGACTCAATAAGCTCATATCGTTTACTTCTTTTATGTGAAAATATCAGTTCTCTTATACCTATCATTTTTCTTGGGGTAGTCTGAAAGAAAGACTTGGGCTAAGTTGAGTGTGATGGGATGATTCTAAAAAAAACAAAATAAAAAAAACTGTGTAGAGAATTTAGTAGTGGGGAGGGTGGGTAGTACTGGAACCTTGCTCTCATTGGGAATGGGTTAGAGAGAGAATATGTTTATCTAGAAGGGCATAAAAATCTAAGTTCAGAAAGAAATTAAGAGGGCAAAGGAATACGATGGGGGGAAGATTAGGGAGGAATTCTTGAAGGAGTGGACAGATTAAAGAATAAGAAGGGCAAAGTAATAGGTACAAGTAAAAAGTAGAGAAGTGAGGAGGGATGGGAATAAGGTGAAGAGGATAATGAGGAAAAAGAGAAAAATATACAACAATCATTATAACAGAATGTGAATGGGATGAATTTACCCATAAAATAGACCAATAGCAGATTAAAAACTTGTGTGAGGGCAGTTAAGAAAACAGGAAGGGAGAAAACAGACAAGTAATTATAGTTTAGAATGTGAATGGATGAATTCACCCATAAAATAAAAATAGTAGAATAAAATTTGAATTTAAAAAATGTTGCTTTCAGGAAATGTTATAAAAATGAGAGATACATGCATATTTTATTTTTATTTTAAAGATCAGGAATAGAATTTATCATGAAAAACAGCAGCAGTAGTCATCATGATCTTAAAGTTAAAGCTAAAACAGATTTCATCAAAACAGAAAAATGGTATGTCTGCCATATTAATCAATATGGTTATAGACAATTTAAGATAATTAGATAGCATAAGGTTGGGATATTGCTGTGATGTAGGAAAAGATGAGTTGGTACATTGAGAAAAAAGTGGAAAGGCTTGGATTTATGAAGGAAAATGCTATCCAGAGACAGAGGGCAATTGGAAATAAATAGAGTAGGGTCTTATATATACACATATGAATATGATTATAAATATATGTGTTGGTATGTGGGTATATATAAAAGTGTATATTGTAATCTTCTTGGGGAGGGAAAAAGAAAAAATAAAAGTATGTAGAAGAAAACAAAAGAATACCTACAAGGAAGCAAAGATTGGGCAACTCTGAAATACAATGTGTAACATTTGTTACAGGATATAACTTTCTTTCTTAAAATGGCAACTTGTTGCTTTACATTTTGAATCCTCTCAGGTTCTGGTAGGTAAATGACAATGTTTTTGCTTTCTTATTTTGTATTTAAGTTTGAAACAAATTATTTTAAAAGATAGTCAGAAGGAAACAGTAACTTTTGGGGGATAATAAATGTTTGATGATTGGCTTAGAGTGCTCAGAAAGAGTTCTAGGGTAAAATGCCTCCTATTCTACCCCTCTCCCCCAGTTGTAAGAAATGATAAAGGAATGGTTGTTGATCTTCCTGGAATATAGGGGTGGCTGTGCACAGAATGTGAAGAGAAACAGACTTTGAGAGTACCAGGTGAAGGACTCAGAGAATCGGGGTCAGCAGACCCTCACTGGAGAGAAGTGACCACTCTCTCCTGCTCAGCAACTCACTGTCCCCAATCACCCAGTTGGTCCGACTCCCCAGCGGCCTCCCTGTCTTGGGGTGATCCTGTTTTTGTTCCTTTGATCAAGGTTAGAAAGGAGCCATCTAGACCCACCAATCCTAACCAGGCAGCTCAGTTCCCACCACTGGCCCTCTGCACAGACTGAGCTCCACGCTTAGAGGGCCCTTTATCCTCACACACCCACTGTCCTTCAGAGCCTGGCTTCTGTGTCCCCTTGTACCTGAAGCCTTTCCTGAGTCCCTCCGAGGTTAGTGCTTTCCACCCCATAATAATTTACTCTTGCATTCACTCTGTATATAATTTGCTACATGCACGTTGTTTTCCTCCAGTAAAACATAAGCTCTCAAGGGGAGTATTTTGTTTTTGGCTTTGGATTGCTAGCTCCTAGTGCACGTGTGTCCCAGGACTTCGGGTCATGCTGTATAATTGTGCTCTATGCCCCCGTTCAATGCTGCATTTGTACATGGGAGCTGTGTCAGCTAAACTCCAGGCCAGAATTCTACCCTATTCCGGGGCATTCTCCCTCTGACCCCAAGTCCCAATCACCACGAGTGACACACCAGGGGAAGTCATCAAGCCCTGGGGAATCTGGATGGAAGGACACCCCCACCCCCCTGAAATGTTGGCTCTGGCCCCTTCTCAAATTCTTCTGGCTCTGAGCGTGGGTTCATTAAGGACACCAGAATGAAGGTGGGGGAGGGCACTTCTCACCTCCAGCTGTCTCTGTGGTTGGAACACACACACACAAAATAAGCTGGATCTTTCCTACCAGGTTCCCTGACAGTCCCTGGGCTCAAAGAAGGCTTCCAAAGCTCCGATCCGGGGTTGAGTTGGGGGACCCTCTACCACTGAGATGACTTTGGGAGGTCGGGCTACCATAAAGGTCAACTAAGGGCTGTAACATCACTGGTAGCCATGGCTTTACATCGAATAAGGGGCAAGAAACTTAAGAGGCTGCTGGGTAAGGGCTGAGCTTGATCCAAGACCATCTACTCTTGCCTGGAAGGAGGGGAACAGCCAGTCTGCCCACTTCTCCCAGTCATTAGTTCTCAAATTGGTTTACTCCAATGGGAGACATTGCTCAGGATTGTCTGGGCAGGTGACCACAACTGATGGAACATTTGCTCTGTCACTGAGGAGACAAAGAACAGCCCCAAACAGACCCTGCCCTCAATGAACTCACAGAATAACGGGGGAGAGAGGATGGAATAACTGGGAACGTACAAGATAGCTACAGAGTGGGAGGCAATCTAAGAGGTCTCCTGCAGGAGAATCTGTAGGGAATATTAAAGGGATGCAGGGAAACTAAGAGGTGAAGGACTTCAGGAATCTGGATCAGCCCAAGCAAAGGCATGGAGATGAGAGATGAGGTAAGCTTGAGGAACTGTAAGGAGGCCAGTGCAGCTTTATCATAGAGTAGGTGGAGAAATTTGGGGCAAAAAAGACTGGAAAGGCAGGAAGGAGCCGAGCTGGTGATTGAGGGAATTAAAAGCCAAACAGAGGAGTTTGTCTAAAAGCTGTCCCCAGAAGTCATGGGGAGCCAGGGGAGTGACATGGTTAGATCTGCTCTTTAGAATAGTCACAAGGGCAGCTCAGGGGAGGACAGGTCAGAGTGAGAGCCCAGGAGAGGCTGTGGACTGGCCAGGTGCAGGGGGCAGCTAGGTGGCCCAGAGAAAACAGCCCCAGGGCCAGGAGGACCCGAGTTCAAATCCAACCTCAGACACTATCTGTGTGATCCTGGACAAGTCGCTTAAACTGAATGAAGGAAACAAACAAAAGATGCCTGTGGGACATCTAGTTCAACTAGTTGGTGATGAGGAACTGGCGCTCAGGAGGGTGACTAGGGCTAGACACATCGATCTGGGAATCACTGAATCCGGGCGTTTGGCTGAAGAGGTCACCAAGGGGAAAGTACTGGGCAAAAGCAGAAGAGGGCGAGCTAGGAGAGGAGGGACGGACGTATGTGGTGGATGAAGCTGCAGGGAAGGAATGGGCCGAGGGCAGAGGAGGAGAAGGGAGAGCAAGGACCAGAAAAGCCGGAGGGAAAGGGCGTGAGCGATGGTGTCGGATGCTGCGCCGAGGTTGAGAAGGAGGAGGTCCCAGCCAGGCCGTCAAGTCTATAGCAAGCATGGAATACTGCTGCATGGCTGTACGGGTCTACTTGGCACCAAATTATTTGACTTTTCAAGAAGGGCAGGAGGAATGGAGGGAATTTGGAACTCAAAAATTATTAAAAAATGAACGTTCAAACTGACCTCTACATGGAATAGAGAAAAATTGAAAATATTAAAAAATCTAATAAAACAACCACCATATTAATATATTACTAACACCTAGTAACCTATTGTTAATATATTAATATTAACATCTAATTAATACTTAAAGCATCAAATAAGCCAAACAAAATAATTATGTCACATGTCACACTAATAATAAACAATAGACTATGGGATATATTTATATACTGATAGTATAGTAATGAACATAATGGATAATGAGATAAAATAACATTAAATAAAATAAAGCCATAAAAAGGGATTTGTAAGTGGAGGTCATTGGTAACTTTGGAGAGGGCGATTTCGCTTCCATGATGAGGCTGAGGTCAGATTACAGAAAATGAGAGAGAAGAGGAAGCATCTCGGGCTTTCTCAATAAGTTCAGCTGAGGAGGGAGAAATGCAGGGTCAAAGATGAGGGAGGGAAAGCAGAGAGGGGGGAGAGCCAGCGTGCCAGAAAGAACACTTCCAGAGGGGCGGGCGGCCCCTACAAGAGATGCCACATAATGCTCCTGTCCCCAGACCTCCACAGGGTGAGATGGAGCAGAGGCCAGAGGCCAAGGCAAGGGAAGGGGAATCACTTTGGGAAAACCAAAGAGTCTCTGCCCGTCTGAAGGGCAAGGGAGGCCCGGCTGGGTCCAGGGGGAGGGCAGCGGTGGAGACCGAAAGGAACACTTCTAGCTTCTGTCACCAGGAGGTCCCTATCTCCATCTCCACAATAGCTAAGTGACTCAGCCAGTGAGAGCAACCCTGTTGAGATGGGGCCATACCAGATTCACCCACGTTTTAAAAAAGAAACAATCCTCTTTTATAAAGACTGCCTATACTGCTCTCATTGTTGTCGCAGGATTCCTGTGAGGAAGAAGGGAGTTATTCTCCCCATTTCATACATAGGAAGACTGAGGCCCTTTTAGTGGAAGTAACTTGTCCAGGATCACGCACTGAGTTAGGGAACTCACCCCAGCCCCTGAGTCTCTGGCCAGAGCTCTGGAAGAGCTATCTCAAAGGTGCTTTGAAGGTGAATGAGTAAAATGACCAGTGGGACTCAGTTTCTTTGGGAGAAGGGGGGCTGGGTGGGAAGGCACCTGCTCCTGCTCTAGCCCCCGGCCCATCCAGAAGAGGCTCACCCTGGAGGATTAGCAGTGGACCCTTCCTCTGCCCCTGGCGGGGCTCACCCAGGTGGGCGCCATTTCTGCCGTGCCCCGATTCCGGGCAGGGCAGTTCTCCTCTGCAAGGCTTGAATCTCTCCTCTTCACACAGAGAGGCGGGTTGTGAGGGTACATGGCAGGTGGGAAGGGGCTGGGGACCAGCGTAGGAAGCAGAGGCCAGGAGTATGTTTGCCGTCAGGAGAGAGACTCCCAGGGAGCTCGGCAGGGAGTTCAGCGGCTTTCACGGCTCCCTATCCCGGACAAGGTCCCATCTTGTAGCCAGGACAGAGTCCTAGCATCCCTTGCTCTCGGTCTCCCCCAAAGTGGGGGAAAGCCAGCCCCGGCTGCGGGGTTTAGCTTGGGGGGTGGGCTGGGGGGAGAGGGTGCACCGCGGACATCTCAGCTGAAGCCACCTAGGCGACCCAAGCTGCAGGGGGGCGGAGCACACAGAGAGGGTCCCTCTTGGAAGATCTGGTCCTCTAGCTGCTGTCTGCCGGGCCCCACAGGGGCAGAAGGAACAGTTAAGACACAGATGGAGGAAGCAGGCGGGTTATTACCTGTGCAACCCCTGTTACGAATAACGGGACCCCCTCCGACGTCTCAATATTCTCACAGCGACACAGGATGGTCATTACCTCCAGAGTCAGTCTGAGCGGCAGCCAGGGAGTGGGAGGTGGGGGAGAGGAAAAGGAGGGGAGATGGGAAGGGGGAAGGGGACACAGCAAATACACACAGTGGTTACCAGACAGGCACTGATCCTCCCTGCCCAGAGCGGGGCCGGGCACCCTAAGTCTCATTCACCCTCTGCACCCCGCCCCAGACGCCTGCCAGCTCAGGCCTTTGAACATGGATTAGTTTTTGCCGAGGCTCAGCAGCCATTCCCCTGCGGGGCCAGCTCAGACACTGCCGGAGGAGCCGCCTCCCTGCCCTGGAAACTACTGTGAGAATGAAGGTTCTAGAGGCAGGGAGAGGGCCCGGGAGATGTGATCGGGGGCAGCGGGCACCTTGATGGCTGGTAGGTCCAGCCCGGTGACACTGGCTAAGGCTTGCCTGGAACAGTTGGAGGGAGTTCACCTCATTCCTTGCCAAAGACCAGGAAACTCCTTTCCCTCAATTAGGGGGTGGGGGACCCCGTGGGAAATTTACTTAGCAGTAAACATGGCGTGTTTCTTTAAAATGTAATCCTTTTTTTTTTTTTTTTAAACAAAAACACTACAATTTCTTGGCAGTTATGCCCAGAGGGACCGTCTACCCACGGGGTTATTCACAATAAATATGCCCGGCCTGTTCCTGGACCAGCTTCTGGGCTGCTCAGGTGTATACTCGGGGGACAAAGCCTCATCTGAATGTTGGCAACACACCTTAGGACACTCAATCAGAGCATCGCTATCGTGCCCCCCGGGCAAGCAGGAACAATGTGGGGATTGCACTGCTTGGTGGGAGGCAGGTGGCAGCCACGGCTCAGTTTCCTTCTGGGAAACGATTGCATCTATGTTCCTCTTGTGAAAGCCCCTGAGGGGCAGGAGGGAGGAGGAGGGGGAAGGGGAGAAGCAGAAGGAGTCATCTGAAAAGCAAAGAAGGCACAAATAAGGGGGTGCTGCAGATTCCGCTTAGCGGGGAGCGGGCCTCAGGCTGCCGGAGAGGGTGGGATGAGGGGGAGCAGGTAGAATTGCTAGACTTGGTGAGAAAGAAGCTGCTGTCCCAGGTCGGGCCCCCATGCCCGGCCCCATCTCAGAGACTCAGGGCTGGGACTGGGAGCTTCCAGGGGACCAAAGGTCCCTGGCGTGGGGGGATCTCTGCCTCCCTCCCTGCCTCTGTGGCTATGTGGAAGGTGCTGCCGAAGAGCCTTCCGGAGGCTCACCTTGGGCAGGTCTTCCTTGTGTCAGTCCCTGCCACCAGGTTCTTCTCTCTGGAGGCTCATGTAGGGAAGGCCGGCTCACAGAGCTGGGCTCTGTGCTGGAAGCCAGGAGGGAGAGGAGGAGGAGGGAGGGAAAGAGAGGAAGGCTGCAGCTCAGATGCCAAGAGGCGGAGGAGAACCATCCATCAGAGACACCTCCCATATGCTGGGCTGGGGGACAAGGAGAAGCCGGCGGCTCAGGGACAGCACTGAAGGCGGCCCTGGATCCCGAGTCTGCCTAATATCTGCTTGCACAAGGAGGTTGAAGTCCCTGGCTAGAGCTCCTTCGGCCTCGGCTGGAGTTTAGGCTCCAGCGCCCCTCAGGGCAGCTTGGCGAAGAAGAGAGAGGGAAGTGGGTCCGTGCCCGAGAGATGAGCCCGCCAGAGCCACAGCAGCAGAGAAGTGGGGCACTAAGAGAGAGCCGCCACCTTCGCAGGCCAAGGAAGGTTCTGATCATCAGACTGAACACGAGACCTCAGCTCCCCAAGGCCTGGAACCACCTGTCCGGACCCCTTTGCTCAGCACCACTCCCGAGACTCAGCTGGCCTGGAGTCCCATTCACCTAAGCTGGATCGGAGAGGGAGGGGAGCCTGGCAGGGGAGAAAGGGCACTGGGCCTTGCTCCACCAGTGCCTTCCTGTGTGACTCGGAAAATCACGTTCCCTCTCCGGCCGTTCTGCTCCTCTAAACCCAAGGGGGAGAATGCTAAGGGGCTCCCCAGCTCTGCCACGCTAGCCTTGGGTGCAGGTCACTCCCGGGGAGGAATACCTCTTCCTTTCTTTTGTATAGTGTCAAGGCTTTGCAGTGCCCAAGATCCAAGAAGAAAGGCTTGGTGTACAGTGGAAAGGAAAGGAGAGATGAGGAAGAAGGGAGGGTAATAAAACGAGGGCCTCTAAGAGGCAGTGACCTCCCTCTGCCCCCCAGTACTCAAAAAGGACTATTTTTTTTCCTAATTTTTTTAGGTATGTTCTAATAGCTCTCTTCCCTGGGAAGTGACACTTAGGACAGGGAGGCAATTCAAATTTCAATTCCTCTTTCTTTGCCGTTTTCCCTACCACCCCAATTTTCGGTTAAGATACTCCCAAAGGATTCTTGGAACTGAGCATTTGTAAAAGCAGAGGAGGTGGCAGCTGCTTTCCCATGGGGCAATCTCTTCCTGGAGGGGTGGGAGACTTTAGGCCCATGTTATGCCTTCCACTGGGGATGACTTTGTTCTCTGGGTCTGGGGCTGACCAGACTTCAGCCCTCTGAAGTCTCACTCTATGTACCTCCCACAAGACTTGACTCTTCTCCCTCTCCCCGCCTCCCCCCCTCCCCCCCCCCGGCCTTCCTTCTCCACCTAGGACATTTCAACTGCAGCCTGCAAAGAATGTCAATATTTGATCTCTCTTCTACTATCCCTATCCACAGGCACACCCCCCCAGCCTGGACAGGCCTGTAAACAAGGCTATATGATGGAGAAACAGACTGATCGAGAACAGGGATCTTCCCAATATATGGCCCCTGGATTCTCTGCAACACCAGTCCCAAAAGGAAGGGCTGCCACTGCCAACTTGCCAAGGCAACCTGTTCCCACACAAACCTTGGTTCCCACCAGGGCAGCTCAACTAGAGGGGCCAAGCTCTGGCTCCCGAGGAGAAACTCTCACCCGGCCTCCCTCCTGGCACATCCTCGCTTCCCTGAGAGGCCCTTACCTCTGGGTATCTGACACAAACCACCAGGCCCATGCCCAGCCTCCAAACACGTACTTCTTCGCATCTGGACTGAAGCAGCCTCCTGCAAGGCAAGAAAGCAAGACCCCATTAATCTGGAGCGCACAGGGTCTCAGAGCGAGGGACTGCCCAGGCCGCTTCCACCAGAGCCTCCGGGCACTGCTACAGGAGTCCCGATAGGTGGTCCTCCGAATGTCAAGAGGCCCAGGGCAGCCCACCGGGTCCATTCTGCTTGCAGAGTCCTTTATTATGGAGAATTTTCCTTCCATTAAACCCAAACTGCAACTCTTATTCCCTGTGCTTATTTAACTCTTCCCAGAGTCTGTGTGCAGTCCCCTCCCATGATGCTTCCAATCTATTTTTCCTTCCCATCATGTGGGGAGAAATGCAGGCTCTGGATCACAAGACACACCCTTTGGATCTCGTCATCGCCATGAACAAATGCTTACTACGTGTGGGGAATGGACACAAGCATTTATAAAACTCAACTGTTCTAAGGAAGCCTCTAATTTATTTAGGGAGACAGGATATGGAAGAAAGACATTACAAGATTAACAACTACATACAGGATGGGGGGGGGGGAGAGAAAGGAAGGGAGGGAGGGGGAGAGAGAGAGAGAGAGAGAGAGAGAGGAGAGAGAGAGAGAGAGAGAGAGAGAGAGAGAGAAGGGAAGGTGGAGGGGACAGAGACAGATCCAGAGAGAACCACATGGTAAGAAGTTGGGTCAGAAGAGAGAAAAGCTAAACTGTGAAGATAAAAATCACTCACATTTCTAACAAGGTTGTAAGGTTTTTAAGTACTTTCTTTAAAAAACAAAAACAAACACATGCACCATAGGTATTTTTATTCTCATTTTACAGATGATAGTGAATCTGAGAGGGGTAAAGTATCTCACAAATATAAGACAGGAAGGAGTCTCGGTTTCCCCACCGGCCCAATAGGGATGAAGCCCATGTGCCTCCTTGATAGGGCAGCGGAAGTCATGTCTAGATCAGCTGTGGGTCCTGCAGTTACAATTGCTAATGTAGTAATGAAGAGAGGGAAGAGTTTACCCGGCAGGAGTGGACCCATTCTGTTCGGCAACGTTCAAGAGCTTTGGGACAATAGTACAAGGAGTAGATGTCACTTTGTTGGGGTTCAGCCACCTCGGTCCTGACCCTTTTAGGCATTTTCTTGGCAAAGATACCGGAATGGTCCACCATTTCCTTCTTCAAATCATTTGACAGATGAGGAAACTGAGGCAAATTGGGTTACGTAACTTGTCCAAGGTCACACAACTATTAAATGTTGAAATTTGAACTTGGCTCTTCCTGACTTGGTCCTTTTCTCCTTTCTCTGAAAGAGACTTCATCTAAAAGCTTAGGAGTTGGTTCAACTTTTCTGGAAAACATTTCAGAACGAGGCAAAAAAAGTGATGAAGATGGCCGCTGGGCCAGGCGGGGCAGCCTGGGGGCCCAAACATAATAAAACAGCAGGTGCAGTCTAGGAAGGAGTGTTTTGTGTGGCTGCGAAGGGGATTCCTGTCCATTGGGGAACATTAGGACAGGCTGCAATGTTACAGAATATCATGAGAAAAGGCTTGAGAAAGGAGAAGTGGCCCAAGAGTCACTGACAGCACCCAGGACAGCAGAACTGCAAGACAAGGGAAACAGGATAACTGTCCGCAGAGTGGTGTAGACATGCTTTTCCTTCCTTTGGAGCTGCCCCCTAGTCCAATTCTACACAGGAGGGTTTAGTGCCCGGGGGGAAAGGGGGCAGCTTGAGGCTTCCAAACAAAAGGCAACAATCAGACTCAGAACTAGAATCCAGAATCTTCTTTAGGATGAACTGACATCGGATTAGGGTCCACAAACCATTGTCTGGGGGAGTTATTCATGGACTAGCTGCCATGAGACAGTGGAAAGAGCATCTGGTTCAAACAAAGGATCCAAATGCAAATCCAGTTCTGCCATTGACCACTTGTTCTACAGTGGGCATATGAGGTAACTTCATCTATAAAATGAGAGAGTTGGAGCAGTCATTCAAGAAGCACTTATTAAGTGTCTATTATGTACTAGATGGAGGCAGCGAGGTGGTTCAGCAGAGAGAGCCCTGGGCTAGGAGTTGATAAGACTGGAGTTTAAAAATGGACTCAGATATTTACTAACTGTGCCACTGGGCAAGTCACTTAATCTCAGTTTAATCCCTTGGAGAAGAAAATGGCCAACTCCTTCAGTACGCTTGCCAAAAAACCCCATGGACAGAACTGGCTTATGGCCCAAAGGGGCACCAACGGTAGAACAGGACTGTACAACAACAAAGTGCTAGGTCTTGGGGATCCAGATATGCCCACTTAATATCTGTGACCCTAAGACTCAGCACCAATTTAGCCCTGGGAGAGATGGGCAGGCTCCCCCTGAACCAGAGGGACTGGGTAAGGGTAGATTAAGAATGCTCCCACCACCCCACTTGTCTTATGTCTGCTGACCTTTGGGTCTGATCTGCCAATTAGAAGGAAGCCAGGCTGAGGAAACCTGGCGGGGCTCCAGAGCAGCAGCAACAACAGGAAGCTTGTGCTCTCTGGAATGGCCTTCCTGCCCTGCTCTGGGCTGCCTCAGCAGGCCCTCCACCTGGAGCAGGCTTGAGGAATCCAGTTCCTCCACTCCCCTGCCCTTATTCCAAACCCTGCTTTCCTTGGCTATCTGCTCCCAACTTCTTTGATGAGTCTGTGGACAACACAGGGGACCTTGGAGAGCAAGGAGCCTGCCTGTTTACTGGACAGAAGGAGAAGCTAAGGCAGGATCACACAGGTTTCCCAGTTCCTTTTTCCCACCACCTTTGTCTTCTTTACCCTAATCCTTTTCTCTCCAGCTTCCCAGCTTCCTCCACAAAGGCTCCAGGTATCCTGCCAACTTTGCCTCTGAATGGCCTGTCACTTTCTCACTGTTCCTAGCCAAGGCAAGACTCCCAGGCATCGATCTCCATATACATTCAGAGCTGGGCCAAAAGACAGGTCAATATCTCATCTTCCAATAGATCCTTGGGAAGGGCCTGAAAATGGCTAAAGGGAAGAAGCTGACTGGAAGCCCAAGGCTTTCCAATTACCTGGGGACAAGAAACAAGCCACTCAAAGGGTTTGTGGGGGTGAGTTTGGGAGAGGAGGAAAGGTCTGGCCAGGGAGACATCAAGACTTAATCCTCAAACCCCAAATTCTCAGTATAGTAGAGAAAGTACTAGATTTGGGATCAGGAGCGTCCTGTAACAAATCTCACCCAAGATACTAAAGGAACGTCTGGCAAGTCTCTAAACTCTCTAGTACTTTTGTAAAACAGGAACAAAAAGGCTTGTTCATCACTATCTCGCAAGGCTCTGTGAGGATCAGATTAGGCAATGTACAAAAAGTTCTTTGGAAATCCTCAGGCACTATGCAGACATCTGTTTTATTATAATGGACTAAGCAAAGAGTAAGAGGAGGAATTTGTTCCCAAGGGACAGGGACAGGAGTTGGCCATGAATTTAGGGACTTTTTCCAGTCCAGGAGATAGTAACAGAATCCCTCAGAGGTAGACCTTAAAGAAGGTTGGGCTCAAATGACTAAGAGTAGGCTTTTTTGGACCCTTACTCTAGGAACAGACAGAAAGGGGATGTGGTACCTCCTCAGCATATAGGTCTGTCTACCTGTCCCATTTCCCCTAAAGTTCTACCAGAAGATGAACCTCCCTCAGTTTCAAGCACCAGAGTGAAGCCCAAATTTTATTCTGGGTGGGCCTATTTCCTCATCTGTGAGATAAAGAAGCTGGATTCCGGATCTCAATTCAGTGTTGCACAAGAAAAGTGAATTCATGTGTTTTGGCTTAGTGATTCTGCTTCGGGGATATGCGCCAAGTAGGTCAGAGATGAAAACAACACTGATCTATCCCCACATTTTGGGATATGAAACACTCAGAAACAAGTGAGCACTTCTTAAGAGTGTGTGAAGTGAGTGAAGAAAATGGGACTTTATAAATGTAATGGAATACTACTACACAATAAGAAATGAGGTTTTTTGTTTTTTTTTTTTGAAAGGGAGAAACTCAGAGAAACATGGGGAGTATGGATATGAAATGATCATAACAAAGCCAATTCCAAGACTTAAATTCATCTTCCAAGGAAACTCTGGGGGTGGGGAAAGGAAGAACAGGCTCCTAGCCCAGAACTCAGGGTTGGGACAAATCCCAGGTAAAGAACAATCAAGAACGTTTCCAAAGAACAGGTAAGACACCTCCCCACAAGTGGAGGAATGGTGGAAGCCAACAGGACCCAAGGCCAGTGTGGCAGGCAGTTACAGGATGGGGGAATTTTCCACTTAATCAGTTTCCCTTTTAAATAAAGGAGCCTTTGATCAGGAGAGAGAATGAAAACAAAAGGCTTCAATAAAACTCATTTTTTAAAAATGAAGGATTTGGACTCAATGATCTCTTCAATCCTCCCTAGCTCTACTATGTGACGCCCCCTCCCCCAACCCCTTTCTCTGCCCCAGGCTTATATTACATGCTTAAAGGAGGCAATGCAGTCACAGCGAACCTGGCACCTTCATCGAGTCTCAGTTTCTTCATCTGTACCACGTGTGTGAATTAAATCTGAATCTATATTCCAACCAGGCCTTGGTTCATGGGAGCAAAGTCCCTCCCTCTTGCTGGCTGCTCTAAGCCCCTGGCAACATTGTGACTTCCTTGATAACAGGGCTGACTTTTGGAGACCAGCCAACTCCCCCTTCTGGCCTCTGCCTAAGGCCCAGGACTTACCCACCCTCCTCTCCTCAGTCTGGAAATCTTCACAGAACAAGGTCTGAAGACAAGGGGTTATAAAGAGGCAGCTTTAAGAGCTACCATTTTCTCCTTAGCCTTGGGAATATTTAACAGATAGGGGAGAGTTCTGCTCAAAGACTCTGGGAACTTTATTTCCACAGGGAAAGAAGACTGGGGAAAATAGTGGAAAGAAAGAGGCTGTTTTTGGAGTCGTTTGGGTGTTAAATCTCACCTCTGACACAGGGTGTGACTTTGGGCAAGTGACGTTATCAGGCTCAGCTTTCACATGCTAGGACTGGTCTAGAGTCTCCTTTCCAGCTCAGAGGAGGGGGTACTTCTCTCCCCCTTTACCTGTGGCGCCGGCTCGGTGCTGCAGCCAGGACCATTATAGCACTCTAGTGCGCAGGCTGGGGATTTCCTTGGTAACTGAGAAAGCCTTCGATTTGGGGATCGATGCTGGGCCCAAAGCCACAGGCCATGCCGTGGTGGCTCCGGAGCCTCTGGCTTTAAAAAGCCCAAACGCGATTTTCCATTTCTCAGAAACAGCGCGAGCGCTCGCGAGTGTGCACGGAACACCCACAGACCGAGTGAACTCCGGGCTCGGGTCCCAGACTTGGCACAGCAAGCTCTGCCAGCCAACTCCGCCTCCCACCAAGCCTGTGGGGGTTAGGGATGCTCTCCCATCCTCACCTGGGCGCCGCCCGTGGGGAAGGAGCCAGAAGGGACCTTCTGCTACCCACCCCCACCTGTAAACCTCCTCCTCGCCCCGGCTCAGCCTCCACTGCAAGGAAGCATTTTGCAATTGGGAATCACCGCAACTGCAGCCATCCCTTAGAAAGGAGGCTTCCCTCGCCCCGGGCCAGGGTGGTGCCCACCCGCCCATACCTGCCACCCAGGGGTTTCCACTCCCAGCTTTCTCGGGTCCGTCCAAAAAAGTAACCCACGGATCCGAAGCCCTCAATTCCATAGCCTGGGGGAGGAAGGGGCGGGGGAAGGGGATTCCCATCATTAGGAGGGAGAGGTCCGGGCTGCAGGGAAAGCTCCTCCTCCCCGCTTCCCAAAGCCCTGGGCTACAAGTTGCAAAACCTCAGAGGGTGGAAAGCTGCCAGGACAGTTAAACGTCCCCAAACCGCTAGTTTCATTCACTAGAAAATCCTCGCACCCTGCTTCCCAGAGCGGGGGTCGCCAGACAGGTCAGGGGGTCCCGGGCGCTGCCCCAAAGAGGGGGCGGAGTGGTAAACACCACCCACTGCAGAGGCGCTCAGCGAGTCCGCCCATCCCCCCGAGACCGAGAAGCTGCCGGGAATCTGGGGCGGGGGGAGGGGGCGCAGGAGGAGCCGGGCCAGGGGGCTTAAAGAGCTCGGCCCCTGCATCCCGGCCCTAGCCGAGGAGCTGCAAGCAGGGGCGCGGACACCAGCCGTGCCACACCCTGGGGTGGGGGGAGCCCTTGCCCCGGGCACCACCCATGGGCCCGAGTCCTCACGCAGGCCCTTCTGCCCCGCAGTGCCCCCTCCCCACAACCCCTGCCGTAGCCCATACCTCCTACACCTGTGCCCCCAGCCCTGCCGCCGCTGCCCCTTCTCCCCCGACTATGCTCCAGGGCTACTGCCTCCTCCTCTGCACCCGCTCCTCTCCCCGCTCCCACCCCCGCCGCTGCCCCCTCCTCCGGCACGACCCTCCCGCAGCCCTCCCCCGGGCTGCCCGAGCCGTCCCACGCCGGTGTCTCCGCTCCCGCCGCCGCCCCTTCGCCCCCTCCCTTCCAAGCCCCACGCCCCCTCACCTGACACCACCAGCGCCTCGTTGGGTCCCACCGTGTAGCAGTTGCCCATGGCTGCTGCGGGGAGCGCCCGGGACAGCGGCCGCACCGCCGCACTCGCGCCTCTGTCGGGCGGGGCGGGGCGGAGGCTGACTAGCCCCCCGAGCGCGCTTGCGCACTGGGCCCGCCTAGCCCCACCGGAAGCGTGGCTGGGCCGCCATGTTCAGTGTGGCGGCGTCAAAGAGATGCAGAGGATAGTGGACACCCAGCCTTTATTGGTCCCGCAAACACAGAAACCCTTCTCCCCGCCCCTCCTCTTGCAAAGGTCACCTCGGGCCCAACGAGTACTAGGGGAGCTAATCTCCACCTGGGCTCCCAGGGGATAAATCACACTTCTTCCCCAGGAGGGAAGAGAGAAACATCACCTCCGGGGGGCCAGGATCACCTCCTGTCACCTCCATCCCTGGGGACCAGGGTCACCTTCTGTCACCTCCATCCCTGGGGACCAGGGTCACCTCCTGTCACCTCCATCCCTGGGGACCAGGGTCACCTCCTGTCACCTCCATCCCTGGGGACCAGGATCACCTTCTGTCACCTCCATCCCTGGGGACCGGGGTCACCTTCTGTCACCTCCATCCCTGGGGACCGGGGTCACCTCCTGTCACCTCCATCCCTGGGGACCGGGGTCACCTCCTGTCACCTCCATCAGGAGGATAGTGATGGTCACTTCCATCCCCTAGGCCGCTGGGGGACAAAGATCACTTCCATCCCTAGGGACCTTGGGGGGAAAAGTGAAATGTCCTGTCACCTCCTGTCACCTCTCTCCCCAAAACCAAAGCCAATGATCACCTCTCCCTAATCCTCCATCCAACCTCTTCCCAACACCTAATGCCACCCTCCTTTCTGGCATCCTCCCCCAACAATCTACCCCATTAACAAAAAGTAGAGTCCAGGCTCTGAGAAGATTGAGAAAGGCCTGGAGACAGGTGGGGTGGGGGTGGGCATGGGGTGAGAGGGCATGAGGTGGCCAGCCCAGCAATGGGAATCATTTTTAGGCTGAACACTGTGTGTGTGAGTGTGCATGTGAGAGTGTGAGTGCACATGTGTGTGTATGTGTGAGTGTGTATACGTGTGTGAGTGTGTACGTGTGTGAGAGAGTGTGTACATGTGTGTGTGAGAGTAAGTGTGTATGTGTGTGTATGGGAGTAAGTGTGTACATGTGTGTGTGAGTGTGTACATGTGTGTGAGAGTAAGTGTGTACATGTGTGTGTGAGTGTGTACATGTGTAAGTGTGTACGAGAATGTGTACGTGTGAGTGTGTACGTGTGTGTACATATGTGAGTGTGTGTGTACGTGTGTGTGAGAGTAAGTGTGTACATGTGTGTGAGTGTGTACATGTGTAAGTGTGTACAGAATGTGTACGTGTGAGTGTGTACGTGTGTGTGAGAATGTGTACGTGTGTACATGAGTGTGTACCTGTGTGTGTGAGAGTGTGTATGTGTGTGTGAGAGTAAGTGTGTACGTGTGTGTGTGTGTCCCCAGATTTAGATCTTGATGGGACTGCTGAGATCACCTCATCCAACCTGCTTTCTTCTACAGATGAGGGAACCAAGGCTCAGAGAGGAGGTCTGAGGGAGCACTCCCCCACAGAAGTGCCTCAGTACTGCCTCTGGCTTTTCAGCAGTTTATCGCTGCTGCTGCAGGCCTAGAAAGCACTCAGAGTAGCTCAATGATTCTGGCCCTTAGCCCCCCAAGACACAGCTGTACACAAACACGATGTGCCCCGCAGAGGGCAATGGAATTTAGAGATTTCTGAACCTAGAGAGTGCTGGGTCTGTGGCGACGTGGGCAGAGGGGCTGCGCGGAGACCCTGGCTGTGGGCTAGTGTTCTGTGTTTCCTCCTTAGTCAGTCCGGCCAATTTTTCGCTGGCCTCCCATAGCCGACGGGCAGCTCGGTCATCACGGGCCGAGGTGGGAACCTCTTCCACGTGGCAGTTGGCAAAATATCGACCACTAAATGGCTCTATGCCTTCCTGTAGGGCACAGTGGAGGGGTGTCTGTGCTCCCCCTCTTGGAGTCCTCAGCACCAGCCAGGCCAGGGGAGATAACAACATATGCAGCCAGCCTGGAACATGGCGGAGAAACAAATCCGAGTTTACTGGACCTGTGGGCCAGAGAATGAAAACAAGGTTGGCAGAGGACCTAGGGGGTTTGAGGCTCTGATTTAGAGCAGAAGGAATCTTAGAAGTCCAGAGCCTCATTTTACAGAAGAAATTGAAAACTGAAAAAGATAATATTATGTGACTTGCCCATTATCATGCAGATGTTAAATGGGCAGCCTCAGGATTTAAATTTAGATCTCATCTCCAAACTCAACATTTTTTCCCTTAGGCCATACTATCTCCAGATCCAGGAGGTGGCTTGAGAGGGGCCTTGGAGAAATTACACGATGAGACTCCAAAACAAGAGAGGGAAAAAGTAAAGTTAAGCCTGACATTCACTTTTTCCCCAGGTGAACTCCCAGACTTGCTAGTGTTCTCTGCCACTGAACATGACTGGGGCACTCCAATTTTATACCATTTCCTCTCCTGGAGTGCCACCTTTTCTGCCTACCAGACTCTGAAGAACCAGCTCATGCCTTCCCTTCTCCATGAAGCCTTGGCTCCTTGCCCACTCCAGCTCCCCTGGGGTACTCCCTTCTTTGCTCTGGCCCTGACTATCATCTCTATTAGAATGCAAGCATTTGGAGGGCAGGCACTATATCCGATATTTTTGGCCTGGGAGTCCTCAGTTGTTAACCCCAGTGCCTGGGAAATAGTGCCTTGTCATCTGACTAACCGATTGATGCATGCATGTGCTTTGTCACCTTAGGGAGATTATAAACAGTTGCAGGGTTGAATGGGGACTCATAGAGGCAGCACTTGACTCCAGGTCTTGAAAATGCTAAGGTCAGCTAATAATAATTTATCTTTATAAGCTCCTGCCTCTTTGGGCTTCAGCTAATTGGGAGGCAGTATAGCGAAAAGCATGGAGGAGTCAGCGGGCCAGAGTTGTATTGCTAGCTCTTCGGGCTAGCTGTATTCTTTTGGGCAAGTCCCTTCTGTTGGCCAGTTTGTTCCTTTGAGGTATAAGGAGGTTGATTTAGAATTAAGTAGTTTCTATTTTCTCTTTTAGCTTAGACATTCATAGGCTATTGATTTAGAGCTATGAGGAACATTAGAAGCCCTCCGCCCTTCAGAGAGGGATAGTAACTCGTTCAGGTCAGAAAGCTAGATAGTGTCCGAGGCAGGACTTGAATCCAGTGCTTCATGGACCCAAGGGAAGTATACTACTAGTGAAACCAAGTTGTTTCTCATGTAATGCTTTTTGGCTTACAAGTGGGAAGTAGATCCCGAGTCTACGACCAAATGGAAGAAGCCAGGACTCTGAAGAATCAACAATAGAATTGCGACACCCATGCTCACCTGGATGGGCAGCGTAGCAGGTGACTCCAGTGCCCTCAAGCTGGGTGGCAAGTTCTCGAATGAACAGCACATTAGCCAGCTTGCTGTCTGCATATGCCCGTAACTCTTGCTGCCAGCCATAGACTGGGCGATCCAGACGGGAGAAATCCAGACGCCCACGGCGGTGAGCTGCTGATGCCATCACCACCACACGACTCGGAGCACTAGCCTTCAGCCGGGGAAGCAGCAGGTGGGTCAACAGGAAAGGCCCCACGTGGTTTACCCGTAGGATTAGATTAAAGGTTTCCTTGACTTTGCCACAGGAACTGATCCCTGAGGAAAGAGCAATGTTGGGAGGGGGAAAGATGAAAATTCCTAGCTCTTATTCTCAATGCCAGCTCCTCTTGATCCTCAGCGTCCCAATCTGTAAAACGGTAACTGTGAACTAGCCTTATATTCCTATAGCTTGCATATTGATACCACCTCCCTTTTCTGGGAGTAGTTACTGCCAGGGACTAGCCCTGAGCCACCTTCCAGGCCCACCCCTTATCCCGGCCTCATTTCCCTGCTCTCACCTGCGTTGTGGATGAGGAAGTCCAGTCTTGGCTCTGAGCTCAGGAAGGCAGTAGCAAAGGAACGAACCGAAGTTAGGCTGGACAGATCCAGCATCATGAAGATGACCTCGTTGTTGCCACTCTCCTGGAGACAAGAGGGTAGGGATGGGGGTGAGGCGCCTTCCACCTCTTTCCCTGTGAGACCTGAACCCTATTTCTTGGCCTAGAGGGCCTGTGTTCTTCTACCACTTACTACCTATGGGATTTTGGGCAAGTGACTTAATTTTCTTGAAGCTCAGTTTGCTCATTAATAAAATGAAAGGGTTGAACAAGGAAGCCCTTGAATATGAAGTAATGAGGAGGACTTTGAAACCTGGTCCTCATTCTGGTCCCACTAGTCCCTAGTCCACACATAAAGGATCCCAGATCTGGAACTACAAAGTTGCAATTCTTTTATTTTGCCAAAGACGAGACAATCCCAGGGAAGTTAATAAGTCAATTGCCCAAAGTACAGAAAAGATTTGAATCCAGGTCCTCTGGGAAGTAACTTTGTCTCCCCTCCCACCCCCCATCTCTCCCTGCCCTATCTCCCATTCCAAACTTGGAAGACGCAAGTGAGAAAATGTATTTATGGGAAAGACTATACATATATATAAAACTTCGGAAAAGTCTAACGCGCCACGGGACAGACTTCAAGGTCAGGGTTACCTTTCGGATGTCATAGACGGCCGCCTCCCCCTTTTCCTTGCTTCGGCAGGCTAACACCACTCGGGCCCCGCGCTGGGCTAGCTCCAGGGCCGTCATCTTCCCGATGCCCGTGTTGCCACCTGAAACCCCGCCCCCATCCGAGAAGCTGGGAGTGGGGCGTGGAGAAGCCCCTCCCCGCCCCGAGGCCCAGGGCCCAGCAGCGGACACCTCCGCGCTGGCCCCCGCGCCCAGCCGCAGGGAGTGGGGGCGGGGGCGGCGGCGGCCAGGGCAGTCCGGCGCTCAGGTGTGGGGCCCTTCCTTACCTGTGACCACGGCCGTCTTTCCCTTTAGGCCGATGGGACTCGTACAAGGCATGGCTTTGATGAAGTTATAGTAGACGAGGACGTAGGAGCCCAGGAGCATCCCGGCTCCCAGCAGGAGGCCATCCATGGCCGGCCAGTCTGGGTGTCCGAGGCCAGGAACAGCGGCCAATTTCAACCTGCTGGATTTCAATTCAGCTCCCCGGCTCCTCCCCCAACTATGGCAACTCTCAGGACTCAAACTTGCTCCGTGTCGCTACCGCTCGGCCCCGAACGGCCGGGGCCGCTGCTCTCGGAGGGGCGGGGCGGGGCCCCCTGGGTCTGTTCGGGCAGCGCGGCCGTTGGAGATGGGGACTTTGAGAGTTTGGTTTTAGGAAATGGGGGGGGGGTCGCCCCCTCAGGGCCAGGAAATTGGCAGGCAGGGGCAGCAGTGCCACCTCCAGGCGAGAGATGGGCAGTGCGCCCCGCTCACCTGCTCAAGTCGTGACGGAGGAGTCAGTTTGGAGAGACCCGCAGGGACCCATTTTACAGAGGAGGAAACTGAGGCGATGTGCCCAGCGTTACACGGGTGGTGGTGGGCAGAGCACAGGGCTCTTGTGACAGCTGGCCGACAGAAAGCTCAGCATACTGGCCGGGGTGCCCTTGGCGATTATGGAGGAGCACCTCCTTTCACGGACCAGGAACTCGAGGTCGTGACCGCGCAGGTAGGAAGCGCCAACTTGGGACTGAGACCCAGCTTCCCTGACTCGGGATTCAAGGCTCCCCTTGTGAAATTCTCAGCTAATAGTCCTGATGAGCCTGGCCTCCGGGTTGTGTTCATGCCTTCCCCTCTTGCCTTCAGAAAGCCCTGGCCTGGGCCTTCCCATCTTCCTCTGCTTCCCTCACCGCGGCCTCTCCCATTTCTCCAGCTGGTCTCCGGCATCTTGCCCACCTTCCCCATCTCAAGACTGACTTTTTCCAGGGAACCTTTCCTGACTCCTGATCATTCCCTCTCCTCTCCCTTAAAGACACCTCACCTTTATTTATATGTGCCCTTTTTTGTAGTTCACATTCAGTATATGTAATGCCTCCTTCCACATAGATATCACCCACTAGTTCTCTTCTTTATATATATTTTATAGTTTATACATTCCCCTCTTCCTAGTAGAATCTCTTTATATATTGCCTTCCCTACATTTTTCTTTAATGTTTATATTTAATATTTAAATTTTACCCATTACATGTAAAACTTTTTTTAACATTAAAAATGTTTGATTCTCTCTCCCTTTGAAAAGGCATATGTGAAGTTATGCAAAAGTCCTATTATCCCCCCAAAAAATCATATATATACACACATATATATATTGTCCCCTTTAAGCAACCTTGACATATATACTTAGTGCATACATAAATCTTGATCTGTGTATATATATGGATGTGTATATCATTTATCTACACAGACATGCATATATGTGTGTGTATATACATATACTTTTGTTCAAGTATATATTTAAATTGTAGTAGCTTAAAACTATACTAAGACATCTGGGATACCCTGAATATCTCAGCTCTGTTAGAATTTGTAGAAATTATCCATTTCCTCCAAATTCTTTCACCATTTTATACGATACCCTGCACTGAGTTCCAAGTATGGCGATTGCTCAATATACACGTCAGTGCCCACAGATGCCCGTCTCAGCTCTGCCCCAGACTTTGCTGGAACACGCAACCTCGTTTTTCTGGGATTCAGTGTTGGCAGTTATAAAATGGAGAACTGGCATTTCTCCTTTTGAGTGCTGGATTAGGTCATAGATGTAAGTTTCTGGGGCTACTGCTAATTCCCTAGATAAGACTTCAAAAACCTCTGGGCTTGAGACCCAGTGAATACCCCCTGGCTAAGGGAAGGTGTGAAGAGAATCCTGTTTCTGCCAGCTTTCAAAAAACCTACCTCTCTGAAGAGAAACTGACTGGTAAAAGTTCAGAAGATTCTGAGGGGAGAACATCGCCGTCTCACTTAGGATGGGTGTTTTCAAATTCAATAATAGCAAGTTTCAGTTTAGAAAATGCTTTATAGACATCTCAGTGGACCTTAAGAAATCTAATAATAAAAGCTAACGTTTATATCGCACTTTTGAGGTTCGCAATGAACTTTACATACATTATCTCATTTGATCCTCACAACAACCCTGTGAGGTAGGCGTTACCCCATTTTACAGATGAGGAAATTCAGATAGATTTTAAATGTCCTGCCCAGATCCCACCGCTCACAGCAGAGGTAGGAGTCTAAACCAGTTCCTTCTCACTCCAAGTCCAAAGTTGCATTCATCCTCCCCCCCCCCCCCTTTCCTCTCTAGCCCAACCTCAGATTATGGGAGAGAAAAGGGAAGTGAGATGGCCAGGTCTCCTCTCAGACCAATGCTCTGCCACTTATCCTCATCACTTCATAATATAGTTTCCTTCAAAGATGCTTGAAAGGTTGATATGTGTAAATCGGATTTGTTTTGTTCTGCAAAGCTGCAGAGAACAAAACTACAAGCAGCCAGTGGAAATTGTGGATTTCAGTTTCAGGGAAGGTGAACTTCCTGGCAATCCCAGCTATCAACAAGTGGAAGGGACTGCCTCAGTTGGCAATGGAGGTCTTCCAGGAGAGGCTGGGATGGCTGTTGGAGAGGGTGTTCCTGTTCAGGCCAGGGTCAGCCTAGATGATTCCTTTAGTCTTCCTACTCTTGAGATTCTATGGACAGAGATGAGATCTCTCAATGCTCCCTAGACCCCGCGGGGCTGCTCGGACAGTAAGGCTTGTTTCTAATTTTCCATTTCAGAAAATGAGATGAATGCAACAGAAAATGCCTTTGGTCCCCTTATACCAACCAAGCTAGTTAAAAACACAAAAACCACCAAATGAATCCACAGGTCTTTCCACCCACGAGTCACACTGCTACCTAATTACTAGACTTCAGAACCAGTTTGACGCCCTTGCTCTAAATGACCTTTCCTGGTCATGGACCTTCTTGGTAATCTTGGGAAGCCCACACACCCCTTCTCAAAACAGTACTTTTAAATGAATAAGATGCACAGGGATTACACAGGAAACCAAAGGTTAGTGAAAACAAAGCCCTACTTTTCCCCTCATCCAGGTTCACAGGGCTGGGGAGGGTCTAGTTTGATTACAGAGCCCAGTCACAAGTTCTGACACCTAACACCCCAAAGAATTTTAACAGGATACTCCCACCCCAAATGATACACGAGTCACTGACTTCCCTTCTCTCATCCATTCAAAATTCAAATTTCACAGAGGTTTCCATTTTCCTGGAACAATGTTAAAGGCTAAATAAAGATTGTCCAAAGAGCTCATCTTCCCCATCTTTGGCCATTAGTCCCTGGGGGTTCAGGGAGAACGGGAAGACCTTCTTCTCAAGGTGATGACAGGCATGACAGACAGGCAGAAAACATGATTTGAAGTATTTTTGGTTTTTTATATACAGAATACAGGAAAGTTTTTGTAAAGTCTAAAACATTACAATTACTATGTACATTGGTACTAGCCGTGAGGGGAGAAGGGTTGAGGGTAGAAGTGGCAAGAGAACAAAAAAGGAGACAAAAACAGGTTTACGACAAAACGTTTTTGCTACAATAGACAATTTGAAGAAAACGTCCTACCACATGTACTGTACACAGCTTTAAAAACATTGAAAAAATGCCATCACTGGGTGTATTTACACAAAATCCGATACGTTTTTCCTTATTTGAAATACAACAGGATGGACAGCCAGAAAAGAGTTAAATCTTCCATTTGTCCACAACACACAGTAGGCTACCTGTAGTGCAACCGCAGCAGGGGGGATGGGGAGCCATGGGAGGAGAGTGGGTAGCGATCTTTATATTAAATAAAACAATGATATTGTATAGATTTTGCTGTATGAAAACTGTATTTTTTTTCTTTTAATATAAAACTATTGTCACTGCCACAAAATAGAACAAGTTTCTGATTATTTTACAACGGTGGGTGGGTGGGCGGGGTGGGGTCTGGGATGGGGAGGGAGGTGGGGCAGGGTGCGTCTTGATTTTTGCTTCGGAGGAAGTGTCCAGGTCCTCAGCCTCCCCTCCCCAAAGCTCCTTCGAGCTCCGGTCTGCCCCGTTCCCATGAAATGTCGAGTACAAATATATGTGCAAATGCCCCCTAGAACTTGAGAAAGAAGAAAAAGGATAAAAAAAGAGTCAAAAGGTTTTCTTCATTTCATGCAAAGGTTGGAGTTGAACAGTTTCTGGTGGAGGATAGAAAAACCGCGGGCTTGGTTTTGTACATGTTTGCATTGGAGGAGTCTCAGGGTGGAGGTGCGTGGAAGGAGGGCTTGCCAGCCTGCGCCCACGGCCTAGGGCACCGAATTGGAGCGCAGCACGGGGCCCTGGGGAGGCTTGAGAGAGAGCTTCTCAGCTAGGCCCCCATCTGGAAGGAGGGCAGTGTCCCCTTTAGGTGGTTTGGTTGCAAACTCCGTGACACTGAAGACAAACTGCAGGCAGCCCAGCTTGATGTAGCTGCCGTGGTGCAGCAAGGCCGTGCCCTCCCAGCCGGCCCCGCTGCCCCCTATCAAGCTCGAGCTGCTGGCTTTGCAGTTACACGGCCACCGGGGCTGGCCCTGGGCCTGGGAGCTCATCACAGCCGCCTCTTCTGGGGAGTCCTCTTCCTGCTTCCGGTTCCTTCTACGCTCTGTGAGAAGAAGATGGGACGCGGGGTCAGAGGGAGGGGGGTGCAGGTCCCCCGAGCAGCAGCAGTCTCACTGAGGATTAGATGAGCAGAGCATGGCTTTATGAGGGTGAGGAGGGGGCTATATGGGGAATTCTGGGCAAATGCATAAGCATATGGCAGTTGTGTGGGGAAGTCAAGTGAGCTGAGCAGAGATAAGGCCAGGAATTGGAAACTGGAAAGATCTGTTGGGACTGAAGGAAGGCTAAGGAGAAAGAATATGTGTTTAGGAAGTTGGTGCAGCATTTCTTCCCAAGAGGGGGGGCACCAACATGGCAGGCAGAGCAAAGCCCCAGAGCTAGAGATGCCCTTCAAAGAAGGACAAGAATAGGCCAGCGGACAGAACCTAGAGCAAGTGGGAGGAGATAAAGGTGGGAGCCAGTCACTCAGTGGGCCCTGTCCCAACTTACTGATGATACTTTGCACTTTGGCAACAATACTGCTGGGGGGAGTGGGGGGCGTCTTCTCTGAGAAGTCACAGGAGTACAGCACGTTGTCCACCGTTGTCCCGTGTTCACTGTAGTTCAACAGCTCATAATGCTTGGTATTCTAAGGGAAAACTAGACATAAGCTCATCAAGCTGGGGACAGAGCTATGCCGCCTGCCCAGGCAGACTACCCCCCCCCCCAATCCTCACGCTCACACCTCCATTCACAAGGGCCTTCATGATAGCCTCTCCTTAGGCTATTGAAGTCTTTCCAGGAATTAAGCCTCCCAGGCAGGGCTCTGCCTCCAGCTGTGCACACCCTGGGTGTCCAGGCACAGCTGACTGACTCCAAGGCAGGACAGTGGCGTGGGATCACTAGTCCCCTGACCAATGGAACCCAACAGCAGGCTCTCCTGGGCCTCTCTGTTGGCCAATGCTAACACTCTTCTTTTCCTTGTCAGCAGGCAAGCTCCTGCCCTGCCCAAAGCCATCAGGAAGAGAGCTGCTGACTGCTGCTTTCTGCTCAGAGGGCACAGTGAGACAGCGGGCCTCTGGCCCTTCATTGTCAGGAGAGGAGGGTCAGTGAATAGGACGATACCTGAGGTGCCCCAGGTCTGCAAAGATCAGCCATCATCCCCGGGGCCTGCTCTCACTCACCTCATCATAGAAGATGCAGGCATGTTTCCCAGACACGTAATTACAGTGACCGTAGTTTGTAAGGCACACGTCCATGTCAGCTCCTGCAGGTGGGTGGTGAGTATGGGAGGAAAGAGAACACAGGTTCCAAGAAGTAGTTCTTGAGTTTTGCCTCAAAGTTTTCCCTTTGGGGTATGAAGTAAGAAATGGAAGAGGCCGCTGAGGGTCCCTGCCTTTCTATCCTTAAGAGATGGGGGTGAGAGCCCCAGGTTGGGGGATGTTTGCAGCTGTCTCTCTGCTGGACAGAGTAACTGTTCCTTTGCTCTGGCCTCTCAAGGTCAGAGGACACACAAAGTGAACTAAAGCCGAGGGCCCTACTAATTCTCTGCTTGCAAAATGCAAGGACAATCAGATATCCTTTGGGATATATAGCTACCATTCTCTGCTGGAGAAAAGAGATCTCTGAGCAATGGGACATGGTCTTTAATTGGGACCCATTTTGAAAGGTGAAAGATCTATTAAATCGTATCCACTAGAAAGGGAGGGCAACTGCTGGGCTAGAAAGGTCTCAGAAAAATCCTTCTGGAGGTTAACATATCCAACCCCTTGGGAGATAAATGCAGGGTTGGGCAAATACGGGCATGTGTGCGTCTCACCTATTCTTAAAAGATCTCTAGGAAAGTAGAGTCCACAACCTCCTCTGGTACCTTCTTGTGCTGATTAACCAGTCTCAATGTCCAGAAGTTTAGGCTAACTTGCATCTCTCTTGCTGTCACTCATGCCCATTTTCTCTTGCTCTGTCCTATGTGGGGATGGACAAGTAGCTACTTGCCCCCTCTTCTCTATTGTTTGGGGTCCCTAGCTGAATAAATGCCTGGGGAGGGGCCCCCTCCTCCCCTCCCAGTGTTGGAGCTGTGGGGGGTGGTTCCTAACACAATCTCAGAGGCTCTTCTTGTAGGCTGGCTCACCTGTTCCAATGTAGAGGGTTCGATAGCACATGTTCACAGCTCCTCCCAAACCCATGAGAGGGTAGAATACAGCTCGGGCTTGTACCTCCTTTCTGTGCACTACAACACACACACACAGATAGGGATGACATCACTCAGAGGTCAGGCGCAGAGGACCTGCCTCGACCCTCACATTGGGAGCTAACCCTCACTTAACAAATAACTGGATAGATAAGTTGATAGAGCTCCTTCTCCTGAGGAAAATGCCTTAGGTCTCTAGTCAGGACTCTTCTAGGCTGGCCTTAGTTGCAGGGGGCCAAGCCTGGCTATGTAATGGCTCAGCTTTCTGAAGCTTTTCGAGCTCAAGGGGAAGGTCCCATCTGGAGTGGCTGGGAGAAGCAGCTGAGGGCCAAGGTCCTGAGATGATCCCCGGCACCTTTTCTCTGTAAGATGGGGATAATAATACTGCTAATGCTTAACTCACAAAGCTGCTGAACAAATGACATTAAATGAGGTCAAACACCTTGTAATCTTAAAGTGCTAAGTAAACACCAGCTACTCTTATCCTGTAACTTCTTTCAGCTCATTACTACCTCCCCAAAATACTTCAAAGCCAGTCTGATGGCCCTTTGCCTGCTCTTGACCGCTTCCAAAGTCTGGGAAAGGTGATACACACATCAGAGTGGGCACATCCCAGAGGCCAGTGTCTGCTGGACATCACTGACTGCCTGCTGATGGCTTTTCAGTTTAGAGCTCAAAGTAGATCACTTTGATCCTTGAGAGAGCAAGGACTATAAAAGCCTCAGAGTTCAACTTAAAAGCTAGGTTACCATCTTGCTCTTGCCCAGCAAGAGGCAAAGTTCTGAGACCCCTGACCTTTGGAAAAGCTCAAAGCAACAGCCCACACTGCATAGGGAGGGAAGGATAGCTGCTCTGCCATATGGAGTGAACAGACCATATACCTACCTTCTGTATGGTGCCCCCCAGGGGCCAGGGAGTGAGTCCCAACATTGCCAACCACAGTTTGGACTCGAGAAGGAAAAAGCTGATGTATTCTCTGCAAGGCCAGGAACTTGATCAGCTTCTCATCCAGCATATTTATCTCAATCTCTGTTAACCAAACAGACAGGCCAATGAGTAACTGGGGAGGGAATGAGAAGTGAAAAGTGGGAGGATCTTTAAACTCTTCAGAGATTAAATTCTGCCATTTCAATCTATAGGTCTGACTTCAAAAAGAGGGCTGCTCAGAGTAGGAGAACCCAGGAGGGAACTGAGAGCCATCTGGAAGTCTCTGGCTGCTTTCTGGTTCTGAATTCTGGCTTTACAGTGGTTGGTCTTTGGGATAAGTTGGCTTAATGTCAGATAACCTGAATGTGCCAATTAAATCAACCAATATTGATATTCCAAATACCCCTTATTCTGTCTATGTGCCTCAGCAATAGATGCCTAAACTTCTTAATTACTGTATCAGGGGATCTTTCTCCTGTGGTCCTTGGGGGTTCTAAATAAATGGGGCCATAAATCATAAAAGAGGAAAAAGGACTCACATGGGTAAAAATGCTTGTAGTAGCTTTCTGTGGTGGCAAAGAATTGAAAATGAGTGGATGCCCAACAACTAGGGAATAGTCAAGTAAGTTATGAGCAGGCAGATTTCAGAAAAACCCGAAACTGATACTGAGTGAGCAAAATGGAGGGAAGAATGTAAAAGGTAATAGCCAGCTTATGTGATGATCAATTATTGACAGGCTTGAGAAGTTCTCAGAAATGCAGTGATCCACGACAACCCCAAAAGACTTGGGATGGAAAATGCCATGCACAGCCAGAGAGAAAACTATGGAGACTATTTTCTCCTTTTCTATTGCTTTTTTCTTTCTCATGGTTTTTCCTTTTGATTTTTCTTTCCCAATATGAGTAATAGGAAACTATGTTAAAAAGGATTGCACACATTTAACCTTTCATCAGATTGCTTGCTATCTTGGGGGAGAGGGTAGGATGGGGTAGGTAAGGAGAAAAAAGTTTGGAACATAAAATCTTACAGAAATGAATATTGAAAACTATCTTTACATTTAATTGGAAAAATAAAATAAATGGGGCTATGAGGTCATGGTACCTGAATCTACTCCCTAATCTCTGCAGGTGTCCTTGTGAGCTCAGAAGATGGAAAGCAAAGAAAGGAACATTCCTTTCATCCTTATGCCTTTGAACCCTGTTGCCTCAGAAACATCCCTAATTACCAGTCTAAAGGAAATAATGCTGAGATTCACTGCTAAGGTCTTCTAAGCTTCAGAAGCTGCTCACTCACCTCCATTGACGTCCATTAATGCTCGAAGAGAATTGGTAAGATCTACCATTGCAGTAGAGTTGGCTGAGAAAGGGGGTACAGTTAACGCGCTTCCTATGGATAACGTGCCAGGGCTGACCTTGCCATCTGTGGATACAGTAGAAAGAAAAGATGAGAGTTATTTTTAAAGTGCCCTGTTTTTGGTTTGATCTTATTTCTTAACCTAGGGAAACCCCATTCTCCTTCCCAAAGACTAAATTACTCCAGCAAAAAAATCTCTTAAGTCCTCAAACTGAGATGTTTATTCTTTGGAAGGACAGTAATTTTTGATGAACCATCCCTGTGTATTGAGGGTCTTTTCATATAGGGGATCACCTGGTTAAGACTGAAAAAACTACAAGAGGCTGTATAATTTTTTTGGTCGTTCAGTCTTTTTTGGTCATGCCCAACTCTGATCTTATTTGGGGTTTTCTTGGCAAAGATACTGGAGTATGTGTCATTTCCTTCTCCAACTCATTTTACAGATGAGGAAACACTTGTCTAGGACCACAGAACTAGGAAGTGAGAGAGACCCGATTTGAATTCAAGAAGAGAAGTCTTTCTGACTACAGGTGTGACAGTCTATAATGTGTCACCTACCTGCCCTAACTGCATAAAATTCTACCAGAATTTGAAATGTCATTCAGACACTGATTAGCAACTCTGGATATTAAACCACAAACTGCTAGTTTTTTCCACAGGAAAAAGAGTACTGACATTTTTTTAGCTAGATGATGAAAGACAGGTTCTGGGGGCAGCCCTATCTAGAAAAGTATCAGCCAGCAAGTTTTCTTTTGTCCTTCCTTCATGCCTGGAATTTAGAGTTAAAAGGCTTAAATCTCAGTGGCCACCTTTTTTCTAGGAGGATTCTAAATACCCATGACTTACAGGATCATGTCATCAGCTTTGTGTGGCTGTTCAAAGGATTTCCATTTCACTTCTTACTGATATGGAAGTTTTACAAAGAGTCAAGCCAGGGAAGTTCTCCGCAAATTCCTGGATCTAGGTTCTCCCTTGGACCATGAAATGCTAAGGAAATTACCTAGAATCTTAGAGCAATAGAAATGGCTCAAACGATCCTACTGTGTCCAAGGGAGGAAACAGAGTTAAGCAGGTAGAACCAGGTGGCTAGAAGGGTCAAGAGATCTGGGATGCCTTGCTAGGAGAGCTGAGTAAACTGCTCAGCATTCTATTTCTGCAAAATAGGGACAAATTAACCAAGTTCCTTCTTAACTGAAGCATGTGGGAATGAATGGCAGCTGAGATGAGGTAGGAGATAGAGAGAAAAGGGGAAATGGTGCTTTGTATACAAGATTGTCTCTGAAGTTCTTGAATTTACCATTATTTACCAGGTAGTGCACAAAATCAGTCCCCTAGAGAGACACTCACCTGAAGATGGCGCTGGTGAGCAGAATCGCTGGTTGGCTCCCACTGCCAATATGCCATCTCCTGCTGCCTGGGGGGGAGTGAGCACCCGAGTAGCATTTGGGGGTGAGCCGAGCGGCCTCGAATCTGTCAGTGGGGGTCCTATCTGTGTCTGAACATTCTTTCTTTGCAAAGTGCTGGTGGTCTCTAGGCTGGCACAAGAACTGGGAATGGAAGGTGGCAGGCTCGGGATGGGTGCCAAGCTCCTCTGGGTACACGAGACAGGGCCAGTGGTATTCTCCGTCTTCACGATGATACCGACAGTGTGGTTCTGAAGGCTCCCAGCCACCGGTGGTGTGAGGGGCCGGGGCCATGATTGCCGGTGGGAAACTACTGGGAGAGTGGTCCCAGAACTTTGGAGCCGACGGGGGTCTGGGGGATCTGGGGGGATACCGTAAAGGTGAGGCCCATTGGCTTTCACCTCTGTGCCTGTTGGCCCATTAGAGGTCCCACAGGCCACCACTTTCTTGGATTTGTCCATACAAGAGCTGCAGTTGACGTCCTCGGGGGCTGGGAGCTGCTGGGATGGAGATGAGCTCAGGGAGTTCTGAGTGGTCATCCCGGAGGGGCAAGACATTGGGAAAAGGGACGGTGTGGGTGCCTTGTCAGCTGCCTGCAGAGAGGTGGTGATTGAGCCGTCAGCCACAATAACAGGCTTAATATCAGCCTTCTCTGTCTGTTCAGAGTCCCAATGCAAGGGTATCTGCTTAGCAGATAAATGTTTCAATATGCTGCACTGGAGTGCAACAACACTACAGAGCCACTGCAAACAGAAAGGAAAGGCAGGTCAGAGGAGGGAGAAGCGAGGGACCATGTTTCACCCACTGCTGCTGCGGCGGCGTCACGCACGAGATCCAGAAAACCAGCCGACGACACTCTTCGGTGCTTGGAAGCGGCTCCAGGTGCCAGGCACCAGGCTTTGCTGGGCAAGCTCTAGTGAGGGAAGCGCTAGGAAGCAGACACTTGGTGACCTTCTCTTAGGCCCCTATCCCAGTCACAATCTGTGTGACCTTCCAGGTCTTCATTAGGGATCCCTTCTGACTTTACAGAGATGTTTTAAGAGATGACAAAGATGGGAGGCCTCTTGGGGGACAGGTATTCTAGAAGGATGGGGATAAATGAAGGGAGCCGCTCTGGAGGAATCTGTCATTCAGGAATAGGGGGATGAATGGCCAATACTTTCTGAAATCACTTCATGTTTTCTCTATCTCTAAGACACATACCTATTCCTCCCAATATATTCTAGAGTTCAAGGTATTTGTCCTCTGATCTAATAAGAGTCAATAAAGTGCTGGGCATGTGGACTTTGGGGGTAGGGTGGGGGGGAGGGCAGGAGAAAGCCAGATGGCTTCTAATAAAAGAGATGTATTGGGCGGCTGCAGACTATCACATCAACAGGGTCTCCTGATTTCTGTTTTCTCTAGGTCCAGCTTCAGCTCCCAGGGTGAAGAGGAAAGTCAGGAGCGCTCCGTGCAGCACGACCCTGCCCGCACGCCTCAGCCTGCTGGCCCTCACTCACCTCCTGTTGCTCTGCCTGGCTAGCAGAGTGCTCAGGGTTCAAAAGGTGCTTCTGCGACTCCTCGGGGGCCCCGTTGCAGATCAGCTCCCCATCCCGAATGGCCGCAGGTGCGAGCAGCGGAGGTGGAAACTGGTATTGGGATTTTATAGCATCAGGAACCTAGTGGGGAGGGGAGAAGAGGGAGGAGGGCTGATCAGGCCATTTTCATCGAGGCACTATGGCCTTGAATGCCCACATCCAAGTGACGAGAGGTGACTGTGGTGCTGTTGCCTGTGTAGCAGGCTTCAGTCTGGGCTGTAAGGGCGGCATAAGTCATTCCTCTAGGCAAGTGGTCACATAGAACCTGCAGATGTCACTAAGCTAACTGACTTCTGTGATTGACTCTCCCCAGGAGGGGCTTTTGGAAGTCCACTTCAGCTTCAAAATGCTTCTGCAAACATGGTAGAAAGGAACAGTCATTTCCCACCAACACATCAGCCACAGATATGAAATAGCTGAAGGAGGAGTAACAATGATGACATGATGACAATAACAAATGGCAGAGTTTTTGATGTTCTTTGGGGGTTATGTGCCAAGTAGTGAAATAAAACTGAAAATATATCTTACCAACAATGTCGATTACAATTCTTTAATACTAACATATATCTAGTTTCACTCTCAAACCTGTCCAAATATCAGCCAGCTAGTCAGTGCTCTGAGATTTTGGCCTAGAGGGAGAAACCATCCAGTGAACTGGGTGAGCCACAGTGAAATCACTTAGTCCATCTTCCTTAATTGGAAAGGATCCTAAACTATGAAGTTTCAGCACCAAAAAGTTAAAATACTTTGAATTTGCTTTCACAAATTAATTTAATCTAGACTTTTCCAAATTTTAATTGCCTATTTGAAATAATTTAGTTATGGGAGAATGTGATTTTAATCTCTGCACAAATGTTTGCATGGTCAGAAACACACAAAACACTAATCTGCATTCTGGTATTACATAGTCAAGAGTCAACAATCTCTATCTTTAAATCTGGGTGATTTTTCTTCCTTCTTGAGGAAACTGGGGAAGGAGAGACACTTTTAAAAAGTGCCTGCCATCAAGTGGTTGAATATGGAACTGCAGCTAGAACCAGCAAGCAGAAAGGATTTGGAGGTTACTAGGGACAGAGACCAAGGCATTTCCCCTAGCTCTTTATAGGGACACAGACCTCCTGGTATATTCCTAACGACTTGGAGGTTACTAGGGATAGAGACCAAGGCATTTCCCCTAGCTCTTTATAGGGACACAGACCTCCTGGTATATTCCTAACTCCCAGGGTCACAGTAAGTGGGGTTTCTGAATGATAAGAAGTTGAAAAGTGTCTGTAATCACTTTCCATAACCAGATCTTTTCCATGTAGAGGAAATGCCTGGCTCTAAACAAAGTGGAAAAAATGATTCATCTTGATTGGTTTTGTAGTTCATAATCTTTGCCCCCTTTCAAACTATTCCTTGCCTCTCCAAACAGTCTGTGATTTTGGCCAAAACAAGAAACCTCATTTTATAAAACTGGGTCACATCCTCTTCTGTCCCTTTCTATTCTTCTGGATAGGGCCCTGGCAAATGAGAAAAGCCTGGAGAGAGGACATTTCCCCTCCTTGCTAAGACACTGCTTTACCTTCAAACTTCTTCTTTTGACGGCCTGAAGCACCCGGCGGTTAGGGGGGTGTTTCTTGTGGATGCGGTTCAGGAAGTCCACTTTGACCACGTGCTGGGAGATGGTATCCTGGAATCGATCAAATACCTGGCACCGGTTGCTCAAGGTCATGTTCTTCTGGTTCAGCTGGAGGGAAGAGAGAGAGAGAGACGGCCATAGTAGCTCCCAGAGACACTTCCCTAATTCAAACCATTGTGAGATGAGGAAGCTGTGCTCCAATTAAGAAAACCTTCAACTACACAGGCTTCTTTGATCACTTCCTCTACACAATGACTTGGAAATGTTCCTAATAAAGATACTGAGTTACTTCTATAACAAAACTCCCTCTCAAAAATTAAGAGGTCAGGGCAGCTAGGTGGTACAGTGGATAGAACACCAGCCCTGAAGTCAAGAGGACCCGAGTTCAAATCTGGCCTCAGAAACTTAACACTTCCTGGCTGTGTGACCCTGGGCAAATCACTCCTCAGGGTGGGGGAAAAAAAATTAAGAGGTCATAGGCAGACATCCTCACACCTCACTTCCTTGATCTGATGGAAAAAGGGGGTGTGCTCCTGACCCCGTGGGGGATGGGAATGGAGTATCCTAGGATATAGGGGGAGAGAGAGCTTTCATTTTGGCCCCTGTAGACTGTCATCATTCCTGAGCCAAGATGGGAAGACATTTCTCTGACGTTGCCAAGAGCAGCAAGATTATGGGTTGTTCTACTTTCTCAAATCATACTGGTTCCCTTCAATAGGGAGGCAGCATTCTTTACTGTTGCTCTATGAAAAGAATACTGTGAAATGCCTGATTTATTAGGCGAGATGGGTCAAATGTAAATAAAGTTCCTCAGCTTCCAGTGCTTCCCTTTGTAAAATGGGAGGAAAATCCTGATTTTCATGCCATGCTGAGAGAACGTCAGATGAAAAGGAAAGATGATGGCCTCCAGAGAAATGTCCAAGATAATACTTGGCCTTGTTCTGGCTATGTCACTAATCTATGTCACTAACTAGCTGAGTGAATATAGGAAATCTTTCGATTTTTAGGTCTTAGTTTACTTATTTCTGTAAAATGAAAGGTGTTTAATAAATGAGATGGTTTCTAAGGGGGCTAATATTCTTTTCAGAGTAGAAAAATATTAAATTCCATGAGAGCTCAGGTGACTTTCCTTTTCCTTCTAACCCCGAATGCCTATGCTAAGGAAGGGGGAACAGTGACTTTATGAGCAAAAGACAGGAGACTCAAAGTGGCAAATGTACAAATTCTATGGAGAGACTTTCTTTCAGACCTGTGTTTGGGAAAGTGGCTATAACAGCAGTGACTAAGTCAAAACACAATCAAGAACTTTCAATCTGAGAGAATCTGGATGTGAACAGTGACCCATAAAAGGGGCCAAGGGCCAGCCCTGCCATGCTGCATGATGACCAGCCCCTGTGTCAGCACAGATGCTTTTATCTAAATCAAAGGAACAATTTTTCATCTACTTATCAGGCAAAAACTGCTGTTTTCTTTGGGTCTTTTCTCTAACTCCTGAATACAGTTTTTTTTAACTGTCCCAGTTACAGAGACGGGGAAGCCTCCCTTAGGCTGGAGAAAGTGCTCTCAAGTTTTGTTCTGGAAATGTAGCTTTCCCTTTCATGGGAAAGGTTCTTGGAATACAAGAATATATTTATATCTTTACAAAGTTCTTTCCCCCTAGGACTAAAGAAGATTTAAAACTAGATATTGAGGAAAGACTTTTAGAATATTCATTTTGTCATTACTCTTCAAATTATCTAGTATTACACCAATAATTCCTATGGGGGGTCCCTGTGTAAACTCAGGACTCACTGATATACATTTGCAAATCTACAATGAGGATTTTTTTTCCCTTTAGTGTTGGGAAGAGAAATCATCAACTCAGAGAGCTGAAATGTGTCAAAATAATCCAAAACTGTGTAGAGACAGGCAGCATAAATTAATTTCTAATTAGAAAAACTGATAAACCTACCAAAACAAACCAGATTATCATATCAGGGAGGCAGTAGTGGAATGAAAAATGCTGAGTTTGGAGTCAAAGGTCTGGGGTTCTAAGCAAACTCGGTCACTCCCTAGCCAGATAATCTCAACTAAGTCATCCCACCTCTGTAGCTCTTAGCTGCCTCATCTGTAAAGTGAGAGGGTTGGGTCAGATGACCACTGAGGTGTCATCTAGATCTAAGATCCTATTATTTATCTTATTCTTTACTGAATTTCCTTCCTCATTAGGCTATGCTTGAAAAGAACCCCTAGAGTCCTGCCCGTACTTACCACCACATGTTCAATGTGATTTGGACACATCCATCTGCCCAGCGGCATGGCAGTGAGTGGTGGTTCGAGGCAGTCCATGTGGAACAGGAGGGGACAATAATCACACTGGATGAGAGGCGCCACACGACAGCTCCTGCAGAGATGACAGGTTGTACGTTTATATGTGTGACAAGAATGTCCAGGCCTCAAATCCCTGCCCCTGCACTGCTACCAGTGAAGCAGCAGCAATGGAGGAGGTCGATTGGGCCTGGAGGCTAGCTCCACCCTCCCAATTTCCCTGGCCCAGAAGGAAGCACTTTTCTGGGGAATGAGGAATATTTATGGGTAGTGTAGCTGAGGTGGCAGAATAGGAAGGACCAATGATCAATACTTTCTAGGGAAACCAGCCAATGTCAGCTCCGATGCTCTTCCTCAGAAGGCTGACACTAACTCATTGGGAAAAATACTTTCCCCCTTTCCAGAGGTCACCTCATCTCATTGCACCAAGATTTCTCACTCTCTGCCAAATTCATGGGGTGCTCTGCAAAAAATTAGCCTGCCATACAGCAAGGAAATGGTTTGAAAGGAAAGCAGTCTTTCTATTTTCTCCCATAAGTTAAGTTTCAAGGAAGGTCACGAATGATTTGTTACTCTATGGTCCCAGCAACCTGAAGACATGTTAGCTAAAACTGTTCTTGCCTGACTTGAAAAGTCTGACATTTCATCATCCCCAACAACACTCTGTATCCTTTTGCTGGCACTTTCCTCTAGCTGGTCCAGCCCTGACCAGAGGATGACCCAATCAGTTCAGATTTAACAAGTGGCTAAGCTCCTTTTACTGAGGAACTCTCAACCTGAGGTGAGCCAGGATTCTAGGGAAGCAGAGATTACAGCAGTTAGAAACTGCATGGGGTCAGGCAATTTTTAGAACTTACAGCCCAGGGGGTCATCTCTTCAGACCATTTGCCTCTGGATAACACCTCAGTATTGTCCAGTGGATGTTTGGCATTTTAAAATCCTCTCCAGTCCCATCTTTTATTATTTAGTAAGCCTACCCATTTACAAATCCTGCCTGGACTCAAACCTTGGCTCAGGCATTTCACATAAGCCTTGCTTTTTTCACATAAAATGAAGATTATACCATGTGTGCTAATAATCTTACAGGATTTTTATAAAGAAGTCCCTCATAAGTATAAAAACTATGCATACATGAGTAATTATCATTCTTATTATTTCAGGATGCTGATGTAACAGGACCATATTATATGTGTAATAATTTATGTTTATATTGGACTTTATTAAAACAACACATGTAGATAAGAATAGAAGGACTTAAATTCATAGGACACAATGATCCTTATCTACACCGGGTATGAAGGCATCCAAAGCTGTTTGGTTTCTCAGTCAAGCATGATCAGAGCCCCCTGAAAGTGGTCAGAAACGTACAGCATATTTGAGAGGAAGGAATGAAAAATAAAGTACAACTCAAGACCCCAAGGAATTGGGAAAGGAGAAACATCAGCTTCAGGCAGACAAGAAAAGCACTCTGGCCACTGAATGCGACCAAACTTTGGAAAGGCCAGATACCTGTTACAGGTGAAGCAGACTTTGACTGGTAAGGGAACCAAACCGTTGTGATCTAATTCATGCTGTGTTTTCTTGACATTTTTCCCAGTGGTTTCCTCTTTTCTCCTCCTCTTGCTAGTACCTGCAAAACAACCAACAGTTCTGTCCTGCTCCTGGTTTCAGAGCTGCCAGGTTGAGGTGAATAGAAAGGCGTCAAGGGGAAGGAACAAAAGGGACAGACACACCACTCTGACCAGGGGAACCACATTAAATGTGGGCGGTGTCTGGTTAAAACAAGAAAAGGTAGTAGATAGAAGAAAAGCACGAGTAAAGAGAACTTCCCAAGCAAAGGTACCTATTTCCCAGAAAGACCCTTCCTGAAGCCAGGTGAACATGTGGACACCCAATTTCAACTAACCAAGACTGAGGCCTGTTTGGGAGAATGAAGTGTGAGGAGGTGGCGGGCCGGGCCAGGGTCTTAGCTCCCCAGCTCCCCTTGTAGTGCACTCAGCTGCAGGTTTCTAAAGCTAGGCAACTCAATTTTCTATGAGAAAAGAAACAGGATCTCTCAGCCAGTTAGTTTCAAACAAAAAGGAAGACCTGAGGGGATGGGGGGGGGGGGAAAGGGGGGGGAAGATGGAGTCTCCTTGGGAAAGGGGAGCTGTTGAATGGTATTAGTTCCATTTCAGATGGGCAGCGCGACGGGAGCTGTTGGAAGCGGAGCCAAGACCCCCAACCTGCTAACACAGAGGCTGCGGCCTCACCTGGGAGCGCCGTGGTGCAGGTCAGCTCATTGGGCAGCTGGAACTGGGTAGGGTTTCGCTCCATGGCCGCCGCGATGAGCAGCTCGAAGGGTCGCTTCAGCTGGGGCTGCCCGCAGTCCATCTCTGGGGCCGCCGGCTCGTCATCCACGTCGATGATGTCCTCGTCCACATCATTCTGCTCGGAGGTGGGCGTCTCCGTGCTAGCATTAGACGTGGGCGTGCCGGGCCGGCTAGCCCTCCGCTCCAGGATCCGGGCCTGGGCGATGGCTTTGAGGTCTGTTTTGCCAGCTGACCTGTCCAACAGGTCCGTGTCGCTGCTGGGGGATGTGGTTCGTTTGCCAGATTTGTCCACCAGCCCATTGACTTGGCCCAGTTCTTTTTTCTGTTCCCGCTTCTGCATAAACGAATAGGCAGGCCCATCACAAAGGGTTAGAGCAAATGCCATACAACAGTCAGGCTGGCAGAGGAAGCCCCGCCAGGGTGTCTTAACAAATTCTGTGACCACAGAGGGACCTCTTACAGTGTTGTCTGCACTGAGGATTCTTAAGTCTGTGCACATTTGAGAATCCCAATTGTTACTTGAGGTTCAAGGTGGGCAAATCACTAAAAGGCAATTACAGTAACAAAAGAGAAGTTACATCGTACCCACACTGAAGAAGTACACAGTCTTACCCACATCCAGTATGGGTGTATTAACCAAGTTGTTACATTCTATTAGAAAGAGATATAAAATTGCATAGGCCATTTCGGGTGCCAGCCTGAGACTAGGTTAACTTGTTTCTAGCAAAGTTAATCTCCAACATTTCATGTTTAACTGTTAATTTAAAAAATATAATTAGGAAGGAAAAGGAGAGCAAGCAAAGGAGGTCAGTAAGAGCTAACCAGTAATCTAAGGATTCTCCTCAATCTTCTGCCAGAAAAATCAAATGGGCCTGACATCAAGAAGAGAGACCCTCTGGGCTCTAGGTCTTTGTTCAATCACTCATCTGCTGTGACCGTGGGTATTCCATTGTAACCTGCCTGACTTCAATGACCTTACTTAGGAATAAGGATTAACAAAACTTTTAAATGCATCCAGTGACCAAGGGACCTCCCTGTCCCCCTGCTCCCCAATAGGAGGTTGGAGGAGTAGCCAGGTGAGAGGGTATTGTCCGGGAAAGTCTGGCAGATAAGAAAGGGGCTGCTCTAAAAGAAAGATCAGGTGTATCCACTCACTTTCTCCTCTGCTTCTAACAAATGGCCACCAGCAACTATAAATGGGGGGACCCTGTAGAAGCTGTGTCTCTAGTGAGTTCCAATTCTTTTGACTAGCAAATTCTAGAGAAGTTTTTCTGCTTAGTGGGAGTTCATAGAGCTGAGGATGCAAGATCATGGGGTCAGGCAAGGCAACAGTTACTCAGTTTGTTGACTTTAAGAGGAACTGAAATGCAGCTGTGGTTTAGGTCGGTGACTTGGCTCTGACTTGCTTTAAACAGGAACCCTTGTGCACACATTTGAAAAATCAAGTCTGTAACCCTGTTTACCTTCTTCTTAAAGACTGAGGACTCCGTTACACATATAAACCACAATCTCTTTGAATCATGTCTTCATCCTGTTTCTGCAAACAAGGAAGTTGTCCTTCCCTATGACATCATGCTCTAGGGTCATGGAAAACAGTGACATCACAAGAAAGGAAAGCCATTCACTCATCTCCCAAAGGATTTGGGTGGGTCTAAACCCATCACAAGCTTCTCTAAGGCCACAGTTTAAAAGCTGGCCCTGAAAGGCTCTGGTGAAATCACAAATCTACTTCTTCAAGATATGGCTTTGCTTTTATAACTTACATAAGTTTTCAGAATGGAAAACTCAAATCTTTTCATATAGCAAATATCAAAATATGAAGAAAAGCAGTGCTAAATAAACAGATGCATTTAGCTGAGCCTAAGGCCAATGGGATGGGTTGGGAGTGGTAAGGTGAGGGCAAGTCTTTGCCCTATTGCTATGCCCTGGCCAAATGTAGGACATACTTCCCCCCTCCATTGATTGATTTGCCTTAGGATGGGTTAGATTCCATCCTTACTAAGTTGGGGTAACAGCCATATATTTATGGTCCGTTGCTGGTTGAATTCCATTCTAACGGAAAATTAGTTCCAACTGTGGAGAGCTGCCACCTTCAGGACAACCTGAGATCTCACCAAGAGCTCAGAGAAATAAAATTCACTGAATGACAGGAATAGAACTACTTTGACTGCTGGCTACTTAGTGGAGTCTTTGTAAGTTGATCTCCTTTCTTTACCTGTCCCTGTAATCTCAAGTTAGGCTTTATTTTTTATTTTTTAAATATCCTACTGAGTCACGCTGGTATTCCAGAAGGAGAGAGGGAAAGGTGTTCCAGAGAGGGGGAGATGCAGTAAATGGGGTTGACATATTACAAATCCAAAGATTTCAAGAGCAGCCTGTAAGCAAGTCTGATCATCACTAGTCCCTAGAAAGAAGCCTTTTACCTTTCGTCGAACAGTGCACCGATGACACATCCACTCTCCAGGAGGCAACATCTCTTCACTCAGTGGAGGATTACTGTAAGGAAGGACAAGGGCCAGCTCAGGAACACTTGGCTGGAGGAGGAACAAGCCCAGAACCCACCAGCACGTTCCTAACTCCCTGTCCTGCCAGTCAGTCACACAGCACACAACATACAACCTGCTATTTCTGCACAGTTCAGTATGTTTTTGCAATATCCCTTGGAGTCAGTACCACTTTCCCTATGTCAGAAAAGAGAAGCCAGATCAAGAGCAACCAAAGCCGGACTTACAAAAAAGGCTGTAGTGAATTAGTCTGAAGCCCTGTGCTCCAGTTGCCCAGTTGCAGATTCTGGAGAAGTCCCTTCAAGGCAATGTGGAGCTAACTTTTCATCTCTCAGCCTCAGCTAGGGGTCTCTATGGAGTCATACTGAACTTCCTGTACTTAGAGGAGTCACAAATGCATTTGTAAAAAATTTGCATGTTTTAAGGAATATGATATCTTTGCTCAGGTTGTTCTCAGTCTTAGTTCCATGAAGTCCCTTATTAGGCTCTTCTTCACTAACGAAATGACTAACAATAACTAGTTATTCACTAACAAGTGCGAGAAATACCAGAAACACCACTGAATTGTGAATAACTGAGCTGAAAACTGCTGTGGCCAAATGACCCAAACTAGTAGCAGAACAATGACATTACTCAACATGCACTTCATATGTTCATCAGAAAAAAAAAAGAAATCAACATTAGCTCAATTTCCCTTTCCAAAAGCTTCATTAACATCTCAGAGGGGTTGCTTACCGAGAGATTAAAACAAAACAAAACAAAACCAAAAACTGGAGGAACAAAGCCTGTTCAGACTTGCCTCAGATACCAAAGGACCAGGGGTGAAGGTCAATTACACTAACTTCCAACTAGGCCAGCTATCTCCACTCAGATAGCCTACAAAGGTCACATTCAAATGATCTAAAGTCAAACCCAAAATGTTTACCTAGACTTTGATGATCTCCATGGGTTCCATTTAAAAGGCAGCTACTCTAATCTGAGGGCCAGCTCTTTATTATGACCTGTTTCACCAATTCACTAGTTTTGACTTCACGTGTTCTTCCCAAGTCAAATGGATGGCCTATGAATCAAAAGGAGTATTTTCAACAGATACTTTTCAAGGAAATCTGTTTACAGAAAAAACTGAGGGTCCTTCCATGGTCTTATGAAGTCAAGCTGAAGGTTAACTGACAGGGTCATTTCAGGGAAATTAATCTAAGGCACTTGCTCTCTTTGACATAGACACAATCAGATGGTTGTTTGATGGGCTTTCTCTTCACTCCAAAGGACAAAAATGGTTTGGGCTGTGGTGGGGCGCGTGGTCCCCTGACCTCAAGGAGTTCTGTCTGACAGAAGCCATAACAACACTGATCATCTCCATGTCCAACATTCTCTCATCTGAATTTCTGTAGTCCTTCTGTCTTCTATTCATTTGGAAAGACCTTGGAGTGGGAATCAGAAGAGCTGGATTCTTGTTCAAGACCTGCTACTCACTAGCTACTTTTTTTTTCATCTGTTAAGTGGAAATATCAACTTCAATCCTGTAGGACTTAAAAGGGTGCTAAGAGGGAACATATGAGAAAAAATACTGCTAACTGTAAAAGACTATGCAATTTGAAATTATGCCCAAAAGGCTATCAAACTATGCATACTTTCTGATTCAGCAGTCTCACTGCTGGGCCCATACCCCAAAAAGATCATTAAAAAAAGGAAAAGGACCTATATGCGCAAAAATGTTTGTAGCAGCTCTTTTTGTAGTAGCAAAGAACTGGAAACTGAGTGGATGTCTATTATTTGGAGAATGGCTGAATAAATTATGGTATATGAAAGTAATGGAATATTATTGTTCTATAAAAAAGGATGAGTAGGCTGATTTTCAAAAAAACTGATGCTAAGTGAAATAAGCAGAACCAGGAGAACACTGTACATCATAAGAACAAGATTATGTGATGATTATCTGTGATAGGCTTGTCTGTTCTCAATAGTTCTGAGATTCAAAGCAATTCCTATAGACTTGGGTTGGAAAATGCCAATCGCACCCAGAGAGAGAATTATGAAGATTAATTGTGGATTGAAACAGTGTTTTCATCTTTTTTCCCCCACACAATTTTGATAAATATGGAAATAGGCTTAAAAGGATTGAACATATTTAATCTATATCAGATTACTTGTGGTCTTGAGGAGGAGGGTGGTAAAAGGAACGAGGGAGAAAAATTTAGAACATGAAGTTTTACAAAAATGAATGATGAAAAGTATCTTTACATGTATTTGGAAAAACAAAATATTACTGGGAAAAACAACAACAACAACAACAACAACAACAACAACAAAAGAAACCTGGTAATTGACTAAAAGTTGGGCTGCCAACGATGGAAGCAGATAGTTCAAAAGTCCAGTTAAAGAAGAGGATACTTGCTGGCTATGCTGGTGATACTCAATTGGGCAGCTTTTGTTTTGGCTATATAAGGGTGATAGAGTAAGGACAGAGAGCTAGCATCTGCCTCAGAAAGACCTGCCTTCAAGTGCCCCTCAAACACAACCTTGAACAAGGCAAATCAAAGTGCAGAGAAGAGGTTGATCTGCATTGATAACTGAAGAAATGCTTCACTGGAATCCCTAGAATCCGTATCACAGATGAAATCACAGGTTTCCTTAAAAAAAAAAAAAATCTGGGGCAATATTTGGTTGTATCACACGTAAAATGATTTTTTTCTATATAACTTAAATAATGAGAGGGTAGACTAGAGACAAAGTTTGTATCTGTATTCTCCAGAAGGGCTTATTGTCCTTATTATTTTAATTAAAAAGAAACAAACAAACAACAACAAACAATCTTATTCTCATCTCTGCTCCTTTCTGATGAATTGTCACCAGAAGAATTTCTCAAATGCTTTGTTTCCAGAGTCTGTTCTCAGAATTCTAGCTTGACTATTAGAATCCTAAACAGTGTGCACAAAAGGGTTTGCTTGATGGAGTGCAGGTAGTTTGGGGAATAACTAAGAAAATAAGTAAAAGACACTAAATGTAAAAAAAGGTTTGGAAAGTTAGAAGGTTCCTTCTATGTGGAAAAAGAGAATATGAAGAGAATGAGGGAAATATCCCTCTTTGTTCACTTAAAACAAAAATTACCAACTTTATCAGAGACAGACTGTGAAATGAGAACCTTTTAAAAGGATAAAATCTGTGAAGGAGAATCATCTTAAAATAGGATCATAGAGAGAAAAGGCCTGAAAAGAATGAGCCTTGTTTAGAAGCCTTTTTGAGTTAGAACATAAAAGACCTTCTTTTTAAGAGAGCACTCTGCATTCCCACCATCGTTCCATCCTCAACTTATTTCTAGTTATTTAAAGGTGACTTTTTGCCTATTTCTAGGGAGAACAGACATTATGAAACCAATACAGGGAAGCCTTACTATTGTTAGGAGATAAGCCGAGGAACCAGTTCCTAAAGAGGATGTTTTGCAAATAGACTGCTTGCAAAATAACTACTTCACATCACTATCATGTAAACAGGAATGAAAATCTTTGGAGAAGAGACTGTGCAGCTAGGAGGCTGTTTCAAACTTGCTCTCTGTTGAACTCAATTATCAGCTGCCATGTTTCAAAACCTTGTTGAATTTTTCTAGTGAAAGAGTCTGTATATTTTTAAACTTGATGGCATTTGTGAGAGTCTGCAAAGATCATGTGTTAGTTGGAGTTAAAAAAAAAATTAACCTATCAAAGTAGCCCTGAAACCCCCCCTCCCCCCAAATACCACTGAAGGTAAATGATCAATTTTTCTTTATAAAAAACTGGACAAAAGGAAACCATTCAGAGTGAAAAGGTCCACTGGGGCAGTTATTTCATTAGGATCAAGAGAAATCTTCCTCCTCTAATTTCCAGCATTAGTTATAAAGAAGCTATTTGTTCTTTACCTTGCTCAAGATTTAGTGAAATAACAGAGAGCCTCAATCCAAACTCTTCAAGACAGTATCTTAAGAATCCCCCCAAATTCTTTTATTTTTAAGCAAAAACTTAGAACTTCCTTAACAAACACTTCCTCAGATCCTAAAATGAGCTGGATTCTTTTTGTTTTGTTTTGTTTTATCAGTCATGACATAGGATACTTCCAAGATGTGTTGTCAAAAGAGGAGATCATTTCAGAGGAAAAGAGAAGATGTGGTCTTCTCCTTTGAAGACTATACATTATAATACAATATAAAGAAGTACATGAAAATAGGATGTTTGAAAGTTAAACTCTTTGACAATAAAGAGATCCAAATGGAAACCTTTCAAAGCCATACAAAATCAAAGATTTTAGTGTTTAGAGATGCTGGAGTGAATGGAAGCTGTTCTGTCTCAGTAGTGATACAAACTAACTATATGAGTAATAGGAGGCAAGCTGAGATCTATTTTCTCACCTATAAAATTAGGGGTTTGTATGGAAATACTTCCATCATTCATGGTCACAGCAAGTTCTAAAATTATTAATTAAAATTATTCAGTGATCATTTTTCTAGCTATAAGGACCCTTGAAATCTTGGGGAGGGGAGACTGGAATTTTGGAAGGCAGTGAAATTGAAAGGCATCCCCCTCAAAATCCTGTTTTAGATCATTCCTACATCCCTGAGGTCTGAGAACCCTGGTAAGATGTTAGCATAGCATCTATATACAAACCAATCAAAGCTGGTCAGGGCATTTATTTCACAAATTGCCCTTCCTCCAAAGTCAAAGATGCACAGCACTGCTCCCTCCTCAATCCTCAGATGGATCTGGGATCTGACTGGTATGGATACCTCCCCTGAAATGATGCATATCACAGCTTCATTCTAATCTTTCTTTAATAAAGCCCAAAACCAAATGACCACTTTGTGGATGAAAGTATCTAGATCTTAGTGTTCACAATATTTTTGAAGGGCAACCAAAGAAAGTCATTTAAGGCCTACTCTTATCCCGTTTCCCCCGCCCCCCCCCCCCCCATAAAAAAAAAAAAAAGAAAGAAAAACCATACCTAACTAAATGCAACAACTATACTGTTGGACCTCTCTCTGCCCGCCCAAGCTCTGTCTGAGTTCCTACATGATCCCAACTCAGAGCCAAAAAACTGCATCCTGTTTTCCTTTAGAATGCTGCATTCATTCACTAATGAGGGTGACACCACTGCAGGTGGAAGATGCTGGTAGTTGTCATGGTTCTGGACTCTAATTAAGAAGGTCTATTTCAAGTCAGATACCAATGTGGTTGATCAGGCTCTTCTCTCCCTTACCTTTTCATCTATTAATACACATGAACCTGCACTATTTTCTTTTCTTTTCTTTCTTCTTCTTTTTTTTTTTCTTGGGGGGGGGGGAGGGAGGCCACTAGTGAGACCTGTTGCTCCAACTGCTTTTACTCTATGGATAATTAATACTTTTCTGCTATGGAGTTAGAAGGGAGGAGAGAAAGCAGAAGTTTTGGTTGAAGAAAAGGAGCTGGAGAATACCTTTTATTTTAGAGACATCTCCAGACATCACCCATGTAAGGATGACATGGTTAATGCCAACCTGTGTTTTCCAGAGAAATGTACAACTTGCAACTGACGGTCCAACTGACTGACAGGACAACGGAGTTCACAGGCACTCCAAATGTTAACTATGGTAATAAAGATTTAGTAGTAGACCCAGGCAAAGCAAAGGGAAGAGATAAAAAACTTCAAGAAGTAATTCTGCGCAATCTATTATCCTATTTAGCCTAAGAGAAACACGAACAAAATATTTGCATACACAAATCAACAGCAACCCATTTCTGCCCCTTTCCCTCTGAAAAACAAAACCCAAAATCCCAGCACGATCTGGTGAACTGGCTGGAAGAATTTTGTATTCTTCAGGTTTCCTATTTCTTACCTGGATATCACTTTGGTACAGTTTCCAATGGGACCAAAAAAAAAAAAAAAGTAAAACTAATAACATCCTTGTAAATCCTATTGATTAGGTTCCTAACATTCCCTTTGCAATCAGGGAATAGAGAGAAATTGCAGCAAGAAAACAATAGCACTGAAGTTTTGATTTTAATGGCACTCATACATTTAAAACCCATTAATAAAAAAAAAATCCTGGAATCATACTTGGCATCATCTTGGCAAGACATGCTTGGGGCTACCCTAAAATCCTTCTTCAATCTGGCTTTGCTGCTTCTGACCAACGCAGGAAAACAGGTTGATGGGATTCAAAGTGGGAGATTTAAGATAATAATTGAAATGTCCAATCATTTCTTGGCCTAGTGGCTGTCTTGATTTACAAAGAGATTAGTAGCAACATAAAAACAGGTCTCTCAAACCAGCCAGTCTTAGAAAAAAGGATGTTAAGGGTTTTAAAAAATGAGAAAAAAATTGATTATAGACTCAAATTTAGCACTAATTTTGAGGAAACAAAATTAATTTTAGGAAGAAATTTTAAATATCTGGACATGAATTTCAGCTTTCATGGAGGAAGGAAAGATGATGGCTATGTTGAAATATGCCAGTAAGATAAAAGGCAAAAAGAGACGAGAGCTCCACAGGGGCTCTCCCCCAAACCTCCTTTATTCCAGCTACTGACGCAAATACAGCTGTCCTGCTAACTCCATAAAGAACAAGGATCACTGGTTTTCTCATGCACAGCCTCAGAGGCAGAGTGCTAAGAAGGAAACCAACAGGAGTGCCAGGGCATTACAAATGCCCCATTGAGAAATCCAGCCCGTTGCGTCATTTCCAGAGGCATACAAGTCTTTCAAACAGGCTGACTGTGCCCCAAAATTACATGCTTCTTTGCAGTTAGCCTGTGGCATCCTCCCAGCAGGGGACACCTGGAGAAGATCGTTGCAAGCCAAAGTATCTTGGGAGGAAAACAAAAAGGATGCAAAACTAATAGCTATGGTCAGGTGTTCACCTCTGTCACTCTCTAAAAGACTTCTACTAGTTGGCTCTCCATGTCACAGAGAACTTGGCTCCCCACTGTTGGCCTATAGCATTTTAGACTAGTCCACATTTTATAAGAATCTTGTGCTCGGACTGGGCTGGCAGTACATATTTTAATGGTTAACTCTACTCAATCACCTCAGAGCACATGCTGAAACTCACTTGCTTTTAAAAATTGATAAAATTCCAGTCACAACAGTAAGTTTCTAATAATCAGAGGGAATGTTCCACCAGGACATATAACCCAACAAGTGGATCCATGCATTCCATAAACATCTAAGGTAGGAGGGATGAGTGGCTGAATTTTTCTTTTAAGCTGGGGCCAAACCCTAATAGATTATCATAGTGATCCAAGAGCTAAAATCCAGTGTGTCTGGATACTGGACCTTAAACTCAGTAGAGGCTCAAAAGATGAAAAGCTCCAATCATTTTGTTTGAAACAGAGTTAAATTAGATTGAGATTTTTACTTCATTTATTCTTTCCCTTCATAGGATCTTATTAAGGAGCCCTATCTGAGCTAAAGCAGTGTTAGCTTTACTCTCTCCAGTTCTACTTATAAATCTCAGACCTCCCTGCCCTACATTAATTCAGTAATCTCATGGGCGGGCTGTCAAGCTGGGCTGTGCCAGGGTTTGGGGCTGCAGATAAGTGCCCACTAGGATTTCTGAGAAACCTCCCAGTTCTTACCCCTACTGACCTAGTTAGAACCTGAATGTGCTATCTCTGAGACAGAAAGCCAACATTTACCCTTGATCATTGTCTTCCTCAGAGGGTCTAGGCTAAAAATCTGGATGATTTACTTGCAAAGAATGATCATCCTAAACTCAAATATATACTCAAATAATGGATTTTCGGGAAAGTCCACTTAAGAAATGAAGCGTGTATCCTACTTAGATGATTACCTGGTTACAATGTAATGAAAGAAATTGCAGACACTTTTCAGAATATTTCTCGAAGCCTAGCAAAGAGACCGTATGCACACAGTTACATTTCAGGGGAGAAAAATTATTTCACATAGTTTCAGGTCACTAATGTAGGCTGGTTAATTCTGATTTGTACCAGATGAAATCAAAGAGGAAAGAAAAGAGGGTGTGTGTGTGTGTGTGTGTGTGTGTGTGTGTGTGTGTGTTGTGTGCATGTACCCCAATGCTTACCATTTTGGTAAGCACTCAAGCTCCCTCACAAATCAGTGCTTACCAAATGGCCAACATCTGTGGCATTTTTTTTTCACATCACCTTTGACTCCCAAATAATTCCTACTTCCCTCCCCCATTATCTAGCTATCTCTTGTGAAAATGAAAAATGAAAGAGAGAAAATTGATTTAGCAAAATCCACACACCAACAATATGATGATACATGCAATAATTCACATTCAGATTCCTCTACTTTTGCAAAGGAGGAATTCCTTTTCACTTCTAAGAGGTTATTTAAAAAACAAAGACAAACTAAGGAAAATTAAATACAGCCTAAGTGTTAAAAATAGGAAAGATGAGTCCATAAACATTTACTCAGTTCATTGTAGTCCTATTTTCATAATTCATTGATTAATAACAGAGAACAGTCAATTGGATGTCCATAAGATTCTCTAGAAAACCCTCTCTAGAGGAGTATGGGAACTGAGCATGGACCACAATATAGCATTTTCATTCCTTCTGTTATTGTTTGCTTGCATTTTTATTTTCCATCTCAGGTTTTTTTTCTTTCTAGATCCAATTTTTCTTGTGCAGCAAGATAACTGTATAAATACACACACACACACACACACATATTGGATTTAACATATAATTTAACATATTTAATGTGTACTGGACTACCTGCCATCTCGGGGAGGAGGGGAAAATTTGCAACAAAAGGTTTTATAAGGGTCAATGTTGAAAAAATTACCCATGCATATGTTTTGTAAATAAAAAGAAAAAAAAGAAAAGAAAACCCTCTCTAAAAACTAAGACACGATCCTCAAAATGAAAAAGCTCAATCTTTGAACAAAGATGATTTAACTATATTCTGATGGATTCAGTGAAGGTAGGAGTGAGGAACAATCCCTCCAAGTCTTTATAGGTCACTGGGTTGGTGAAAGGAAAAACGATGAGAGTTCTGTGGAGCCCACTTTTATAACAGAACTTATTTAAACAATCCTCAATGATGTTTTATTTCACTCATTAGCTTGCCTGCGTTCTTTCTAGTCATAAATGCAGAACCTAGATAAGAGAAGGGTAATATTCCATATTCCTTTGGAATTCCAGTAGCAAGTGGGTGAAGCTACCACAAATGGGGCTCCAACTTCCCTGAGATTCAAAGATAATTTCCCCCAGTCTGGCTTGGAGAGAAAACGATGTCCGTGGCCTACTGTTCAAATCAAACTCCACGGAGAATACCATCCACCACCCCTAGAGCTTATTTGAAAAAGTGCTTCATGCTGAGCTGAGATCAGTGGGAAAGACCCAAGCGGGGTTCATTCAGACTTGGATGTTTCTCCTCATCCTGCTGTTATTCTAGTTATTTTTTGTTTCCTCAAGACCAGGTAGCATCTCTTGGGAGAGGACTGTGCAATTTGTAAAAAAGCCCGGGAAGGGCAGAAAATAAAAGATTAATGCTACGGAGATAAAGGAAAGCAAACATAATTAGGAGGAGGAATGGCTGTGCTGTTTGTGTTAACAAAAGGTACCATCCATTTGAAATGACCCAGACATCAATTCTATTGTACAGAGATGGGCCAGTTCTGGGCTCTCAAGTACTTCAGTGGGACTGCAATAAAAATCAAAAAGGAAAATTTGAAGCAGTTCTTTGCATGACGTAGTAAAGTTACTTATTAACTTTCACCAATCACAGGTCCCAGACAATCTTGGTTTGTTTTGGCAAGGTATAGTTATATACCTAGAATCTTATGGTGAATTGAACACTATTGAATGAAAAACACTGAATTGACTTTTTAGGGTTAAAATAGTTTCTTCTATCAATTTCTATCATAAGTTTTTCATTTAAGTTTTTTATTCTACACAAGTGTGCTTAAACCTTAAACAGTTACTATCTGAATCATACTCCCCCCCCATTAAACTTTAAGACTGACCTTAAGATCATAGAATAAAAATTTCAGTAATTAAAAAGGGGAAGACAGAAGAGAGTCATTCCCTTGTTCTTCTGAATTGTTCTGAAATTCGAGGCAGAGAAATAAGCTAATCTGCCTTGTGTATCTTGGGCTTGGTGACAAGCCCCCTTTTATAATGTAGTCTAGAACATACATTGAATATAATGTCCCCCTCTTTCTGGAAGCTGGCGGAGGGACAGACATAGTCCTGCTATGTCTTTGGAGAGGCTAAGGTTATGAAGAGGTACCTTCTAAGTGTCACTCACTGGGCAGTAATGGAGACAGTCATGGCTAAGTACTCCTTAGGGCATTTCTCAAGGAGGGAGGAGAATAGGTGCATTTCTGCTGTTAAGAGCAATTCAAAACCTCTGGCATCTTAAGGATGAAAACATTTCCAGGAGCCTAAGGTGTGTCAACATAGCATGTACCATCACATCCCAAACCAACCCCTTCCGTCTGGGCTGCCTGCTTTTACTATATATCTAAGGAACTTGGGGAGGAGTGGGGGGGGGGGGGGAAAGGAAGGGGAGGTGTTACACAGGAAATCAGAGATGGATTTCAACAAAAAACCAGAGTTGGAATGAACTGGAAAGAACTTCACCAGCCATCTGGTCTGACCTAAATCTAACGAACCCCTCCCCCTCTTCCCCCAATGCCAAGTAAGTGGTTTCTTTCAAAAGTAAACATCTGGCTTTCTCTTCTTTTTACCACTTTATCACTCAAGAGGCAAAACTAGACCTTGCTATAGGACACCTTTATTGATAGTTAATACCATTAGGGATATCAAAATCAGGCTTACTATATTTTGCTAAAACCCTGTATTCTATCAGTTTTTAACCTGGTATCCACTAACTGAAGAGGCTGGTAAACTTGGGATGGGGGGAAAAAAAAAACCACCCCCCCATGTCATTTTTTACATAACTGTTTTTCTTGGTAAGCCTATATATTTTATGAATTTAAAAACATTCAAGAGAAGGGATCCATAGGCTTCAGATGCCAAAAATGTCCAGGAAACAGAAAAGGTTAAGAAACCCTCTTTCATGCTTTTTCCATTTACTGGTATAGAGGTTTATATTCTAATATTCATAAGTTAGTTCACCATAGCACATAATCAGCTCTCCCCTCTCGTTAACCTGGGTTTAAATGAGTCAGCTGACCTAAGTAATTTTCAAAGCAAGCTGTTAATTACTTGTTTTATAAATCAAATTGCAGCAATTAAAATCTTCCTTCTTAAACCAAGAGCCTCCAGGTATAAGGACAAATACAAGGAATACTTTCCTACTTGGCTCTTGATTCCACACATGGATGTTTAAAATTGTGGCTAATATATATGGGAGGGCACTTTTTTTGGGGGGGGGGAGAAAGGAATTTAGGTGGTAATATTTTTAAAAAATCATATACAGCTTTGAAATTTTCTGATAGAAAAGTTCAAAGAACAAAATAGAAACAAATCACTTTGCTCTGTCTTTACTAAGGCATAGCATCTGGGTCTAAGTGAAATAAATTCACTAGTCATTTATTTAGATGAAGAAAGATGTTAAATTATTATTGGAAGAGAGGACAAAACAAGTAGAAGAGAGTGGCGTGCATATATTCTTTCGAATTTTGTACATAATTTGTGTTTTCATTCTGAATTTTCCTTTGACACACAATAGTGACTACAGGACTACTTTTCAATTCAAATTAGACAATTTTTTTGGAAATTTCTGATTTGGGTTTTATATTAAAAAAAATCCTTTGAAACTAAACCTGACTGAGGCTTAAAACAGATGTATGAGAACCAAAGATCTAGAATCCACAGATATGACTGAAAGAATTGTACAAGTTTTCTTACATGATTGTAAAATCCAAAAAGTGAGCAGCTAGGTAGCACAGCAGATAGAATTTGGGGCCTCAGACAGTCACTAGTGGAGTGACCCTGTGCAAGTCACTTAATACTGTACGTCTTAAATGCACCATGAAAGAAATGTCAAATTACTACAGTATCTTTGCCAAGAAAACCCCAAATGGGGTCACAGACATGACTGAAAAATAACCGAACTGTTCAACAAAAAAGCCTAAGAGAATACCAGTCAATTTGACAATCTTAAAAAACCATAACCATATTAGAGATACTCATTATCAAAGTGTTTTGAGAAATGCAACCAAAGAATATCATCAGACAGGTGGGATTATAACTATAACCACCTTCCTAGGGCAGCTAGATGAATCAATGATTAGAGAGCTGGGCCTGGAGTTGGGAAGACCTGAGTTTAAATCAGAGTTCAGATTCTTATTAGCTGTGAGACCTTGGGTAAATCATGCTACTTGTGTCTGCCTTAATCATTGGAAAAGGAAATGGCAACCTACTCCAGCATCTTTGCCAAGAAAATCCCAGACAGTACAATCCAAGGGATCATAAAAAGTTAGACACAGCAACATAGTAACAACTTTGTGAAGTTTACTAAGTTGCTTCAAGTATCACGATAAATGTTGTTTCAGGAGAATGTTGCCCTCCTCTTCAGGCTAAGCCTTCTCTTCTTACCCTCAAAGGTCATTCACTCAGATTATAAAATTTTTGGCAAATAACACAACTAAAATAAATCCATAGTTTTTAAATTAAGATTTTAAAAATTTAGGCTGATCACTTCAAACCTCTAAAATGAATTTTCTCACAAAAGTGTAATTTGTATAGAAAACCACCCATAGGTTTTTATTTAAACCAAAGCTTAAAAGTAACCATCTAAATTTAAGTAAATATTGACTTAACTATGATCACCTAAAAAGCTGCAGGGAAGGCTCACAATCTTAAAAATGTACAGATCTCATTAAATACAGCAAATGTAAAGAAAAAGTTTTGTTCACTGTAGTTTAGAAGCATTCTACTCAAAAAAAGAGTTTTTAAAAGTTCAGAACTTCCATTGGCAGAAGAACCAACTTATAATAAGAAAACAGGGAACACCTCACAAATTCCACCTCAAAACCAGTCTCTTCTAATTTCTCAATCCTGCTAAGAGGACTCCTCCATCATGGCATTACACCAGGAGCTGCTCAGCAGCTCGTGGACCTGACAAAAGCAGGAAAAATCCATCCTCCTAGTTAATCACATCAAGACATTCTACATGCCAGTTAAAGGTGACAGTTTTGCACTTCACGTGAGAAACTTTTCTTGCTGTGACTCACTGAAAATAATATGTAAAACTCCAAGGCGAGCTCAGTTTTATCCATGCAGCATACACTTTTTAACTCCCATTCTTCGAAAACCTCATTTTAGATCCCGCTGCCAATACCAGCGAGAGGAAACCCAGCCAACAATTCCAAATATAACATGCGGAGGCAAATGCTGCAGAAATCCGTCTGACGGGAAGCAAGCATGCTGAGTGAGGTAAGGTAAGATGCCTGCTCAATGGGACAGTCTCAGTTCCTAATTCTGTTTGGGGCTATGAGCTTAAGAGAGGAAATCATAATGTTTTTCACCAAATTCATTAGTCATGTCCTACAATGTTCACTTTGCTATGAAGTGATCATACATACCCATTTCAATCAGAAAGATGGTTCAGTGAACTCAGCTCAGGCTCAGTTAATCCAACTTTCAAACACAGCTTAGGAGCTAATCATTGTGTGACTGGCATCTTCAGAAAGCACAACTTAAAGCTGTGCAATTAAGATGTTCAGGGAACATTTTAAAAAGATCTTCCACCTCACCTAACACAGAGTTGGTATCCCTTCCCACCACTATGAATAATTGATGTACCAGTTAAACTTGGATAAATGATTCAACTGTCACTTAAACAAGTGCTCACACATTATTTCCTGAATTCTTATTGTTCAGTGACATCATAAGACTAACCTCTACCACTCTGTTCTCTCACAGAATCACAGAAAAAGATCCAGAAAAAAACAAACAAAAAACCCAGGTGTTCTAAGTTCACTGAGAGAAAAATCACTATTCTTCCAGAATAAAACAGGATAGAGCAAAGTCTGGTCAAGAAAACAGTTGATTTGCCTAGCTACTGGGTAAAAATCTCACAGTTCTGTGCAAAGTCAAGACCCCCAAAATCTAAATTGTGTATATATTTGTTTTGGAGACACTTCACCAGGTCCTTTTCACAGTTAAGCAGACCAGAAATCCTAGAGACTTAAAAAGATTTGCCTCAGAAAGCTTTGAAGATCTTACGTTGCAAAGCATTTTGCCTCCAAAGATTTGCAAAACTCCAGCTACATAGTGAAGCATTCAGGGAGGATGGAGGAAGCAGTCATTGTTATGTTTATAAAAGTAAATAACGCAATGGGAAATTGAAGGAAAAAAGTTTGGGCAAGTTAACATAGTTTTTAAATTACTCTTCTACAGATCAGTTGAATCAGAATCCCAAAAGGAGCCTATATGTGTAATCATGAGAATATCATTTTTTTTTTTTTAAGGCAGGAATAAAAAAATTCTCTAAGGACAACTCTGTCATGAATTAGTCAATGGATTATTATCAGCTTAGCAGCACAGTGAGTAGGGTTAGGTGGCAAAAGAGTGTGATAATAATAAGCTCAGTCTATAAGAAGACTTATTAGGAATTTCAATGGGGGGGAGGGGGAGAAAACTTCCAGCCTCCCCACCAATACCAATAGACTTTGTTCTTCAAAATCCGTAAGAAACAGAAATTAGACTGCCTTACCTCAAATAAACAATATGGTATTTTATAATTTAAACATTAATTTGTGAGGTGGCACATTCAGTAACATTTTTAAGGAGACAGAGAAACATGCTCTACCTTACTCAACAGGAACCTGAAGTTGCCAATTACCCTGACCAATCTCACAAAGGGAAAAAATAATTTTTATACACGGAAACTAAGTCCGGACAAACCAGAATTTTACTGCACGGGCAGGGTATGGATGCGTTTAAAAATTTAGGGGTCAGATTTCATATACTTTGCAATCCACTGCACACTTATACAATTCCAAAGACAGTTTTATTAAACTGAAATTAAAGAGAGTGTGGACCTTATCTAATACCCAAGTTTTGCATATAAGCCATTACTTTCAACTAACACCAACTACATCCAAGAATAAAAACACATTAACCTACACTGCAAACGATGCTCACAACACCGCCGCACCAATATGACATCTACCAAATAATCACAACCTGAAATAGGAGTAATTGAAATTAACTGTCAATTCACATAAACTATCTCAGACATAGAAATTCCATCACACTAACACAGCCAAGAGACCGACTCCAAGAGTTTTTTTCAGCTGTATCACGGGTACAGGAAGCCCGGATCCCCTCCTTACAGTATTAGTCATCTCATCATAAAATGTTTAAAAGCTACCAGCAAAGATTCCTGCAGGTTAAAAACATTTCTACCCCAGCAGCAGCACATGCTGGGGTGCACTCCCGGACAAAACGATCTTGGCAACAGCGATGGGCTTCTTCCTACACAACTTCTGACCACAACCTTAATTTCCTTACTATCAGTAATCAGTCTAATAAGTGGTTCAAACCCCTACAATTAGCACAAATGTAGAGAATGCAGTATTTAACTCCATCACAAATTGAGGGAAAATGTGAATGATGCTGGAGAAGAGAGCTTAGATAGATTCTCTGCAGACTGAACAGCTACGTATAAACGGCAACCTCCCAAAAACGGGTGGAAATGAGCCCCCACCCCCGAACAGCTTTTGCTAGCTTTCCGGCTGTCCGGTCAGTGCCCTGTCAACTGTTGCTGCAGGAGAGGCCGAGGCCGACACGCAATCACGGCTCCGAGGCGGCCCAAGCCTGGGGGGAGGGGGAGCCCATTTCTCGGGGCGGAAGCTCAAGTTTAAACGCCTCTGGGCCAGATGGCTGCGGGCAGAGCGGCGGCGGCCGGCGCCCTTCTCCGGGGTGGGCGGACAGAAGAAGAGCCGGCGCCGGTCCCAGCCTCCCGGCCTCCTCTCCGCTCCCCTCCCCCGGCGGGCGGGCGCACGTTTCCGCCCCGGCGGCCAAGGATTTCCCAGGCCCGGGCCGACCCAGAGACGCGCCCGGACGCCCCGGGGCAGCTCTAATTGCCGGCCGGGGCCGGGGCCAGGGTTGCCCAAGAGGCGCGGGGCGGGGCACGGAGGGGCCGTGGCCGTGGCTAGGGGCCGGCCTCCCGGGGCCGCCGCCGCGCCGGCAAATCCTCTCTGCAGCCAAAATGGCGCTGAGAATAAAAATATAATTTAGAGACAGCCGGTCGCCATGTTGTAAACAGAGGCAGGGGCCGGGACTGGCCGGGCTGCCGCCGCCGCGCTCCGCTCCGCTTCCCCCAGGCCCGCTTCCCTCCCCTCAGGCGGCGGCAGCGGCGGCCGCCCCGACTCCCCGCTTTCTCCGGCCCCGTTATTCGCGACGCGGCGGACCTACCAGCACTGGAGATGGAAGGCGGCCGGGCAGTGGTCGCAACAGAGCAGGTCCCCGCCCTCCTTGCAGCTATCGCAGCTGTCGTGGTTGGTGGCCCGGCCGCTCCGGCGCGGCTCCTTCTCGGGCTTGCGGCTCCGCTTCTCGCCTTCTTCGCTCTTGGGGGGGGCCAGCAGGGCTTGGATTTGCTGCGCACACGGACAAACGGGGCGTGCGTGGGGGGCCCTGCACGGGCCCCGGCCCCCCGGCTCTTCCTCCCGCCCGCCCCTCGCTCCCGCTTTGTCCTCGGCCTCCGGGCCATCCTGCCTGCGCCTCGGGCTCCCGAGCCCCGGGCCCGCTGCCTGCGGAGGACGGCGGCCGGGGGGATGGGGAGGCGGCGAGCGGACACCGCGCTCCACTTCCTTGTATGGACAGCCGGCAGGCCTTCCGAGGCCCCGGAGCCGGACCGGAGGCGGACCGAGGGCGGGGAGCGGGGAGCGGTCGGTAAGGCACAAAGGGGCCGCGGAGGCGGCGCCGGGGAAGCACCCCGAGGCCGCGGGATGGGGCGGGCATCGGAGTCGGGGGCTCGGGGCGCTGCACAGCCGCCCCCCACTTGGCCCCCCAGGGCCGAAGCCCCCTCCCCCATTCCGCCGGCGCTCCCGGAGGGGGGCCGCTTTGTAGGCCGGGGGGAACTGGGCTCCCCGGCCTGCCTGCCCAAAGGGGAGGGGTCCGGGAGGGCTGTTCTTACCTCCATCAGCCCCCCCGACGTGTCCAGGTCGTACACGATCGTCTTGGTCTCCATTTTCTCCCACATTCATCCACCTCCCGGGCTGGGCGCGCTCCGCTCGGCCCCCCCGACCCCGAGGGGAGGGGGATGTGGGGGGAGGGGGCGCTCCTGACCCTCCCTCTCGCCCCAAGGGCCCGGCCTCCTCGCCCCCCCAGCCCCCGGCCCCCGCGGGGCCCCCGGGGCGGCACCGTCCTCCCCTCGGGCCGTGAGGGGGGCGCGGCCCCTCAGTCCCGGGCCGGGCTGCTGGCTGCACGGTGGCTCCGGGCTCCCGGGGCTCGGGCCTCGGCGGGGCCTAGGCCCACAGGCTAGAGCCGGCGCTGGCGGCCGCCGGCCCGGCCGGGGAGGCTGGCGGGCGCTGCCATCCCGGGAGGGGGGTCGGGGTCGGGGGGGGCGAGAGGTGAGCTGAGGTGGTGCCGTGTGAGGGGACTAGGGGGAAGGGGGATGGGGGGGGTCCCCGGGCTCCGCCTCTCGCCGCCGCCGCCGTCTGCGTCCCCGCTGCCGCGCACTTGGCGCAAACTTACCGCGAGCGCCCGCAAAGCCGCCCGCGCAGGCGCTCCGGGCTCGCCGCTCGCCGCGCGCAACCGCACTGACAGCCGGCGGCCTCGCTCCCGCGCAGCCGCGCAGAGGGGGCGCCCCCCAGCGCGCAGCCGCGCTGGCAATCGCCGAGAGCGCTGACGCCCCTCCCACCCCTCACCACGCCGGCGCATTGGTTTCCCAAGGCCCCTCTTTCCGCGCAAGCGCATTGAAGGGCTTCCGAAGCTCACAGCGCAGCTGCTAGAAGTAGAGGAAACCTGCAGCCTCGGACGTCAGTGGAGTGGCCAAAGACGAACGGCTTTCTGCGCAGGCGTGCTGAAAGCACCACTCACGTCTCACACACACACCTCCGCCTCCGAAAGCCGCACCCGCTTCGCACGCAGGCGTATTGTCGCTTCACAAGAGCTTGTCTCCCATCGCCATCTTGGTAAAGGGAGCAAAAAACAGCTGTACCCTTGGAGCTCTCCAACTTGGGTGAGCGGGGCACGACAAGCTGTGGTACTGGCTGGAACTATAAGGCCGTCGGTAGGGTCGGAGTTTTTAGTGATGTTATTCGGCACTGTTTGGTTAAGCGCCAGTGCTGACGGCTGCACTGGACCTGAGCGCCATGTTTGTAAAGGGGAAAAGGGACATTGCGACGGAAGAGGGGTTGCTGGGGGAGGGGCAGCGACGGCCGCGGCTAAATTCTTGATTCCTCCCTGCTCGAACAGTTAATTGTAAGACGAGGATCTCGTTATTTACGGGGAGGAGAGTGGCGGTGATAATACTTCTCACTGGAGAGGTCCGCCTGCTCTTGCCTCTGGACGACAGTCCCTGGGAATTACTTTTCAGTACTAGGCCAGAGGCGGAGAGCTCCTCCACGTCAATAATCCGCTACTTGTCTACGGAGGACTTCGATTCCCGACATGCAATGCACCAGGTATCCCCGAGCATATGGAGGTGGGGGGAGGGAAGTGCCTTGCAGTCTGGGAACTGAAGTCTGCGAGTCTCGGCGAGCACTATGGGAATTGTAGTCCAGGCGGCGGGGAACATTTTGTACAATACAATATGGAAAGAGCGCTGGATTTAAGGAGACCTCGGAGTTCGAATCCCGGCTCCAAATAGTCGTCTTCCTGCCAGAGAGACCTGGATTCGACCAGAAACCACTCGTAAGCCGGGAATGATAATACTTGCACCATCTGTCTGCCTCACAAGGTCGAGAGCAAAGCGCTTTGGAAGCCTGTGGTGATTCCCATTTGCACAGTGCATTAAGGTTTGCAAAGCGCTTTCTCTATAGCTGCCACGCAAGGTAGAAAGCGTGGTGCTGTGGGAATGGGAGCTGCTGTTAGTATAACAAACAACTACGTAAGAGGATGGCCAGTCCGCTAGGAGCTAGAGTGCTGCATGCTGGGATTTGTAGTCTCTGAGAAGCGTTCCTTCTTGATCAGAGAGAGAGGTCCCCACTGAGGGCTCCCAGTAAAGTCTATAGGTCAAGAGTGAGACCTACAAATGGAGAGTGCAGTTGATGGTACGATGTGCCAGACTCTTCATTGGGCATTGTTAAGTATTTGGGCGTACTCGTGGAGAATGTCAAGTCTCTCCTAGGGAAACAGCCAGATAGGTGTCTGAAGGACATAGGTTCTTATCCACTATTATTTCCCTTAGACTTTGGAAACACTTTAGATTTGGGTCCATATTGAAAAGAAGTCCATAAAGGTCATGCTCCAGAGTGACGGTCCACCAGAGCTTGGACACAGCGTCATAAACATTAAAAGTTACCAGTCACTCTGCTAATTAGTGGCAGAGTTATATCAGCACTCAATTTTCTTGACTCCTTTTCCAACCTAAAGAGTCAGGGTGGTGACCTGAGGACCTGTATTCAAATCCTGTTTCTACCTTTTGCCACTTAGGTGATGTTAGGTCACATTAAGTCACTTAACCTCCTTTGTGCCTTAGTATCCTCATCCATAAAATGAGGACTGTGGATTAAATGGTGTTGCAGGTCCCTTTCAACTCTCAATCTAGGATCCAATGGTTCTCCTAATTGAACTTCATTGCCTCACCCTGATAAATTGCTAGTCCTTCTTTTGGGATGGTAAGACCAACAGAAGTATGTCACTTTAGGTTCCAATCTCTTCTCTTTCAGTCAGGCTACTTATGTTTAGGAAGGGAATGATCTGACTTCTCTAAGGAATAGCCTGCCCTTTGAAGTCCACTTGTGGGGGCTAAACAGGTTGTTCACTCTTCTCTGCTGCCCCTCTCTGGTGCTCTTTAAGGTTGATGATCGTGTCTCCCCAGAGTAGAGCAAAGATGAGAGACAGAGACAGAGACAGAGAACACAGAGAGAGGGGCTGTCAGCTTCAGTCTCTGCTAAAGCCCTGCTGCCCACTTTTAAGGATTCTCCCACGGGATTTCTGGGGTTGGGACCTCAAATGCCCTTGTGTCATTGGCTTCACTCTTGCCCCTGAGGGCTCAGCTGTGCTGCTGTGTCATTCCTGTGGCACCCGCTTGGCAGGGCAGCTGGGGAGAGAGGCAGAAGAAGAACCCTTGGCACCATGCCCAGCTATCAAGGCTTTGTTTTGATCGACACCATCAGTTGCAGCCACAAGCAGGAACAGGAGGCGGGCTAATGAGGGAAATCAGGCTGTTCTGGTGACAGGTGGCAGGGAACCAAACAGCTCAGAAGACCTCCCACTTGGGTCATGGAAGAAAGGAATAACCCCAGAAGGGCAAAGGAGAGGGTCTTGGTGGGCTGGGAGAGAAGCAGCTCACCTTGGAAAACCCCAGCCCTGGAAGCTGTGGAGATAGCCGGAGCATGCTGGCTGGCACTGGGCATAAACCTGAGCCAAATTTGGCAAAATCCTTTGCAGGTGACCTCTTGTGGTTGATCAGGTAACTGCACCCTCTTAATAGGATTGAGGCCCTCTCCCATTAGGAAGATGGGTGAGGGAGAGATTGGAGTGTCTGAAATTAGAAGGATCTTTAGGGGGCATCCTGGCCCATCCTCTCCATTTTAGAGAAGAGGACCAGGGAAATTAAAGCCACTGAGTAAGACTGGGATGGAGCTGGTAGTTTGTGATGCACATCTTGAGAAAAAAGATAGTCAAATTGAACAAGAATGGTGGAGCCTTGCCTGAAGGGCTTGGGAATGTGCCAAGCTGCTGCCCTGAGTCTAGCCTGTTGCTTCTAGAGCAGTGCCAGTGGAAGGAAAAGTAGAATGGGTTGAGAAAGCAGCTGGGCTCTCTACCAAAGGGAGTGCCCACCAGGGAAGAGGCCAGGTTATCTCCCCCTCCCCTCCTGGCACCTACTTTTTCAGGCCCTGGGTCTCAAAGCCCCTGTTTTGTACAAAATGGCCACTCAATAAACCTTGTTCCTGTGATTTTTAAGGAGCCCAGGTTCCCTTTTTGTGTTTGTCTTTGCTTTCCCCATAATACTCTTTCGACAAGTAAACAACATCCATCTGATTTCCGGCTTTGTTGAAAACACCTTTTTAATAAGGAAACAACAGAAATTAAAGATTGTTCTCTGGCTGGACCCAGACCCTGGATTCTATGTTACACTTTATATGCACAAAGTGGCTTGCAACCATTTCCTTGGGTCTCCCACTGGAGCAGGTTGTACCTCTGCCCCCAGGACCAGTTTTCTGGGCTTTTGGATTCCCCTTTTCCTGGGTCTGTTTGTCCCCCCCAGCATCCCCCAAAACAAGGAAAGAAAAAAAAATTAAAGTGGAAGAAGAAATTAAAAGTCTGAACTTTGTGGGGGTTGGGAGAGGTTGGATTGGAAAAGGATGTTTATAATGAACCAGCATGTCAGGTGAAAAGGGTGTTGCTTCTCATCCCCTCCACATACACCCCTCAACCCACTCCGACACATAGTCTCACAGACACACCCACACCCATACACCCATACACACACACACACCACACACACACACACACCTCCCAAACTTCAGAGAGTAGGGCAAGCCAGGGAAGGAGAGGGTTAGTCCCTTTGGTATGGAGTACACTTCCCAGGAGAACCAGTCTTGGGAGGAGGAGGGAAAGAGTTTCCAAACCCTTAGACTCCCTGGGATTGATTCCTTTCTACCCTTCTGCCTTTTGGGAGAAAAGGGGTGTTGTCCACTCCTGGGATAGGAGAGGGGGATTGGGGAAACTTATTGAAGTCACCCAAGAGGTGTGGGGAAGTCATTCCAGGGAGATCCAGAGAACAGACATCCCCTAGGAAGGTAGAGCTAATCATGGACATGAAACCTGTGTGGGCCCCCACCTCTTGGACTGCTCCCATTCTTTGCCTGTGAAGAACACAGGGAGAGATTTCTGCCACGCACTGACCTGTAGCTCATTTGCCCATGCTTTGAGAGCATAGAGACTACACAGAAATGTTCTGACTTCCCAGTACCCAAGATCCCAACCTGGTGATGGGGAGAGAGGCAGGAGAAAGCTGTTCTTACAGGGACTGGCTAGTGCTTGAGCCTGGCTTGCCCACAGGCAAAGGCCCTCAGGATCCTAGAGGGGGGCCCAGAGCAGGCAGAAGTGTCCAGGCAGACAGGTTGGGGGCAGTGCATGTGGGGGAAGGTGCAGCTCTGAAAGGGCTAGGGTAGAGTCTCTTTCCATGTGGTATGTACAGGAGGTGGGTAGGGCAGCAGGTAGTGTCAGGAAAGCTGCCGACCAGGTGGTAATGCCAGGCAGGATGGGCTCCCCCAGATTGCCCCCTCTCCCTAAATGGAGACCTCATATTCCCTCGTCTCCTGCAAAGGAAAGAGACTGCTGGGAGTTGGAAACCACCCACCAGACCCTGGCCCATCCCCCTGGGGAAAAGGATATTTTGGACAAATTGGGACCCCTTCAAGAAAAGATGCTTGTCAGGAGCCAGGGACAAGGACTGTTGGGCGGGAGGGGCCCCATAAGTTCAATTAGGATACTTACTCCAGTCTCATAGGTAGGATTGTCAAAAGCAGATTCGACGGTGATATGGTCATAAGAACGGGGCTGAGTCAGAGGCAGCTGCAGTGGACTTTTCCCTTGGACCCTGAGGATAAGAGAGATGGGTGAATATCATCATGGAGCCTCTGGAAGTGTCTTAGTGGCAACAGCAGATACACTTACCTAGAGAAGTAGAGGTAAATGCCTCCCATCAACAATGCCATAGCCACCAGAGGCAGGAAGATGGCAGCTGCCACATGCGTAGCATCCAAAGAGTTTGTGGCAGTGGGGGCCTTGGCAACTGTAGGCACAAAGGATGGGGTCTTGGTGGTGATGGTCCATGAACGCCAGGCCTCTTGGTTCCCAATGTCTACTTCCTATCTTTAACACCCCCTTTATTTCCATCCTTCATCTCTTTGGCTTTTGCTGTTGACATCTGCACCAGTCCCATTGCCTTCCCTGATGAGTACCCAGTTGCTGGATGAAGTAGGTTAATAACAGATGGCTCCTTCCACTGTTTCTCCCTTAGACCCACATCTTCTCTTACTCCCTGGGTTCTATGTGAGATTCTCTTCCCTGCCAATAACTAGTAAGGGCAAACCACAGCATAGACTTTGGACAAGAGCAGTCCCTCTGTGTTGATAGAAATGAGGGAGTGGGGGCTCACCATCTAAGCTGCGTCCACTGTAGAACTCCTCCAGAGAGGCTGGAATGAAAAGTGGGAGGGGAAGAAGGAAGAGAAAGCAGCAATCTAGTTAGAGCCTAAGATCATGGCAAGGGTGAGGATATTTGGGGAACAGGCATGGGGTTCACCATCAAATAGAACCTGAATGGATTTTCCAGTTGAGTTGAGGACTTAGGCTAAAGAAGGGCAGAAGGAGAAAAGGAGCCCGCTAGGGGGAACTCTGCCTATGAGAATATTCTCTGGAAGCAAGTCACACATTACCATGGGATGCTGATGATGAAAAGATTGTTCATGGTCTTGATGTTCCATGGGGACGAGGGGAGGGGAAGGGAGAATCAACCAAGAAATGGGAATGGAAAGGTGCCAGGAAGACTCACCAGCCTTGCAGGTGGGTGGGTGGTCACTCCACTGTGAAGGATGTCCAGGTATGCACTTGATGCTGGCCTCTCCCTGCAGTACGTAACCAGGGGCACAGGAGAAGTGGAGGGTGGCACCTGGAGGGTACAGCCGCTTCTCGGGGCTGCGGACGCCATTTTCAGGGGTTCCAGGACCATGGCATGGCTTGTACTGTTCCACTGCAAAGACAGCCAGAGTCCAGTAAGGGCACTATGACTGGACACCTGTTGGTAGCCCCGTCCGCTTTTTGACAACCCAGCTTCTGTTCCCATTGCTTCTCGGGTTTGGGGTTAACATTCTCCCCTCCTGGTACCCAGGACTTGGGCTTTTTAGCAAAGGGGGACTCTACTCTTCTTCCTTAGTTTGTTCTGTACTCTGAATAGGGCATGTGGATGGGTAGAGAGTAGACTAGAATATTCCTCCTTAATCCCCCATTCCCCCTCTCCCCACTCCCAGTTCTAGCTTAGCAGTTACCAAGACATTTGGGGGCCCGGTCACTCCACTTGGGGCTGCCTGCCTGGCGGTCATGGCAGCTGAGGATGGCACTGCCTGTCAGCACGTAACCCTTGTCACAAATATACTGCACGGTGGCACCCACTGGAAACTTGGGGCTGGAGATGAGCCGACGGCTGTGTTCCACATCCCCTGGGTCGCGGCATGAAGTCACTGGAGACGATGGGATCAGAAGAAGCCGAAGCAAAGGATGAGCTTGGCTGCGTCTGTCTCCTGCCTGTGCCTGCCCCTTCCAGCTTACTCTGCTCCCTGCCCCATCCCCTAGATGCATCAGTACAGATTGCCAGACCAGATCCCACTTTGGAAAGGTCTTAAGGGCCAGTTGAGGGGGGAAGGGAATGAGACACACATGAGATAACTAGTATATTGAGTGGCAGGGGAGTGGGACAGAGAATGCTGGTGGGGGGATAGGGAGAGATCACTGAGTCAAGAAAGGGATGTTTGGGCCGGTGGGGTTTGAGTTAGACTGAAAGATGAATAGTATTTAGCTAAATGGAAAAGAGAGGGGAGGGCATCCCAGTAGGGGACGCAGATTGAGCAGGTGATGAGCAGGGAGTAAGACTCCCTGTTTGGGAGTCAAGGATGGAGCTTTTCTGTTGCTCCATAGACCCTTGTGCCTAGCCTTAGACTGAGAACTTTCTGAAGGCAGGCTGTCTTTTGGCCTCCCCAATGCTTAGCATGCTACTTGGCACACTGCAGGTGCTTAATAAATGTTTATCAATTGACAGCATGCCTTCCTTCCTTGCTTCCCTCTGCCTCTTTCTGATTGCATTGCTAACTTTTAGTCTCTGCTTGACTCTGAGCCAAGATCAGCTCAGTGTGGGGTGGGGAGGGGAAGCCCACTTACCCCTCTGACAGGTGGGCAGGTCTTCACTCCAGGTGAGATCCCATTGGCACATGAGGGTGTTGGCTCCAGTCACTTCAAAGCCAGGGTAGCACTGAAAGGTTACCACAGTGCCATGGACCAGCTCCGGTTGGGAAGGACTCTTCCAGCCATTGGGGATCTCGGGCAGCTCTGGGCACGTGTCATTGCGGGGCACCTCTGGAGACACAGCATGTTGCGGCTCAGGCCGTGTGGGAGAATAAAGGGGGTCCCTTCTTAGCCTGAGTGCTTGGCAAGGACAAACCAAGCTGTCCCAGCATCAGTCCCATCTGTAAGCTGCCTGGTGCTTCCTTCCTTCTTGCCCTAGAGGCTGCCTACAAAGCTCTCTTTATCCAAGCTTTGCCCTTTGTTGGGTAATTTGTTTTTGCCAACTAGTAGCTTTCATGCTTCTCCATCACTTTTCCTTAGATTATCTACCTAGAGCTGGAAGGAATCTTAAAAGCCATCTTAATACAATCCCATCATTTTACAAATAGGGAAACTTAGACCCAGGTATTTAGGTAACTTACTCACATAAATATTGTAAGAGGAAGGATTTGACCCCAGATCATCAATTGCAAAGCCAGACCTGCCCTCATCTCTTCACTCCCCTCTGTCTCTGCCTTTCTCTGTCTCTGTTTCTGCCTTATCCTCTCTTTATCTCTGTCTCTGCCTCTTTTTTCTCTTTCTCTGTCTCCCTCCCTCTGCTCTCTTTCTCTGTCTCTTGTTCCTAGAGCCTCTAATTCACTAGATTATGGTGTGTGTGTGTGTGTGTGTGTGTGTGTGTGTGTGTGTGTGTAAGGAATGGGCTCACAGTTGTGACTCACCATCACGGAAAGACACTCTGCCCTCCCCCCTGTAATCCTGCCCCACCTCCTGAATCTTAACTTTGCCTTCTTTCCTCGAGGCCGTCTCTGTAGCATAATACATATGAGGACCCTGGAACCCACAAAAAGGGGCTTATTTAAGGACAGTTAATAACCAAACGGTGGCTGGAACCAAATCTCCAGGCCTTTTGCTCTGATGCCCTTTCCCCTCAAAAATGCTGCCGCTTCTATCTGATCTTGCCTTTTCCTCATCAATCAGCAAACATTTACTGGTAGCTCCAAGGATCATTGTTTCAGAGTCAAGGAACGGGGAGCTCAAGCCCTGGCTCCATCAGTAATTACCTGGGTGATTTCAGGTAAATCAGGTACCTTATGAGATGGCACCGCAGTACAGCAGAACCTGTTGCTTCTGGAGTTGAAGCCCCTCCTCATCCTTACTACCTGTGCTAACTCAGGCAAGCCAGCTGGCCTTCTCAGTTCTCAGCTGTAAAATGGAGGTGGGGGGCTTGGACTGATGGCTCCTGAGGTCCCTTCTAGCCCCAAATAAATGCAACAATGTGGTAGGCATGTGTGTCTCAGCCTTGATGGGAAGTTCTTATTGTTACCTGACTTAAAGCTCTCATGTTGCAATGAAAGAACATAATTTTTTTCCTTAGTGGGTACTCAGAGGAGATAGAGAACAGAAGGCAAAATTCTGCAGTATCCTCTTAGCCTTCTCTTCCTAGGCTAGAGCACTTTCTCCACCCTCTCTTTGCCACCTTCCCTCTCTTCTTCTCTGATGCTTTCCCCCTCCCTTTTCAGTTGTCTCCGCCAGGGAGTCCTCCCTGATGCTGAGGGCTGGCTGCCTCTCAGTGTGGGATGAGAGGGAAAGGGTGGGTGGGGGCTCACCAAAGAAGTGGACGACAAAACCCTGCTGGTAGCCCATGGCTGAGGCCCCAGGATCTGACTGGAACTGGATAGTGACATCCGCCATGGAGGTGAACAGCTTGAAGTGTCTGTGGGTTCCTGAGTACTGCCCCAGTATCCGGGCGGTTAGATCGTCCCCATCGTAGAAGGTCAGCACATCCCCTTGGCCAATCCGAAGCCTATTCCGGGGTTAAGGGATGGGATAGGGTGGAGGGGGAGAATTGGATGCCATCAGGACTGAGGGCAGAGCCAGGGAAACCCATAGGGCAAGAGGAGAAAATAGGGCTTAGGAGTCACACCCCGGAGCCAGAAGGAAGCTTAGACTAGTCCACCTCCTCATTTTACAGATAAAGAAACTGAGACCAAGGAGTGTATGTGACCTACACACACAAGCTCATACTTCAGAGCCTACATTTAGTCTAAATCTCTCATTATACCAAAGAGTAAACTGGCAGGGGAGGGGGCGGCGCTCAGTGTGAAAGGTAGGATTTGAACCCAGGTCTTTCCATTTCATCCTCAGGAATATTTTTGTCTCTTCTGATCAACCCAGATCTTTCCTCTTTGTTCCATTTTGGTCCCTCTTTGGGCTTGGGGGAGCCCTCCCCTCTCCTTCCCCTAGTCCTGCCTGTAGCCCACTCACACACGGATGTCCAGCATGATACGTTTATCCTCCTCCACATGCAGACCCCAGATGCAGTCCTGTCCCTTGCCATAGGGCTCCGGCCAGTTGGGTGAGAGCACCACGCCGGCAGAATCTGTGATCTCCCCGCTGCACACAGCTTGGTGGAGAGGAGCAGGGGGCAGGCAGGACATCGGGCTGAGGCTTAGGCCTACTCTCCTGCTTGCCCCCTTTGGACTTCCCAGGAGGGATCAGAAAGTGCCTTTTTTGTGGTCACCTTCAGTGCCCCCCTCCTGTGGGTCCAGCCCCACCATGGGTATCTATTATTCTGCCTCCCTGTATCCAGTGTTATACTTCCCCCTGCCCCCCCAGTCATCTTGCCCCCGTGTTCAGTGATCCTCAGCCCCCTCCCCAGCACTCAGGGCGCCCACCCACAACTCTGCTCTTGTGGCAACCCCTGTCTGTGGTTCCCTGGCCTTTCCTTGATTGCTGACCTCGGCAGGCAGGCTCGGTCTCGTTCCACTGGGGGTCGTGGGGATCCACACACTCGATGATGATGGATCCCTGTTCCAGGGTGTAGCCAGGGTCACAGCTGAACTCCACGGTGGTCCCCACAGGGTAGGAGGCGGCGCTGCTGCTGAAGTTTCCGTATTTCACGAAGGGCTCATAACAGTGGCCCTGTTGAAAGGCTGCAAGCCACGGGGGCTGCCTCAGGAGACAGGGGTTGACTCCCATTGCCCTCTCTGCCCTCCCGGCACCTGATTCTAGGGAATGGCCACAGCACCAGCCGTTTGAATTTGTTATACTGTCTCTCATTCTACAGCCCAAGAAGCTGTATCCTGGGGGTCTTAGGAGTGGACCAGAGACAGAGAGAGTGAAGCCCTTGCACTTTCTTCAGGATAAAGGAAATATAGGAAGATCTGAGATCTGGGTTTAAACCCTCAAAACTCTTGGGAAATTATCCCTTTTGACCAGAGATCTTGGGGATCTTAGTGACTGAAGATGGCTCCCCAAATCCCAAATTTGGCTTTTTGGGGGTGGGATGAGCTAGGTAAAACATGGTGGAAGGGAATCAAAGAGAGACAGAGACACACAGAGAGAATTACATAGAGATATAAGAGAAATATGAGAAAGAAAGGAGATGAGAGACTGAAAAGAGTGAGATAAAGGAAAGAGAGAGAGGAAGGAGAAGAAGAAAAGGGAGGAGGAGTAGGAGAAGAAGAGGCAGAGGAAGAAGGGTGGGACAGACTGAAGGTAGGAAGTGGATGATCATAGATAGGAGTTATGGAGACAGAAAGTTGACAGAGACAGTTGAATGATAGAGATGGTCAGTCGGCAGAAAGAAGAGTTTAGAACGAGGGGGAAGGCAGAGCTACGGGGCCCCTTGGCAGACGAGGAAGCCTGGCTCACCCTCATAGCGCAGTGCCACGCCTGCTGCTGCCCCGCTGCTGTCTGTGGTGAGCTCCACGAAGAAGTGGCGACCAGCACTGACCAGGCCCTCGATGGGCAGATACTCAACCTCGTATGAATCATACACCGGGGGAGCCTCTATCGTATCTCCGTTTCGGATGATGAGTCTAGGGATACGCATCCCCCCAGCAATCAATCCATCAATCAACCACCCAACAAGCACGCATTAAGCACCTACAGTATACAAGCCAAACATCATAGCAGGTGCTGGGGAGACATAAAGGCTGCCTGCAAATAGCTCACACCTACACAGAGGAATAGACACAACACTTACAAACTATGGGGCAGTGTTTTTGGAAGGCCCTAAAGCTGAGGGGATTAGTACTTTTTCATCTTTCCCCCTTCCCACAGAGGAGGCTGGAAGGCACTGTGCCCAAAATCTTTAGCTACAAGGGTATTGGGAAAGAGAAAGTTTGTCCTCCCCAGCCTGTAGGGCTAGTCCTGGGAACTTAGTAAAGACTGACAAATGAGCCGGGCAAACCTCTGGGCTCTTAGGTCAGGGTTCAGAACTTCTCAGAATCCTCAATTTCTTCCAAGGCCACCTCTTACATGAAGTCTTTCGTGATTGCCCCCACCTGCCAGCTCCTAATGTTTGCCTCACATATATTTTAATTTACTTAGCTGAATAATGTTTCCCTTCATAGAATGTAAGCTCCTTTAGGGCAGGGAGAATCTCCTTTCTGTTTTGATCTCTCTTAGGGCATAGCACAGTGCCTGGCACAAAAAGAAGCATTTTTTAAATGTTCCTCGGAAAAGTTCCATCTGGGTGATTATAACGACCAAGCTCAGTCTCAGAGAAAACTGGAAAAAAAGACCTTCCCCTTCTCTCTTTGCAGAAGGTGGGGGACAATGGATATGGGATATTGAATACGCTGTGGGCACAATTCTCAGAGTTCAAGTTGGGAGAGACCTCAGAAGTCTCCAGTTCAGGCCCTCATTTTATGGATGAAAAACTGAGCCCTCGGGAGGTATGCCCCAAATCGTACAGATGGTGACCAAGGTGGAATTTGAACCCAGACCCTCTGCCTCTGGCAGGATTGGTGTCTGGCAGTTTTACTGAAATGCCCCTTTCCCATTTTCCCTCTCTTTTCTTTTTAACTCCGTCTTATGAAGGGAGACCCTCTGGCTGGGGGAAGTGATAAATTCAGAAATGAAGGCAACGTAAAAACAAAAGAGCAATGAAAACGAAGTGATGACAGACTCCCGGGACTGGCTTGTTACCTGTCATCGTCCTCTGCCAAGGAGACCTTCTCAAAGTGGAGATGGAGGCGCTGCCCCATGGGAGCCTCCAGCAGCCAGTGACAGGTGAGGTTGTTACTGTAGTTCCCAGGGAAGCCGGGGGACACGATGCGGCCGGTCGTGGCATTACGGATCACCCCTCCGCAGGCAGCTGCCAGGCAAGGATAAGCCCGGGTTTAATTAAACAGGGAGGCTTCACGACGGTATAGGAACATAGGTCTGTGGCCAGAAGGCACCTCAGAACCCATCCCTTTTTTACAGGTAGGAAACTGAGGCCCCGTGGTTTGATGCAATTTGCCCAAAGTCACTCAGGTGCTAAGTGTTAAAAGCAGGATTTGAATCCAGATCTATGAGTTTAAGTCAGTAACTCTTACCCCACAGGTCCCTGCTAACCACTTCTGAGATAAAAGCAGATTTAAACTCCTTCACCCAATTATCTGCCCCTATCTCCTGCTATCTTCCATCTTCCATGCCAGTGAGGTGGTCCTGTTCCTTCCTCCCTGCTATCTTCTTCCTCTCCAGCCTCCCTGCCTCCACTCAGATTTGAGGCCCTTGCCTCTGCCGTCTTAAGACTTTGAAACCTATCGTTCCGGCTACTCTGGAAAGGAATTTGGAGCAACGCCCCCCAAATTACTAAACTGTGCCTATCTTTTGGCCCAGCCGTACCCCGGTGAGCCTCATGCCTCGAAGGGATCAAAGAAAGAGGAAAAGATCCTATAGGTAGGAAAATATCTATGGCAGCTCTTTTTGTATCGGTAAATTGCTGAGCACCAAGGGAGCGCCCATTAGTTGGGGAATGGTTGAATAAATTATGGTGTCTGAATGACATTGAATATTCTGATGCTATGAGAAATGATGGGCGGCAGAGAAAAAAGGGAGGGCTTGTATGAATTGATGCTGAGTAAAGTGAGCAGAATTAGGAGAAAATTTATGCGATTGCATCAGTATTATAAAAATGGACCTTTCTGAAATTTGATCTCCTTGGGAATTGACTGTGACTTCCAGAGGAAGAATGCTATCCACCTTATGACAGAACGAGATCATTCACAGAATGAGACGGTTTTGGAGATGGCCAAGGCGGGAATGTTTTTCGCTTGACTGTGCTTCTATGAGGTAAGGGATTTATATTGCTTTTTCTTTCCCCCCCCCCAGTGGTGGCTAGGTGAGATGGAATGGAGAAAAAGTGCTTGATGATTTAAAAAATGAAATACTTTTCTCCTGACGCCATGTTCCATCTCCTCCCTCCCAGATAAGCTCCCCCCCATAACTCCTGCTTTTCCAATGAACCTTCTAGTATCCCATCATATCTCCCAAAGCCATCGGCACTCCTTTGAATCACAGGCAGAATTCTTGTACTTATTATGGATTTGCTCCTGTGCTGGCTATGTCAGATTACATTTTGATATGGGGTTGGTATGGAGGAAAGAGCCCTGGCTTGGGAGTCCTGAGACCATTTTAGGCTCCATCAACTATTAGTTTTGTGATGTAGGGAGACAAGTCACTCCTCAGTTTCCTTATCTCTAAAATGGGGATGATCCTGGTTGCTTTATTTTTCTACTTCCTCACTTGGTGATCTCATCAGCTCCCATGGATTTAATTTCCATCTAATCCAGTCCCTCCTGCTTTTCCAGTTTTCTTATACCTTACTCCCCACCATGATCCATTGTCACTGACCTTCTGGAAGCTGTATCATCAACAAGGCCCTTGGCTTGAGGCATGCTTCCAATGTCTGGAATGATCTCCTTCTCTGCTCTGACTGCTGATCTTCCCAGCTTTCTTTCAGTTCCTACTAAAATCTTACCTTTCCCAATCTCTCAATTCCAATGCCTTCCCTCTATTAATTATCTCCTATTTAGCCTCTCTATAGTTTGCTTTGCATATATTTGTTGGTATGTGGTCTCTCCCATTAGATTGTAAACTCTTGGAGGGCAGAGGCCATCTTGGGTCTCTTTTTGTTCCCCTAGGACTCAGCACTGTGCTGTAATGGGACTTAATAAATGTTTATTGATAGATTCACAGGGAGATTGCAAATGCTTGGGCAGTCTGTAAATTGCTTTCCAAATGTGATAGGCTGAAGTTGACAAGAATCTATCCTATCTTTTTATCTGTCCTTTCTTTTTCTGTGAGACTGCAGAATGGTGAACTAATCCATTACCTAACTTGTCCATCTTTGAAAGGTCATCTACCTCTTCTCTGTGGGCTCTACTGCTTCCTCATCTCTAAAATGGGACTGTTAATAGTTCCTGTTTTGCTTATCTCGCCCAGTTGGCGTAAGAATAAAAGGAGATAAAGCATTTGTACTATAAAGCATTCTATGAAATTATTGATTGGCAATGTATAACGGGAAGTGAAAAACAGATCACAGAATCAGAAAGACCTGGATTCACACTGGTAGTGCAAGTAACTTAATCTCTTAGTGCCTGAGACAATCTAGAGCAGCTTCTCTCTATAGGGAGAGGGAATTTCCTTTCGAGTTTCCCAGTATCAGTGAAATCCTAGATCTGGTCAAAACCACACACAAATTCTGAACGTACAGGTTGTCATTTGTCCAGTGTATGGATACAGTGAGACTAAGTGAGGGAGTGTAGACCCATTGCCCACCACTAACTCCTACAAGGTAGGGACAGTTAACATCTTTATAAAGGAGGCTGGTTCATATTTGAAGCCAGTCAATAGAGATTAGACCCACTCTATTGATTGGCTTCAAACCTGAACCAAACTCCCAAAAAAGGGCCCAAAGGCCACATCCTTGTGGCCACAAAGTGTGGCTACTTTCTCGGCTTTTCTGCTGATGTCATAGGTTAAGAGCTTTGGGAAGGCTGCCAACCTGAATGGGTCCTGGCCCTTGGGGTGTCACTCACCGATGCAGATGGGCTCCCGGGAGTCCCAGAAGGGCCGAGTGGCATTGAGACAGGTGAGGACCCTGGCTCCCTGCAGCTGGTAGCCCGTTGTGCAGTGGAAGCGGGCTTTGCCACCGGGGTGAAGACTGGTGACGGCCACATCCCCATAGGCTGGGCGCTGGGGAAAGCTGCAGCTCAGGAGGTAAGCTGAGGGAGAAAAGAAAGAGAGTAAGTTTGGGGTCTGGATCTGATAGCTGTCAAGGGACAGAGGAACAACTCTGATTAATATGTATGCTCTGGCATGTTGAGATGGGAAGTCGGAGTAAGTGTTAGAGAATAACATAATAACAGTAATGTTTACTTTGTTACAAGGGAGGAGTCTACTTGAGGAGTGGGGTAGGAAGGAGGATAATGGGAAATAATAACAATGTTTTCAAAAACTATCCATGAACTGTTTGTTTTGTTTTATTTTTTAAAAATAGAATGACCACCTTTGCATTTATAACCCAAACCCTGGGTTTGGTTATATGAGGGGAGAAGCCCAGTCCCTCCCTGAGGCTGGAGAAGGAACCAATGATGAACAAACAAGGGTTTATTAGAAACTGCATGAGTGCAGTGAAAAGAGCCCTGGGAGAAGCAGGAGTTCCAGGTCTGCCCCTTAATAGCTTTGTGACCTTGGCCAACACTCCTCATTTCTCATCTGTAAAATAGACTACATCTTTAAGCTCATAACTAGCTCCTTTTTGGAGCAAGATCTGATAGAAAGAGCTCAGGAGGGAGTGAGTGAGCAGACCTAGATTTAGGAGCTCTAGAACTGGTACTCCTATAAAAAGGAGCTTGTTGTGTGACCTGGGGCTTAACATGGGTCTCTACTTTTCCAGCGTCAAATAGGGATAATATAACTTGCCCTCCCCATCTCATAGGGGGCTGTTAGAAGAATAAAATGCTTGGAAAGGTTAAAAAAACCCACCAGAGAGAAATAGAAGGCTTTATTTTTATAATTATTAACTGTGGAAACAAGGCAAGGGGAAAAATTGGTTATCTAGCATGGAAAATTAAAGTTATACATTCAGAATTCCCTCAGTGAACCTACTCATTTATGAGGTTTATAAGTGGGTGAATATTGTGAATTTCTTTTTTTGGGGTACTTTACCAATTTATTTTCTGCTACGAATATTATGCATGGGTAAACATTCAAGTTTAAAAAAAACATTGATCTAAAATATTCTGAACAACAAAATATCTTACTTAAAGAAACCTCCAAGAGAAAGAATGTGTGGTTATATCATTGGAAACAAAATTTGTTTACAAATAATGAAATGATGAAGATCATCTGTGTTGCCCAATAAAGAGATGGGCAGATTTGAAGTCACCAACAACTAATTTCAATTTTTGCATCTAACACAGGATGAAACATGGCTAATATGGAAATATACTTTGCATGACTTACAATCAATATATTATTTATTAGGGAATGGGGAAGGTTGGGTTAGAGGGAAAGAATTTGGAACTCAAAATTTAAAAAAAAGATGTTAAAATTTTTTTACATGTAGTTGGAACTATTTTATGAAATAAATATATATTAAAACAGAATGAATTTCCTTTTCTAGCCAGAGAGGTAGAGACTGTGGCTACAAGGTGAGACCTACATTGTCAGACACGATCAAAGTTTATTATGTTTAATTACTTTGTTACAAGGGAGGAGTCTATTTGAGGAGTGGGGATAGGAAGAGGATTATGGGAAATAACAATGTTTTCAAAAACTATCAATGAAATGTTTATTTTATTTTAAAACAGAATGACCACCTTTGCATTTGTGATAATTCAAGGGGAGAAGCCCAGTCCTTCCTGAGGCTGGAGAAGGAATCAATGATGAACAAATGATGAACAAACAAGGGTTTATTAGCGAGAAACTGCATGCGTGAGTGAAAAGAGCCTTGGGAAGGGCAGGAGTTCCAAGTCTGCCCCTTAATAGCTTTGTGACCTTGGCCAACACTCCTCATTTCTCATCTGTAAAATAGATTAGACCTTTAAGATTGCAATTAGCCTCATAATCTTTTTAGCATCCTGCCAATCTTAGGAACCTAGGGCTGGGATGATTTGCTTTGCGATGAACTGTCGTGCTAATTGTGACCAGATGGTGGCAGCAAATCCTGCAGAACAGGCAAGGTCCCATCAGTCCTGGGACTGGGCTGACTTTGAAGCAAGGATGAAAAGTAGAGGGTTGGATGCTAAGGACCGGGGCCATATTCAGAAAAGATGGCTTGAGATGCAGCATTCCCTAACCATGCAGAAACTGAAGAACTATCTGGTCCCAGACAGAGTATTCTATAAGATAGCTCGGTTAATTTGGTGGACTAGAGGTTCATTGCTGGAGATTTCAAGATCTCTTTACAGGAATTGAACCATCAGGATTTTTATTCCTTTGCTATTTACTGTATGGGTTGCACTCTCAATTGAAGTCCCTGGATGGAGAGGAAGTAAAAGAGAGCCAGTCTCTAGGGGTGGATTTGTTGAGGGGAAAGCTTCCAGAAATCTCCTGTGATTTACATTTATACATGTGTGTATATTTACATGTGAAAAGTGTAGATAACAAATAAAGTAAATTAATGATCTTAATGAAAGGGAGCAAATTCGAGATAGTAGCGATCACTGAGTCTTAAAATGTTTTTTCTTATTAATATTTTACTTTAATATTAATAATTAATAAATTAATATTTATATTACATATAAAATGATTTTTAATATTTGTTTTAAAATTTTGAGTTCCAAATTCTCTCCCTTCCTCCTTCCCCACCAACCCTCCCTATATTGCAAAGGCACATGTGAAGTGATGCAAACCATTTCCATAAAAGTCATCTTGTATCACCGAGCCTTGAGTATGGCTCTGGAAGGCTTTATTTAAAAACAAAGAAATAATTCAGGAGAGGAAAAAAGTGAGGTAGCATTCTATATTGAGAATCCCAACAGTCTTAATGTAGTTTTAAGCTATTAAAGCATAATGTGAGCTTCCATAGCTCATATTAAAGTTCTTAACTGCACTGAGATTTTTGTCTGTACTAGGAAGATACACTCCTATGAGGAAACCAAAGTGGGAGGGGAAGCATGGTGGAACACATCAGTGGGTAGCACATCACCAGATCACTGAGGCAGAAAAGAAGTAGCAGATGAAGGATTTGGTTTTTAAAAAATCACAAGTCTGTTTTGGAAGTGTGATAGGAGTGAGCATGGTGGAGTGGAGGAGACACTCAGAGGACCTGGGTACAAATCTTGCTTCTGATACTTTGTACGTGGGCAAACTAATCAAGCTCAGTTTCTTCATCTGTAAAAGGAGGGGGTTAAACTAAATGGCCTTGAAGGTTGGTTCCAGAAGACTTTAGATCCAACTGTACCTCAGATGCCAGCTGTGAGACCCTGGGCAAGTGGCTTAACCTCTGGCTACCTCAGTTTCCTCAAAGGGGATAATAATAATACCTACTTCCCAGGATTATTATGAGCATCAAATGAAATATTTATAAAAAGCTTTGAAAACTTTAAAGTGCTACATAAATATTGCCTATTACTATCCCATGAATGAATGATAAGCATTTATTAAGTGTTCATGATGTGCCAGGCATTGTGCCAACTAATAATGATCTTCCTTTCTTCTCACTCTCTTCTGTGAGTCCGACTTCTGACCTCATCATTCAGTGGAAACTCTCCTCCATACTAATGATCTCTTAATCACCAAATACAGTGACCTTTTTCAATTCTCATCCTTCTTGACCTCTCTGTGGCCTTTGGCATTATTGATCACTTCTCCTTGATTCTTTTGTCTCTCTAGGTTTTCAGGACACCTTTTGTCTCTCTGTCCTTTCCGTCTGTCTCTATCTCTGACTCCATCCTTCTCTCTTTCTCTGTTTCTCTCTCCTGGCTCTCCTCCTCCTTATCTGACCACTCCTCAGTCCCCTTTGCTGGACCTTCATCCAGGTTACTTTTGTTAACCATAGATGTCCCACAAGCTTCCATCCTATACCTGTTCTCTGCTCTCTTTTTCACAATTGACCTGTCTTTATATTGATAATTCTCAGATTTATTTGTCCGACCCTAATTTTTCTTGCTCTCTAGCTTTTTGTCTCAAACTGGCTACTGGGTGTATTGAATTGGATGTCCTGCAGACATCTTAAACCCCAATATGTCCAAAACAGAGCTCATCTTTGCCCTCAAACCGTCCTTTCTTTCTAATTTTCCGATGACAGTTGAGGACACCTCCAATCCTCCCAGTTGCCCAAGCTCGAAACTTACCTGTCATCCTACATTCTCCATTCTCTCTTACCCCTCATATCCAACCAGCTGCCAAATCCTGTCACATCTGCCTGCTCAATATCTTTTAAATATATCCCCTTCTCTCCTCTGATACTGAGGAGACACTGACTGTCCTGGGGTAGGTGCCCGTCGCTTCACTCCTGGACTATTACCATAGGCTATTGGTCTTTCTGCCTCTCCAGTTTATCATCTGTCAAATCGATATTTCTAAAGTCTCACCATATTAGTTTTCCCCAACCCCCACCATTCAATTAATTCTAGTAGTTCTCTGTCACCTCTAGGATCAAATATAAAATCTGCTTGGCCCCTTTCTACCTTTCCAGGTGGCTTGCATTTTACACTCTCCACTAGCTTCCTTGCTGTTCCTCAGTATGACACTTCATCTCCGGATTTGGGGCATTTTCATCACCTCCCTCCCATTTCTGGAACGCTGCCCCTCTTCCTCTCTGCCACCTGGATTCTTGATCTTAGCTAAAACCCCAACTTCTTTGAGAAACCTTTCCTGATGCTCCTCAACTGATTGCATCCAATTTCTCCTGTATTGATCTTCTTTATATGTAATTGTTTGCCCGCTGACTCCCCATTAGACTGTGAATTCTTTAAAAACACGGGATGTCTTTTGACTTTCTTTATAACCCCAGTGCTTAGCACAGTGCCTGGCATGTAATAAGTGCTTGATAAATGTTACTTTACTGATTGAATAAGCACCAGGACTACAAATACAAAAGCAAGACAGAGAATATAATCTAGTAAGGAGACATAGTCAGTTGTTAATTGTCAGTCGTTTAGACATCTGTTAGAGCTTTCTATCTAAGAGAACAGTTAGTAATTTTAAGATTTGCCTTAATGATAATTTCATCCATAAAAAGATGAAAGAATTAATAAAGAGAACTACCTTTTTTTAAACCTGATATTCATCAATTAAGTGGAGCTAATTGTTGGGGGAAGTCACCACTTCATTTTAGAATTTGTGATAGGGAAGAAGCATCTCACACATCCTCTAGATTTTGAGAGTGAGGACTTCAGAATGTTCAGATCAAAGAGAAGATCCCATGACTTAATTTTTATAGAGGCAGTCAACTTAGAAACAGTGAGATGGCACTGTGAATAAGTGTGGATTGTGAGTTCAAATGTGTCCTCAGACACTTCCTAGCTATATGACCGTGGGCAAGTCATTTACCTCTGTTTCCCTCAGTTTTCTCATCTGTTAAGTGATCTAGAGAAGGAAATGGCAAGATAATCCAGTATTTTTGTGAAGAAAACCTCACACTCATGAAGAGTCGGAAATAACTGAAAATCTCTGAACAGTCAACCAGGAGGGATGGGAAATTCTTAAAAGGGAGTTCTGAAGGCAAAAAAGAAGCAATTTCCATAAGGATAATAGTTAAAAGAGACCAGGGTGGATGCAGAAAAACACTCACAATATTGTATTTTTGCAAGGTAAGTACAGATGATAAAGGTAAGGGGAAGTAATGGAGGACAAATAAAAAAGCAGGTAAAAAGGGGCAGCTAGTTGGTGTAGTGGAGCACCAGCCCTGAAATCAGGAGGACCCGAGTTCAAATCTGATCTCAGACACTTAACACTTCCTGGCTGTGTGACCCTGGGCAAATCACTTAACTCCAATTTCCTCAGCACCACCCCTGCGCCTCCCCCCCAAAAAAAATCATGTAAAAATAGTGTTGAGTCCTAAAGTTCAGAATAAAATGTCACTGAAGGAGGACTAAGGACATCAAAAAGGTATCTGAGATTTTGGGTTTTTTTGGCTATATTGGGAAAAAGAAAGAAGAGAACCACTGGTGGATTGAGTGATGATGATGGAAAATGATAAGAAGGCAAGACTGTTCAACTTTCCTTTAGTCTTTGTTTACTGCTCTTCATCCAAGAAGAATGACCTTTGGATTGAAAAGGACAGAACAAAAGAAGACAATCCAAGAAAAGCACAAAGATAATAAAAGACCACCTAGCTGTACTTTGCAGTGTTCAAGACTTCAGGACAAGATGAACTACACCCCTGGGAATTGAAAGTGTTGGGGGAAGGTGATTGCTAAACCTTTATCAGTGATTTTGAAAAATTATGGAGAGTGGGAAATATATTGAAGGCTTAGAGGAGGGAAAATACCATCCCAATTTTCTAAATAGAGAAGATGCATTCATTCAAATTATGGTCAAGTGAATTTGACTTCAACTCAAGTACCTAATTCATGGTAGGCGTTTGCTGTTCAGTGGTGTTTGAGTCTTGGTGATCCCATTTGGGATTTCTTGGCAAACATACTGAAGTGATTTATCATTTCCATCTCCAGCACATTTGACAGGAAAGGAAATTAAAGCAAACAGAGTTACATGACTTGTCCAAGATCACATAGCTAATGAATGTCTGTAATCAGATTTGGACTCAGGAAAATGAGTGTTCTTGACTCTAATCAGAGCACTCTACCATCCAAGTAGCCACTTAACAAATGTTAATTGACTGACTGACAATTCCTGGTTAAATTAGAGGTCATATATTTAAAGGAGCAGTTATTGAAAATCTAGAAAAGGGCCATCATGAAGAACTAGCATGGCTTCTTTTTTGAGCATAAATCATGCCAGTTTCTTTTCCTTTCTTGATAGTGTTACTAGATTAGCAGATTGAGGGAATTCTGTAGATATGGTTTAACTAAATTTTAGCGATGAATTTGATTTTTAAAAAAAATTATCTTATGCTATTTTTATGGATGAGATAGAGAAGCGTGGGCTAAGCAATATGATTAGGCAGAAACGTTGGTGGTAGAGTGGTTAGAACAGTGGACCAGAAGTCAGGGAGATCTGAATTCAAATAATCTCACATTTAACTAGCTAGGTGAAGTTGGGCAAGTCCCTTAACTTCTGCCTGCCTCAGTTTAATCAACTGTGACATGAGGATTATTGTGAAGATCAAGTAAGACCATATTTATAAAATGCTTAGCACAGTACCTGGCACATTGTAGGCTTCTAATAAAGGCTTGTTTCCTTCCTTTCTCTTCAGTTAGAATAATTTAGAATTATTTGAACAGCCAGATCCAAAGAGCTTTGTGCCTGATGTCAACTTGAAAAGAGGTCTCTAGTGGAGCACTCCGAGAACCTGTCTTCAGCCTTATGTTGCTCAGTGTTTTAAATTGATGACTTGAATTAAGGTTTAAATAGTATACTTCTCAAATTTACATATATCCAAAGCAAGGAGGGACAGCTAATAAGCTGCATGATTCAATTAGAATCCCCAAATATCTCAACAGATTAGAATGTTGGAAGATGAAATTTAATGGGGGGGACAAAGGTAAAGCCTTGAATTTGGGTGCAAAAAGTCAACTTCATTAGTACGTGATGGGAGAAGGGGGATTAGATAATGGACAAAGATCTTGGGGTTTTGGTGAATTGTTAAATTTAGAATCACAGCTAGGTGGTGCCATAATGCACAAAGTGCTGGACCTGGAATCAGGAATTCCTGAGTTCAAATGGAACCTCAGACACTTATTAGCTGTCTCACACATTTAACCCTGTCTGCCTCAGTTTCCCGATCTGTCAAATGAACTAGAGAAGGAAATGACAAAACACTCCAGTATCTTTGTCAAGAAAACCCCAAATGGGGTCATGAAGAGTTATGACTGAAACAGTCTCCATCTATACAATGGGGAGAACAGTTACAGCCCATCCCCACCTAAGAGGCTGAAACGTGTGAAAGATTTGGGGCATCCATCAGAAATATATAGATAGGGCAATATATATAGATAAAGCATTTATTAAGTACTTAATATGTGCCAGGCACTATATGCTAAGTGCTGGGGGTACAAAAATAGGCTACAGAAAGAACTGAGTAAGTACTTTATCATATTACTCCATAGTTGCCTCTGTAATACTGGTGAGATTACTGTTATGCTATTAATAATTATTAGTGTTTCTTTATTATTATTCATTTGACTTTGGAGCTTCAGCTCAGGTCTAAAGGGACAGAGGCACATGTGCCTTAGCCTTAAAGGGGACCTAGGAGTTCACAATCTTTACGAGTTTTCTCTTGGGCCCCAAGATAGATTTAGTCTATTGTATTAGTTACAATAGAGTCTTTCTCTCTGTACCATCCTGTGTGCCGACTCTCCCTAGGACATTCTGGGGGAGGCAACAGGACATTTGGATCTTTATCTCTGTCTGTTCCACATGGTTCTGCCTTGAGTGTGTCCAACCTTGGGAGTGTGGCTGCCATCTTTTAGCCTCCAGTAGTCATGCCTTAGCCATATAGTGTCAACAAGGGCCCATTCCTCTAGAGCCCAGTGGGGAGAATATAGACAGGAGAGTTTTTACTAGGGCTACATGGAGAATTGAGAACCAGACTCAAGTATTGGGTTTCTCTCTCATTTTGTGCCTTGAATGGTGGGATGGTGGAAAGTCTAAAGAATCTGCATTCAGGACACTTGGATTCGAATACTACCACCATTTTGCATCTGTAGGATTTGGGGCAAATCATGTATATCTCTGGGCCTGTTTCCTCATCTCTACAATGAAGGATTTGGATGATATGACTTCTGAGACCCTCTCCAGCTCTAGAGCTCTTATCTCTAGGAGATCCGAGTTATCCCAGTTGGTGTCTCCTACAACCTGACCGCCGCTCAGTTAGGGGTGGTCATAGACTCTGGTTAGAACATTAAAGAGAAAGTCAGAATCTGTAGCTTTTCCCCCTGATGCTTTTTTCCCTTTTATAGTCCTTACCGATCCAGTTTTGTTATTTTAAAGTTGTTTCTGACTTTTTGTGACTCCCATTTGGGGTTTTCTTGGCAAAGACACTGGAGCGTTTTGTCACTTCCTTTTCCAGTTCATTTGACAGGAAACTGAGGTAAACAGGGTTACATGACTAGCCCAGGGTCATTTAGTTAGCAAGTGTTTGAGGCTGGATTTGGATTTAGTTCTTCCTGACTCAGGCCAGGGTCTCTACCCACCGCACCACCTAACTATCCTAAGTATCCTAAATTGGGCCTATATAAGGACTGTGTGGGGAATATGAGTCTGTATTCTGGGAGTGAATGGGACAAGGAAGGGGCAAAATTGGGGAAGAGATGGGGATCTGGTTTCACATTCTGTCCTGGAGGATCTGACTTGGGGACATATTTGCCATCTTTCCTTCCCTTCTCATTCACTGGGGCTCCTTGGGTGGGTGGAGATGGACGGGGATTGAGGAGCAGGAGGCTAGACTCTGTCATTTGGGCCAAACAAAGTCCCCTGTACCCATGGTGGGTAAAGTGCCATTCCCTTCTTAATTTGCCTCCTGTTGCCATGGTAGCAGCTCACCAGGGAATACTTCACCACAGTCTGTTGTTATTTTCCCATTTATATCTCTGAGGCTGAGTCCTGGACCAGGTATGGGGTGAAGGGGGAGGAGGGTTCCAGAAGTAGCCTCTTCCTTTCCATCGCCCACTGGTAGCTGAGGAGGAGGGACTGGCAAGGAATCCTTGGAGATTATAGCAGCCCAGAAATCAGGCAGAGGCAGAGAAATGGGTGACCCAGGCCCCAAGAAAGGCACAGGGTCAGAATCTGGGGACCGATGTAGCATTCTGTCCCTCTTTTCTAGGCTGTCCAGGCAAATGGGCATTTGTGCCTAGGGCAGGGGGCTTTCAAGTATGTGGCTTTCTCTCCCGTCCACTTGGAGGAGAAGCTGAGTCTCCCTGTTGGGGATATTGGGGGGAGGCTTCATTTTCTGCCGTCCCATTCGTCCTCCTTAGTTTGGCACCCAGGCTTTAGGCAGCCTGGCATCAGCAGCCACACAGTGCGTGGGCCTCAGGCTCCTCCTGTTCCCATCTCCAGGATCAGGGCTAATTACAGTCTGTAATTAGGGGAATTACACTCATTACAGAAAGAGCTGATCATTGACAAAAAAAAAATGCTCCACACAACACAACTTGGGCTATTGGAGGGATGGGCTTTGAAGAGGAGAGAAAGGAGGCATGTGGAAGCTTCGTCCACCCCTGGCAGCACCCACGTGTGCAGCCTTACCCCCCCCAGCCCAGAGTGTTGCCTTCCCCGCTCCCCCAAAGGCTTTGCAGCCCTGGGTTCTATTCAGCTGCCTTTGTCTGGGCAAACAGAGGGAAAGTTCCATGTTTTGTGCAAAGGAATTTGCAGGGACAATGAAGGTCAGAGCTGCGTGAAATTATACCCGCGGCTGGTGGAGAATTGATGTGCCATTAAGGAGGCAGGAGCCAGGCAGCTTCCACGTACAGAGAGCTCCAAAGAGCCCCCTGCTCTTGCCCCTCTGCGGACCCCACTTCCTCGGCACCCCCACCTTTTCCTTCCCAGATAACACTGCCCTGCCGTGCGTCCCCTTCCATGTGGGCCCTCCCGAAGGGCTCTCATCGCCCTGTGTGAGTTGGCAAGGTTGTGTCTATCCTGGGAAAGGAAAGGGGGTGAAGCTATCCCCTAATTCTCCCCAACTGGTGGCTCCGAGGGCCTGGCTCTCCGGGATCAGATTTTATGCACCCTGGTCTCAGCCCAGGGGAAGAGTGGCCCTGTCAGCGAGTGCCTAGCGATGCCCCCCTCTGCTGTGGCACAGCCCCGGGTTGTGGAGGTGGCCGTTAATGATGTTAAATGATCCGGTAATTGCTCACACCAATTATCTCCCCATTAGTGTGCCTCAAAGCTCCCCTGATCATTTAACCCTGATGCAGCTGGTTCAGAGGGGTGAAGGAGGGGGCTGTCGCTCCCTGAATGGGTGCCAGGTGATTACAGGAAGGGATGGCCTCTCTGGGATGGGGAAGGCTCAAGTCAAGGGACCCCTCGGGGGCATTCTCTCCTGTCTCTCAGTCTTTCACAGGCAATAGGCTGGACCCTTCATACCCTGACATCGGTGGGTGTTAATTAACCAATGTACTGTGTCCATTGCTAAATAGGATCCTCTGGAAAGTGGGGCAGACTTAGGGGGGGCAGTATAATGAGAGTCCAAGAATACCACGGGCTCCCAGAATTACAACTGAAGGCAAGGAAGGACTCACTGCTGTCTGCAGTGGTCCTAAGTAGAGCCTGGGGCCTAGAAGTACCAAGTGGACACACTCAGAGGGCCATCTAACCCCAGGAAGGGCCTGTCCTCCAGAAAAATAATGTTCACCAGGGCAGACAAAGGGAAGATGCTGGGGGTGCCAGACGGCACTGTCGCCATCTCCCCCCAGCCAGATGGCAACTCAGCCGGCGAGCCCATCTCTGTTTGCAAATAACTGTCTCCACTATTTCTCCCCAGGATATGATGGGAGTGGAGGAATCTGCTTGTAGGCACATGACCGCGTGCCACCGGCCAGGTACCCCCCTCCTCGGGTCCTACCTTGGTATCGGAAGTGGAAGGTCCCTGGTCCTGAGGGTGGCAGGAGGCTCTGGAACCTCATGGCCACCTGGTTGGTGGGGCTGCGAATGACCTGGCCCGGGAGCAGGAAGGATTGGTTGGCCAGGGGCAATGGCTCAGGGCCTCCCATACCTTCAACCGTCACTGTCTCACCCTCCAGCAGGCTTATGTTCTGGACCTGTGGGCACAGAGTAAAGCCAGTCAAGCCCCTTTGCCCAACCATCCCAGAGAGCTAACTTAGAAGCCTAGACTAAGGTTCCAGTCCTACCTCGGACTCTGCAACGGACTCTTGACAGTCCAAGCTCTCAGTGTCAATTAAGTTACTGGGAAGGTGCTGACCTGCCTTAGCAGACCTTCCCATACCAACTTCCCAGTCTTATTTAATCCCATCTTCATTCTCTTCAGGCACTCCCTGCTCCAATGGAACGGACCAACTTGTGGATTCATCTCTTGCCTTCGTCACTTCTTGCGCGGCCATTTTCCTAGTCCCCACTTCTCTCTCCCCACTTCTTTTTGTAAATTCCCAAAAGAGTGTAAACTCATTGAGATCAGGGACCTCAGTGCCTAGCACAGTGTAAGAGCTTAATAAATGCTGGTTGAATGGAATAATTTAAGACGGAAAATTTGTTCAAAGCCATTGAGTAAGTAGAAGAACTAAGGTTCAAAACCGGGTCCTTTGATTTCAAATCTGCTTCTCTTTTCACTCTATTGATGTTCGGAGTTTGGTCCAGAGTGCCAAGGAGAACAGATCCTAAATCAGCAAGAGCTTGGATGGGGAAAGCTAAGGAAAAGAAGCTTTAGAAAGGGAAAGCTGATTTTCTTCTGGGGCCATATGCTTTTGGTACAGACAGAAACATGGACCAACTTCTTTGAATCTTACGTTCCTTATCTCCTTCACACATTTAAAAACAGTCTTCAGAGAAGGGGTTCATAGGCTTCAACAGATTGCCAGAGTCTATGACACACACACACAAATATTAAGGACCCCTGCTTTCGTCCCTCCCCCAAACTCTTTCTCCACTCCCAAATCTGACCTTCCTCCCCCCATTCTACAGACTGGGAAGTTGTGTCTTCTGAGGAAACTGTGAAAGGTGAAGAAAGTCCTGAGACTTAAGGGAAATAGCTCTTGGAGCATTCCAAAGAAGGATGGCCATTATCTTTGGGGAAACAGATGAGACAGAAGAAATCTTAGACCCAGGAGCATAGCCCTACATAGTCTGGCTGCTGAAACAAAATTAATACAATCATGCGTTAACTTCATGGATCACTTTCTCTTACTTCCCCTCACCTGGCTGTCTCTCACTCCTCCAGTCTTTGCCTTCATCTCATAGAATTGTTTCCTTCAAGGCCCAGCTCAATTTCCACTTTGTGCCTGAAGTCTTCCCTGCTTCTTTCCCAGCTGCTGGTGCCTTCCCCACAAATTACCCTGAATCTATTTTTGTACCTATTTTGCATAACCCTATATATGGGCATGTTGTGTCCTCAAGGGCAAGGACTGTTTCATTCTTTGTATTCCCGGTTCCAAACACGATGCATGATACATAGTAGGTGCTTAATAAATGCTTGTTGATTTATTGATTGGGGGGGAGGGGGAAAGATGAGGTGATGTGGTTCCTTACTGGAGTCCAGGATAGGTTCCATCTGCATCCGTTTCTTAGCATTTAAATCTGATTCTTATGATTCTAGGTTTGGTATCTTTCTATTACACTATAGAACTGGAGACACCCCCTCCTTTTTCTCCTTTATCTTGTAGGTCCCAATTATTTATACTTTGTCCTCTCATTAGATCATGCCCTCCTCAGGGAAGAGGCAAGTTTTTGTCTTTCTTGGTATCCCTAATGCTTAGCACAGCACGTGACACACAGTAGGTACCTAATAAATGCTTGTTGACTGTCTGGCTGAAGGGGAGTGGGGGAGGGACACACTTTGAAGAAAGTGTGGGAAAGCTTCCTTTTTCTCTGTCCTAAGACTCCAGCCCATCTTGAGGTTCAGAGTATCTCCTCTCACCCAGAAGCACCTTATTTGCTATCTTTCAGTGCCTGACACACAGTAGGTGCCTAATAAACACTTGTTGACTGTCTGGCTGAAGGGGAGCAGGGGAGGGACACACTTTGAAGAAAGTGTGGGAAAGCTTCTTTTTTTTCTGTCCAAGACTCCAGCTCATATTGAGGTTCAGGGTGTCTCTCACCCAGAAGCACCTTATTTGCTATCTTTCAATGTCTGACACACAGTAGGTACCTAATAAATGCTTGTTGACTGTCTGGCTGAAGGGGAGCAGGGGAGGGACACACTTTGAAGAAAGTGTGGGAAAGCTTCCCTTTACTCTTTCCCAAGACTCCAATCCATCTTGGAGTTCAGGGTGTCTCCTCTCACCCAGAAATATCTGGATTCTTTCACTACCTTTCAGTATCTGACACACAGTAGGTGCCTAATAAATAGTTATTGACTGTCTGGCTGAAGGGCAGTGGGAGAGGGAAACACTTTGAAGAAAGTGTGAGAAAGCTTCCCTTTCCTCTTTCCCAAGACTCCAATCCATCTTGGAGTTCAGAGTGTCTCCTCTCACCTAGAGATATCTGGGTTCTTTCACTACCTTTCAGTGTCTGACACACAGTAGGTGCCTAATAAATACTTGTTGGCTGTCTGGCTGAAGGGCAGTGGGAGAGGGAAACACTTTGAAGAAAGTATGGGAAAGCTTCCCTTTTCTCTCAGGGTGTCTCCTCTCACCCAAAAGTTCCTTATTTGCTACCTCTCAGTTAACTGCAGCTCCCTGGGAGCAACGACCTGGATGTCCTTCCTCTAGGATTCTGCCACCTAGTGTGCCCCACCTCCTTTCCCCATTGTGCCCGTTTCAGCAGCAAGGAATATCTAATCAGCTTCCAGCTGCCCTGGCCCCCTGGGAGCCTGCCTTACTTGCTTAGCTCTCCTCCCCAGGTTCCCTGGCAGCTGTTTTTACCTAGTGTCCTTGTCTTTTTCCCAGAGGTGTAACCAGTCAGGGGCAAACCAGACTTTGCCTCAGGTCGCTGACATACAGTGGGGCGTGTTTCCTCCCTTTGGAGGAATCTCAGTTCCTGATCCCCCATGTGCCCATGTGGAATAAGAGGTCACTGGGGTGACCTTCTGAACCAACCAATCAATTACCAAGCATTTCTTTAGCAGCTGTGAAGTACCAGGCTCTGTGATAGATGCTGAGGATACAAAAAAGGGCGAAAACTTTCTATATCTTCAAGGAGCTCACTTTGATGGTTTCATCTTTCTTCCCCTATATTCTCACAAGGAGTGAGGGCTAGAGCCTCCCTCTCCTTGTGCCTTCATTAAGCCCATTAATAATAATAATATATTTTATTATATTATATTTTAGTATAATTGTATCATAATATATATGTTATAGATAAACATATATTATATATAGAATTATATATTATATAATATTATTATTAATAAAATTCATAATAATAAGAAGCCCATTGGTCTGCTGCCTGGACTAATCCCAAATTGTTTTTGACTCAATTAAACAGATTCCAGTTTCCTATCATCATAGGAAGGGTCGTACAATCACAGACAGAGCTGAGGGATATTTGGGAATCCTCTTGTCCAGACTCCTTATTTTACAGCTAGAACCAAGGCCCAGAGAAGTCATCCCTTCTCTAGCATCACACAGCAAGGAAGCAGCAGGATCCGAATAGTCCAACTGTGGGGCCTCTGATTTTGCTTTCAGCATTCTTTCTCCTGAACTCCGGTTTGTTTTTTCTCGGTCCTGATTCCTCTTTTCTGCAGGAATACTCCATGGAATCTTTTCTTCCCAGGGGTCCCCCTGGCACCTACATGGCCCAGACTCCTGAGGGAAACTGAGTCGCCTCTTTCTCAAGAAATATTGATTGGTTTCTCCAAAACTGGAGGCCCTCAGGAGATGACGTGGATCTAAGAGCTGCCAAGTTGGCAGTCTATCATCAGGAGGCAACATGGTGCCTTAGAATAGAATTCTGAATCTGGAGCTAGAGGGATGGACGCTTTCTTTCCTGTGTCACCTTGGATAAAACATTTCAATTTTCTAGGCCTTGGCCTTTGTAAAATGAAAGGGTTGGATGAAATGGTTTTGAAATTCTCTTCTATCTCCAATTCTGATCTTTTGCTGATCCATCATCGTTAGCCCTCAGAATATTGGGTGGGGAGGATGCTGCAGGTAGGGAACTGGAGCAGAGTTTCCCAGAAGACAAGATGGCCCCAGGCCAGACCCAGAGACCTTTTCTTTCATTTCTACAAGAAGGCTCCAGCCGGGTCCCTTCTTTTATGGGCCGGGGTTAAGTCCTACTTGGTCAACCCAGTCTCTGCTTACCTCCCTGTCTGTGCCTGTCACTTTGCTGGCCAGAAATCTGCCACCTGTCTGAGAGCTGGGCCTGATGGGATGAGGGCGTGGGGAGGAGGGAGAGTGGAGGATGGGGCTGTGATGAAGTCTTGAGGCAATTTGCAGCAGTCTGAAATGCTCCAGAGACAGATTGAAATGTCAGCTCTGCTCAGGGCTCGGCCATCTAGGAGCCGCTGATGAGGTGGCTGTCCCTCTTGGGAGGAGAGGGAGGGGAGAGAGGCTGGGGAGACTGAAGAGGGGACGAGGAAGCAAGAGCGTCCTCTGCCTCCATCTCAGGACTGGGTTGGGCTTTCAGCCCCAAGGAGCGAGACCGGAGTCATTATGGCAACAGGAAGCCTGGATCAACCTCCCTAGGTCTTTACTATCTGCCTTTTGGTTCCCCAGCCCTTCTCAGGATTCTGAGGTTCTCTTGAAAGGAAACCTCGGATTGCCTTCCTATGTCCTTAAGAACCTCGGTGAAGGGATGGATAGATGGACTATTAGAGCAGGCAGCCATTAGGCGACATGACCTTGCTTTAACTTGCCTCTGTCTCCTGGCATGGTTCTGCTCACAGAAAAGAAAAGTCTCCCAAGAAAGCCATCAGTCATGGAGCTTTTCATCAAGCATTCATTAAGCACCTATGGCAGTGCCTGTGACCCACAGTCCATTGTCCTGGCCTGGGAGGCTGAGGCAAAACACTGAAAGGGATTATCATCCGCCTCAGAAAGTTGAAGAGAATTTGGACATTATCTAAAGCCAACTTTCTCATAGTCTATCTATCCATCCATCCGTCCATCCATCCGCCCATCCATCCATCCATCCCCCCCATCCCTCCATTCATCAATAATAATAATAGCTAGTATTTAGAGAGTGCCTACTATGTGCCAGGTATTGTGCTAAGCATTTTATAATCTCATTTAATCCTCACAACACAAAATGGAGTGCTATCCCCGTTTTGCAGATGATGAAACTGAGGTAGGGTTAAGTGACTTGCCCGATGTCATGTAGCTAGTAAACATTTGAGACCAGATTTGGACTCAGTTCTTCCTGACTCTAGACCTGACATGCTATCTACCACACAACCTAGTGGTCTCATCAGTTAGCACTTATTAAGTACCTATTATATACCAGGCAGTGAGTCAAGTGCTGGGAATAAGGAAAGGAAGGAAAGGAAAAAATCCCTATCCTCAAGGAGTTCCATAAACAATATAGTCCCTGTCTTCAAGGAACTTAATATTTCAGGTCCAGGCTTGGGATCCCAGCTAATTATAATATCAGTAGTAGCATTATTAAATAGTGCTTTTCATATACTATCTCATTCATGAGAAATTCAATTTATTAAACCTTTATTAAGCAACTGCTGTGTCCTTGGAAAAATATTGGGCCTAGGAGCTGGAGATAAGGTGACTTACTCTCAAGAAATTTGTAATACCCAGTAACACAATGAGGGAAATGACTGCTAGAAGTACAGAAGGTAGGGGACCGACCAAGGAGTCAAGGAGACCCAAACCCATTTCCTGCTTCTATACAAGTGTTAGTTGGGCAAGTCATTTGCTCTTTCTCAACCTTTTGACCTTACCCTTTCTTAGTCTCATTTTCCTCATTTGTAAAATTATAGTAATCCCTCCTTCCCAGGGTTGTTGTGGAAATCAAATGAGATAACACATGTATGGCGCTTTGCAAACCTTCACATACTGTATAAATGTTAGCTATTATTATAACAACAGGCACCATTTTATTCATTTTACAGATGGGCAAGCTGAGGCTCAGAGAGGGTTAAAGGGCTTTTCCCTGGTCACACAACTAGCAGTAAAAGTAGGGTTTGAACCTGAAACTTTCCTGACTTCAGGTCTAGCATGTTTCCTAAACTGAACAATTACCAATGACCAATGTAGTCACCTTATAGCTAGAGAAGCCACTGGTGGTTAGGGAGTAGGGTGGGCCACCATCTCACCCAGGTTGGGGCCACTGATATCTTTAAGGAGAAGGGGCTGTTGGAACGGTTTCCATGGCTGAGCAGATGAGAAGAAAACCATGATTCTTTTTCTCTGAGGAAGGCTGATGGGGGTCTTGGAGTCAGAGGTTGGATGGGGGTGTGAGAGGTAGGAGGGTAAATACTCCATCAGAATGACCAGATTTGCTTCAGTCTCCCTTTCAGCTCCATGGGAACACAGGTCTTCAAGGCAGAGTCACCAAGGACATGTCAGACTAACCACATTTTCCTTTTGGTCAGGGATTAGTCTCTCAGAAAAGGAGAATCTGGATTTCAGCAAGCTGGAGCTCCTCATACGACCCAAGAGACATGGGCTGGGTGGGTAGGAGGATTTGGAACTGATTGGATGGTAGACCCCAAAAGTCCTCAATAATGGGCTTGAAGATAGGAAGAGGAAAAGAGGATTAGCTCTGGAATGAGAGGAGTTGGGTAGTTCCAATCCCACTTCTGACCTTGGGTAACCTTGACCATGGCTTCATTTCCCTGGGCCTTGGCTTCTCCATCTATAAAAGGAGGGGGTTGTACAAGAGATCCTTCCAAGTCTTCTCTTTTCCTTGATCTGCGAACCTCTGCTGGCCTTCACCTTCCTGGACCTTGGTTTCCTTATCTGTGAAACGAGATTCCTGGACTAAATGACCTCCAAGGTCCATTCCACTCTAGACCCATGATGTTGTGAGCCGTTGATTGGAGGGAGAGGCCTTTTTCCATAGGATGGGCTAAGATAGACCTTCGCATCCAGCTGGCATCTAGCCTAGAGCATGAACACAGCATGCCAACGGTGCCACCTGCAGTATGTGGGGGCAAACATAGCCAAGAGGGAAAAGGGTGGGAGGGTAGAGAGATCTGGGCAGCTGCATCTAGGCTGCCAGATGGCCTCAGAACCCAGCCAAGTAGAGGAAGGGAGCCGGCACTGAGCACGTTTTTGGAATGCCAAGCATGAGGAGGGGGTGGGCACCTGGCCCTGGCATGCAGATGGAACTGTAGCCTCCAAAGGGGAAATCATGATCATGGAGTAAGGGGTGTCAACTGGCTGCCCTCTGGTGAGGGAAATGAGATGGCGACTGGCATGGGAAGGTGTGTTAAGGGTTGGTGCCCACCCAAATACCCACAGTACCCACCAGAAACTTATGGGTCTGGGCTCTCATCTCTCACCTCATGAAAGAAGCTTTGCTAACATGCCAGGATGATACCCTGATGCCTGCCTGTCTGGAGAGAATCTGATTTCCTCGCTAATTATGACCAAAGAGTTTCCGGCAGCCTGTGGGTTCAGCCCTATCCTTGCATGGAGGCCCCATGGCTTTCTTCCCTTACCATTTTGGTGCCAGTTCTTCAAAAGATGGTGGGGATCCAGGGATGCGGGATGCCATCAAGGTTACCCAGGGTCCCTGGGGAGAAGATGCCCCCAAAGGTCTAGCTAGGTCTGGGAGAGATTTGAGGGGACAAAGATGGGAAGGGAGATGTGTTGAAGACAGAAAACAAGGGATTCTGAGTTCAAATCCCAGCTCATTTATTTATTACCTATTTAATTTTGGGTTGTTTTCTTTTCTAGGTCACAATTTCCCCTTCTATTAAATGAAGGAGTTGGATTAAATAATCTTTAGGTCCCTTTTTGCTTTCTCTCTCTCTCTCTCTCTCTCTCTCTCTCTCTCTCTCTCTCTCTCTCTCTCTCTCTGTCTGTCTCTCTCTGTCTTTCTCTCCCTCTCTCTCTGTCTTTCTTTCTCTCTCTCTCTCTGTCTCTCTGTCAATTTATCTGTGTCTCTGTCTCTGTTATCTCTGTGTCTCTGTTCTGTCTCTGTCTCTCTGTCTCTGTTCTGTCTCTCACTCATCTCTGTCTTTGTCTCTGTCTTTCTCTATCTCTCTGTTTCAGTTTCTATCTCCCTGTCTCTGTCTCTTTCTGTGTCTGTCTCTTTTTTTTCATACTAGACATATGATTTTTATTGGCACAGGAAATGCCCTCTCCCAACGCAGCTGCCTTCCCCCTGAGTAATTTGTACTCTTTGAGGGCTGCTTGGGGCCCTGGGAGCGCAAAGTTAGTATGTGGCAGAAGCAGACTTGAACCAGGGACCAGTCCTCTCCACTGTCCTAATTCTATACGTACCACTTACCAGTCAGTAAATTAAGTAGGAGAGGAAGTGGGGCAGTTGTTGACTCTACCTCCCAGGAGGTTGGGGTCCCAGAGCATGAAGGAAGGGATAGGGAGGATCGTAGCAGGGGCTGCCATCCGGTTGTAAAATAAAAGATGGTTAACTGCATTTTTTTTCTATTGTGGTAAGAGCTTTGGAAGTGCTTCCTGGTTCAGAGAGGGAAGGGAGCTTTAACTGACCAGCTGAATGAGCTCCCTGGAGCTCCATGTCCCATCCTGTCACGTGCCTTGTGATGACAGTTTCCCTGGAAGGGAGGGTACCCTGTTTGCTCCCCTGTCTCCACATTTAGGGTTTTAAAAATTTTCTTTTTTTCTAACTATATGTAAAAAAATGTAACATCTTTTTTCCTTTTTAATTTTGAGTTCAATATTGTCTCCTCCCTCAATGCGAAGCTAAGCAATTTAACCTATATGGCCACCCCATCTTTGTTACACTTCGGAAATTGGTTCATCCTGGTGCTGATTGGTGTGACAACTTAAGCAGCTTTGTATAAGACTTACTGATGCTATAGAAACATGATTTATTGTTATTATTCTATTATTGTTCTGGACCTATGATTTCATTAGTATAGGAATCTTCCAGAACATTTTGCAGGTGCAAATCACTGTAAAATTGTTTTGTAATTTATTGTCTTAGTTGCCTCTGAGAAATTGTGACTTGTCCAAGGTCACGTAGCTAGTTTGTGGCAGAGATGGGATTTAATACCCTCCTTCAGACTCCCAGTCACGTATTCTTTATGAGAGGTTATATCTTTTGGTGTTCTATTATCAGGAGATTTAATATAGGTAGACATCTCTGGCAGGCTTGATGGAGTAAAGAAACAAACAAAAAAAAAAAGGCGGGAGGGAGGGGATTTCACAAAAAGCCCTTCCTCTCCCAATCCTGTACTCTGAAGGGTACGTGTGAAAGGGGAGAAGAGCCGAGTCCGGTTTTCTTGAATGCAAATATAATAAGTGTCATTATTTTTTAGTGCAGGTTTCTGACGCTTACATCCCATCGACCACTGGGCTCCCCAACTTCAACTTCCGGCTGACTGTATAATAAGCATCCCTCCCTCATTAGACCAACCAAAGGACTATGGGACTTATAAATAGAGACACCATCTAAACTAGGGATTCTACGCCTTTTTGTGACTTGGAACACCCCTGGACCCCAGTTTGGGGAAAACTACGGCCTCCTTCTCAAAATCATGGTTTTAAATGCACAATATAAAATACGTTGGATGACAAAGGAAACCGATTCTATTGAAATTGTTAATCAAAATACTTTTAAAGAAGTTCACAGATTCCATGTTAAAAATGCTTCTTCTGAATCAATCCCCTTATTTTACAGATAAGGAAACCAAGGTTTGGAGAGACTCGCTCAATCAAAGTTACCAGAGAAGTCACCATCTGCCATGACACTCAATGGCCCCCTTCTGAGTCCCATTTTGTTTCTCAATCCCCCATCCTCAACCTGCTAACTTCCATGCTGAGAAGGTCCCTCTGTATAGTCCCATCTGTACAGTCAACTGATTATCTTTCCATTAACTTCTCAACAAGGGGAAGGGGAGGAAGGAAAGAGTGGGGGAGTGGGCTTCTGCCTGGCATTTTAGAAATACCAGTCTGGGGGACGTGGCAGTTCTTAATTTTGTTGTTGCTTGGTAACGGTTTTTGAATTCTGATGAAAAAACTGTGTATCACACTCACACACATACATAGGCTACTTGCGAGGGAACTCACTATACCTACGGCATAGGAGACAGGGAGAGCAGAGCAGAGGAGAGGAGAGTCCCACATCTCTGCCAGCTTTGGGAACAGGTTCTGCTGCTTTTCTTTTTGCCCAGGACCCAATGGGGCAGGAACGTGTCTCAAAGTAGGACCAGGAGTTAGGAAAAGGGGCTTCCGGTTGGACCTAGCACTCCCTCCCTTCCCCCACACCTGCAGCTGGCTTGTTCTACCCAGAGAAACACAGCCGGTGCCACCTCTCATTAGGTGATGATTTTACATTAATTACGTTAATTAAGCAGCACTGAGTGCTAATGGCTTATGGTGGGAGAGGGTGTCTGGGTAACCCCTGCTACTAATTTCCCTCTCAGGCGATTGCAACAAGATTGCAGGACTTGGTTCAGAAGAGGAATGACCTGTGTTCAATAGGAAAGGGGGTGATAAGACAGGATGGCTGAGGCCTGGGGTCAGGCCTGACTGCCCCCTCCCCAATTCCTACCAAGATCCTAACTCTGACTTTTTTCCAAGCTATATTTTAGCCTCTGGTTTTGAGTACCCGTATTCTCAGTACACCGTGGAGTTGGGACTTAGCTCCTTGAAGATGGATGAATAGAAATCTACTTTATTCCCAATGGAGAGGGATTTTCCATTGGGAGAGGGATCATGGATTCTAGAGGTGGAAGCTTCTTCATTTTACAATCGAGGAAACCGAGGTTTGGACTTTAAGCGGCTTGGCTTTGGTCACCAAACAGGTAAAGACCGAGATTGAGGCAGCATGGACCAGTGGCAAGGGCAAGGGATTTGCAGTTGGAGGACTTGGCTCAAAGACTAATGTCCATATGCCAGAATGGTCTTGGTCAAAGTGCTTTCCTTCAGTCTCATTTTCCTCCTTTGTTAAACGAGAAGGTTGGACCTATGAGCTCGGGAAGGGCCCTGCCAGCTCTGACCCATGATTCTGTGATTTTTTTAACTGGGGACCACAGACTCTAAAGTAAACCCATAGAAGGATGGGGCCGAGAAGCACCCGAGAGCTCAGCGAGGGTGATTGGGGTTGCTGCTAGTGAAGTAACGAGCCCGAGATGACACAATCGCATGTGGAGTTGTGAAGGAGAGACTCCAATCTGAGTCCCGTGGCTCTGGGCCCAGTGCTCTTGGCGCCATATCTGCCTTCATCTACATATAGTGCTTTACTATTTTTGAAGTTCTTTCCTTTTATCCACTCATCCGCCAGACAACCTCCCTTGGTGAAGTAGAGAGTTTGGGGTTTATTACTGATGTTTTACAGATCAGAGAATTGAGGCTCAGGGAGGTGATAGATTCATAGCCCCAAAGCTGGAGGTGACCTTGGAGGTCACTGAATTTCACCTCATCTCTTTACAGATGGGGAAACTGAGGCAGCAAAAAGCAAGGTGATTTGTGCAGGTTGCACAGCTGGGAAGTATCTAAGATTTAAATTCAGGTAGAATCAGGGCTATTAGGACCCAGGATTTTTTTTCTCTACACAAGAGCTGTCAAATTCACACCCACAACACTTCTTGGAAGAAGCAGATTAAAATGTAATTGGGAAATGTTTAACAAAATAAATAAAAATACAACAAATCATCAATAACATCACATTTTAAAGCCAAGCCAGTGTGCAGCCCAGCGGCTCCTGTTTCTATATATTTGACTTTGACACTGCCCATCTTCTTGACTCTCAGTCTTTTGTCTTATTCCTTGACCCCAGTTTTCTTCAGTGGAACAGCTGGATGCTGTGGTAGCTAGAAAGCTTGCCTTGGACTTGGGAAGATTTGAGTTAAAATCTGATATTATTGGACATTATCAACTGACACTATGACCCCAAGTCTTTTTCTCAGTTTCCTCCACTGTCAAATGGGGATCTTAAAAGCATCCACCTTTTTTAAAAATTAAAACTTTTTATTTTCAAAACACATGCATGGGTAATTTTTTCAACATTGACCCTTGCAAAACCTTGTGGTCCAAATTTTTCCTCCTTCCCCCCATCCCCTCCCCTAGATGTCAAGTAATCTAATATGTTAAACATGTTAAAATATGTGTTAAATCCTATATATATATACATATTTCTACACTTATTGAAGCATCTACCTTTTAAGGTTGTTGTGAGGATCAAATGAATTAATACATGTCAAATGCTTTCAACAATGGCTGACACATAGTAGGTGTGATAAATACTTGTGTTCCCACTCCCTCCCCTTTTTGGTGCTCCGGGGACCCTCACTCACCTTAATCTCTATACCATAGCCAGGATAGACGGTGATGTAGTAGAAACAATCCAGGCTGCTGTCCTCCGACGAGCTGGGTCCTTCTGGAGAGTTCAGAGAGCCTTGAGGTCCTGTGAAATTCCAGCTACAAGGAGCTACATGCCAGATGGAAACAAAAGGAAACCCCTGGTTATCCTGAGCATCCTGGGGGATTTCATGGCCCATCTTAGGAAGGAAACTGTGGAAGTATTGAATCCAGGTAGAATCAGAACTATTAGCACCCAGGATTCCTTTTCTCTACACAAGACCCGTCAGATTCACAGCCACAATACTTCTTGGCAGAAGCAGACTGGAAAAGCCACTTGCTTCTTTCTTGGCGTGGGGTGGCAGGCTTGCCGCTGATGGCCCTTATGAGTCCCAGGGCACCCTGGCCTTTGCCTATGGGGATAGCCTAGAGCGAGAAGAGGGCAGCGGGGGCAGATCATGGAGCTTTGTCCCTGTTCTGCCCCAGCCCTGTCCTTAAGGTGAAAGCAAACTAGCACATTCACTTTCATCACCTCCACCCTGATGACGACCATCTGTCATCACTCTATCAGCTAGAATAGTTGATATTCTATTTTTAATTTTTTTTCTTTATTTTATTTTTTCTTTTTTAGCTCAGGGGTCATCTAGCCCAAACCCTCATTTTACAGAGGAGGAAACCAAGGCTCAGTGGGTATGACTTATCCCAGGTTACAGGATTTGAGTCCCAGTCTCATTGCCCTAATCTCTTATGCTGCCTCTTACCAGTTATTCCTGAAGTGTCTCTTATGAACAAGTTCCTGTGCTTGGTGAACCTGCGATCTCAAACTTTCTTACCAGTCCTTATTAGGGCCAAGATGCTTGGTTTCTAATAGTGGCCACTAGACTCTATTCTATTCAGATAGAATGCTGAGTCTGGTGTCAGGAAGACTCAAATTCAGATTCATTTCACTTTTGATCACCTAGGTTATTCAACTGTAAGATGGGGATCATAAGAGCACCCACTTCCCAAGGTGATTGTGAGGATCAAATTAGATGATGTCTGTAAGGTGCTCAGCACAGCACTGGTACGTAGTAGGTGCTACATAAATGCTTATTCCCCTTCCCCCTTCCCTGCAGTACCAGCAATGGGAAACCCCCCTGCGTGGAAGCCCCCAGCTTTGTCTAAGGCAGGGGTCCTCAAACTACTGCCCAGGCCAGATGCGGCAGCTAAGGATGTTTATCCCCCTCACCCAGGGCTATGAAGTTTCTTTATTTAAACGCCCACAAAACAAAGTTTTTGTTTTTCCTATAGTCCGGCCCTCTAACAGTCTGAGGGACAGCGAACTGATCCCCTATTTAAAAAGTTTGAGGACCCCTGGTCTAAGGGATGGCTTTGGGGAGCCCTTTTCCCAGGACACTCCCGGGGGGGCCCGACCTGGTGGCTGCACGGTGGTGATGGTGGTGGTAGTGATGATGGTGGTGGTGGTGGTCTCCTCATCATCCCCCGAAGCGGTGGTGGCAGCAGGGAACCCCGCCCCTGGGTCTCTGGCCTGAGGGGGCATGACCTCTGGGACCCACGGCTGGGCCAGGTCCATGGGCACATCATGGGTCACCATCCACGCACTTCTGGGAGGTGCTGTCACGGGTACCTCGGCCTGGGCCAAAGATGGCACAGCTACTCCTGGCCCTGGCGGAGGAGCCATGGTGATGGGTAGGGTAGGCCATGCGGGCTCTGGACTCTGAAGCCCAGCCCTCCCCAGGGTGTACGTGGGTCCTGGGGCCATGGCTGGGGTGGGGTTGGTAAAGATGGGGCGGTCATCTTGGTGGGCCAGATGGGCCAGAGGACTGGGGCTAAAGAGGGTCAGTGCATTAGGCTGGAAGGGGACCGCTCCTCGATTTAGGAAGGGCCCCGGCTTCAGCTCCTCCTCCTTTGCCTGGGTATCCTGGAGAAACTCCTCCAGCAGTGGGTGGTGGTTGAGCAGTTTCAGGGTCGGGGCCGTGCTGACAAAGTGGACCCCTCCTTCAGGCTGTTCAGGTGTGGGGGCCACCGTCAGCTCAGGGTCCATCTCTGCGCTCCTTGGGTTTTGGATCTCAGAGGAGACTCCTGGAAGAAGAAAAATTCCATCTCACATTTCTATGGAGTCTGAGGCTTAAGGTGATCTGTCAGGTAAATACCAATCAGTCAATCACCCATCATTTCCTGAGCACCTACTAAGTGCCGGCACTAGGGGATAGGGAGTGGCCCCAGACTTGTGATTTTACTGATAAAGGAAGCACTAGTTCCCAGCTGGAATTCCTAGCTCCTTCCACCTGCAGTAGCAGATAGATCCAGTCTTAGAGGCAGGAACCTGGGTTGGACCTTTGATGCTTACCTGCTGTGGGATAGGAGGCCATTCACTCACTTCTCTGGGTTTCAGGGTCCTCACTGGTAAAAATGATGAGAGCAATATATACACAATAGGCTTATTGTGAGGATCTCATTAAATAATGAACGCAAAACAGTTTTCCAAACTTAGCAGAATGTAGAGAAATTTAAGCTCTCATTATCAGAACTGGAAAAGACTAAGACATCATTTATTAGAGCTTCCTTCTCTATTTCCACATTAGAAATAACAGTCCCAAAGACAGCAAATAAATTGTCCAAGAGTCCCCTAGGTAGGGAGCAGAACCATGATTTGACTCCAGCTCCTTGGTAGAATATAAGCTTCTTGAGGACAGAGACTGTCTCACTTTTGCTTAATAAATGCTCATTGATTGTCTGATTGGTTCTTTGTCTCTGAATTCAGGGCTTTCTCTGCTGTGTTACAATCCTAGTCTAATCAACCTCATTTTACAGATGAGGAAATTGAGACCTATATGGGTCAGGTGAGTTACCTAGTATCACCCAGGTAATAAGTATCTGAGGTCATATTTGAACTCAGATCCCAGGCCTGGTGCCCTGTGCTCTAGAGTGCCACCTAATGCTCCCTTGGAAGAAACCTTAGAGCCCATCTAGTTCAACCCTCTTCTCCTAAGGACATCGAGGCTCAGAGTGCTCAAATCACTGCTTGTCAGGGTTGAGACTGGAGCCTGGGTTTTCTGGTCCCTTCTCCCCCTGTTTCTCTTTCCTCTGCTACCTGTTAGAACTTCAGTCTTAGCTCATATTTTAATTCATCCTCTGCCCTTTTAGTGGCCATTCGATTCTGATTCTTAGCAAATTAGTCCTTCATATTCGGAACATTTTTTCTGGGTCCTCCATCAGCATAGATCCCCCCTTTTAGGTCCACATTAAGATAAGTTTATTTCACCTTTTCCTCAGAGGGTCCTTTTCCCCCAAACCTTTCATTACTTCTATTCAGTGGTTTATTAGAGCTGGCTCGTACAGCTTGTGAGAGCAGATGGTTAAATTTCCAGGGTGAACATTACACCTTAGAAATCAGCAAACTGCAAGTCAGAATTTGATTTATTGTTTTGTTGATTGTCTAGACTTGAGAAAGTGATAGAGAAAACATTAACAATGCAAAGTAAACTTAAAAGTGTGGCAGCAGACATCCCCCACCCCTCACCTCAAAGCCGGTTGTTAAATATTTGCCAAAAGATCCCTACTTCCATATTTCTCACTTGTTCTCTCCCTGTATTCTTCTTGCCCTTCTTGAATTGTAGGGTTGCTATGAAATGACATTCAGGAGTCAAATTGACTTGCCCAGAAGCAGTCAGTCAGTCAGTTGATAAACGTTTATTAAGTTGGAGATACAAACATGAGTCGGTCTGTCAAGTTTGTTGTTCACTGGTTTCAGCTGTGTCCTACTCTTCACGATTCCATTTGGGTTTTTTTTGGGCAAAGATACTGGACTGATTTGCTGTTTTCTTCTCCAGCTCATTTTATAGATGAGGAGACGGAGGCAGATAGATTAAAGGGACTTGCCCAGGGTCACAAAGCTAGTAAGTGTCCGAGGTCACTCAGAAAGATGAGCCTTTCTGGTTCCAAGACCAATGCTCTATCCACTGGATCACCTAGCTGCCTCTAGTCAGCTAAGAGGCATTTATTAATTGTGCCAGGGATTCAGGATACACAACCATATATATATATTATTATTATTATTATTATTATTTTTTTTTTGCTGAGGTGATTGGGGTTAAGTGACCTGCCCAGGGTCACACAGCTAGGAAATGTTAAGTGTCTGAGGTCAGATTTGAACTCAGGTCCTCCTGATTTCAGGGCTGGTGCTCTATCCACTGCGCCACCCAGCTGCCCCAACAGTCCCTTCTCTTAAGGAGTTCAAAATCTCATGGAGGAGATAGCATACAGCTACGAACAAAGAAGTTGCAGCTGGAATAAATTGGGGCTAATTAACAGAGGGAAAGTCCTAGGATTGGGAGAGGTTTCTGTAGATCATATTTGGACTGCCCAGGACTCTAGTGAGGATCCAGGAAGGGTTCCAGCTCCCAGAAATATGATTAAAAACTTCCACTACATATTCTATTGACAGCTGCCCAACTCATGGTCTTTTAGAATCCTCAAGATCCCTTTTCTTGCAGACCAGCCACAGGAGGAGTTTGGGGGAGGGGTGAAGTCAGGGGAGGTAAGCTTCTTAGGATCAGGGACTCCCAGTCTCAAGGGTCCCCCTGTTCCAGCAGATGCTGCAGGTTATCCAGACCTTCCCATATAGGAAGAAGCAAAAAGAGTTTTTGATCTGTGTCTATTTCAAAATGGTTCCACAAATAGCTAATGAGACGACGGGCAGGGAAGTAGAAGCAGGGCAGGAGGATGGAGGGGACACCAGTTTGAAAGACGATCAGGTCTTCTGCTTGTCTGGAAATGGGGCCGCCAGCCCCTGGGCAGGCTCGCACCCACCCCGTGAGTTGGCAGGCGGGCAGAAAGGGTAGGGCTTGGACAGATGGCACACATTCTGTTCTCAAGAGTATGACAGCTCTGACGTTCCCGGTGACTGGAAGCTCTGGGGAGTGAGAACCAAGAAAAATTTCGCAGATGGGCTTGGGCTGGGGGAAGGAAGGATGAAGGGAGAAAAGGACGTGGGGACCTGGCTTTCTCCACCAAGAGCTGCCGAGGCGCCCCCAGACTCTGAGGATGTGTCGGGCCCTGGGGATCACACGTGGAACAAGTGGCTCCGTGTCCTCTGGCAGGAGCACAGCTTGACAGGATGCCATGGCTCGGCCTTCATGTGTCACCTCCAAGAGCAGATGGCGCTCCAGTGCCCCTTCTCCCCCCTCGGTATAGAAGAGGTAAGACACCAGATGGTGCTTCTGGGTTTCAGGCCTTCACCTACATCTCTGCAGGTGAAGATTGTTGGCTGGCTGGCATCCTTGATTTGGGGTGCTTTGCCCAGTGACTCATTTGTAGTGCATACAGCCTGTCTGCCTCACCAGTCATGCATGTCTCCTGCAAGGTAAATATTGTGTCGACTCTTAAACATAATTTAATTAAATTTAATTTTTTAATGGACAAAAATCTAGTTTCTTTCCCTCCCATCTTTTCCCACCATTAAAAAAAAGAAAAACAAAATATATTTAAAAAAAACAAATATACAAGGGCAGCTAGGTAGTTCAGTGGATAGAGCACGGACCCTGAAGTCAGGAGGACCTGAGTTCAAATCTGGTCTCAGACACTTAACACTTCCTGGCTGTGTGACCCTGGGCAAGCCACTTAACCCTAGTTGCCTCAGCAAAAAAAAAAAAAAAAAAAAAAAAAAAAAAAAAAAAAAAAAAAAGAAAAAAGAAAAAGAAAAGGAAAAGAAAAAAAGAAAAAGAAAAACATGAAAAAATACACTATACAAATATAGTCAAATATATACAATATACGCACTTTATATATATATATACACATATATATATATACACACACAAATGTAATCAAGCAAAACAAATTCATGTTTTGGCCAGGATCAAATAATGCATGTACCATTCTGCCTCCTGAGTGTACCACCTCGTTGTCAGGTAGCTTCTCTCTTAAGAGTCTTCTGAAGCCATGGCCACAGCATTGATCAGTCTCTCGGAGCTATTTGCCTTTATGATATCATTATTATATAACTTGTTCTCTCTTCACTTGGCATCGGTTCATATAAGAGTTTCTCAGAACCATTCTTTTCCTTCCATTCATATGTTGTGACCTTTGTCACGTAGCTAAAGTAGGTCCCTGAAATGGGGGGACCCCGAGGGAGAAGAGAGTAGATATGACATTGGATTTTGGATTAGGAAGAACTGGCTTCAAATGCCCTCCCTCCACTCTCCCAGGACACTTACTAGCAGTGTGACTCTGAAAAAAATTACTTATCCTCTGTGTGCCTCAATTCCTTTGTCTGCAAAAGGCTTAATGGCTTCTGAGGTTCCCTTCAGCTCTGGGATGCAATCTACCCTCTATTGCAGTGGTTCTCAAAGTATGGTCTAGAGAATCCTGGAGATCTCTGAAATCCTGTTAGAGGGTCTACAAATTCAAAAATCGTTTTTATTTCCAATATGGTAAATGTCTATAAATATAATCCAGATAAACAAAATACTTTGGAGAGATCCTCAGTAATTTTTAATAGGATAAAGACACTGAAAACCAAAGTTTGAGAACCACTGCTCTATTGGGTTATAATCCAGTGCAAGGAAGGAGGTCTTTTTCCTCCCCAAGAGGCTTAGAGTAACTTTGCCTGTTGGCCGGTCTGGCGTCGGACGGCTTTCCCAGCAGTCCCCGCCTCTCCGAAGGCTGCTCGGGTCCCTGCCTCCGATGTCCAGGGGGACTTTTATTCCCCGTCCTCCAACCCCGGTCCTCAGCAAGGTCAGGGACCATGTGCAGTACCAAGGGATGACTCTGTTCATGTCAATTGCACTGATTGCTTTGGGGGAAGGGGGGAGGAAGAAAGGAGTCCTCGGTTAAATGGGATCGAGATAGCGTATCAAACAAGTAAATTGATTTGGCAATCAGCTGCTCCCGAGTCTCAGTTCTGTTACCACCTACTGCTTTGAGAGTTAAGGTAATCTCTGCCAGGCGCAGTGAGTCTCTACGAGTTGCAGGGAGAGGTCCGGGGGAACTGGGGACGCAATTCAAGATGCCCTTACTCTCGTGAGGCGAAGAAGGCCCATCAGCCCTGTTTTCCTTTCCCATGCCTCCGTGGCCCCGCGCTCTGGCCTAGTGAGGAAGAGGAGGACGCAGGCTGAGAAAGTCCTTCCAATTCCTCGTGGCTCCGGCCGTTTGCCAGGCTGTCCGGCAGAGCTCCAGAAGCCAGGAACTGCGCAAGCTTTCTCACTCACCCCCTGAGCCCAGCCTGTCCTGATTGGTGAGGTATTTTCATCATTATCATGAACATCCGCTTTTCTTTCTTTCTCTTAATTTTAATTTTTCCCTAATTCCATGAGAAAACAATTTTTAATATTCTTTAACTTTTTTTTTTTTAAGTTCCAAATTCTCTCCTTTGAGAAGGCAAGGGATTCGATACGTTAACATAGATTTATTAAGACTATTTGCAGGCATTGTACTAAATCAACCCTGGGGCTACAAAAAAAAAAAAAAGGCGAAAATCAGTCCCTGCCCTCAAGGAGCTTCCATTCTAATGGAGGAGACAACCTGCAAACAACTACACAGGCTATTTTGGGGAGTGTAAGAGGAGGGTGGTCTCAGAGGGAAGGGACTTGAAGAAGGTGGGATCTGGGAGAACCATGAGGAAAGCCACGAGGCTGAGGTGAGCAGGGTGAACATTGGAGGTGTGGAACACATCCAGGACAAAGACATGGATTGAGGGGATGGGATGTCATGGGGCGGGGCAGGAGGCCAATGTTGTATGTTAGTGCGCACAGAGGGAAATAAAAGGGAATCTCTATGAGAGATCATTGTGAAAGTTGAAGTAACACTTGGCCACAGACTGGCTAAGTGCAGTGAGTGAGAGTGAGAAGTACCAAGAGTGGACTGAGCCTGAGGGATTGGGAGGAAGGGAGTGCCATCCATGAGGGAAAGTTCAGAAGAAGAGAGGGTTTGGCAGAAGGTTAAGGAAATCGCATTTGGAGGTGTTGGACTTAAGATGTTGATGGAACATCCACTTGTCCAGAAGAAGAGAGAGTAGTAATGTCATGAAAAGATAAAGAGTTTTCGGGATTGTAGACACCTTCCTCTAGTTTAGCCACGAAAAGGAGGAAAGATGTAGCATCCTGGCCATTGAGGAAGCTTGGATCAAGATCTCACTATGTCAAGGCTTCTGTGGTCCCGAACACGATCCCAGCCATCTTCCCAGCGGCTTCTTCTTCCTCATGCAATCGAATGGACATCACTATTGCTCCTGGAAAAAGGCCTATCAGCCAGCTGCCCTGAAGAGCCATTTAGCATTGCTGTGGCTCCTCTGTCTCAACTGTCTTCCTCGGTTACCACTGCCCTAGATGTGTTACCTCTCCCTAAATGGATCGTAAGCCTCTCATGGGCAGAGATTGCCTCATTTTTTCTTTTTATCTTGTATCTCCAGCTCTTAGCACAGTGCCTAGTAAACGCTTTCTCATTCTCTCACCCATTCATTCAGCTCTTAGATTCTGTAATAAGGTTTCTCTTCATGAACTATAAGTTCACTAGCATCAACTTGAGGCACAGGATTTGCATGTTTAGGGAAGAGCTGGAATGGGGAAAGTTGAACAATGCTAGAGAAAACTGGAGGAGAGGCGAAGGTTCAGATCCTCAACCTCCCCAGAAGGCCATAGACCTACCAGGAAAAGGGGAATTAGGGTTCACTGAATAGGTATGGCCTTGGAGAAGTGTGAACTCAGAGAATATGTCACCAGTCTGGAGCAGAGGAAGAAAGAGGGGGAAGAGAGGAGAAGGCAAAGCTTATTACTTGAAGGATCATGTGTAAATTCTTTGGTATTTGTGGGCCTTCCATGACCTCATTCATTTAATCTCTGAGTCTGAACATTTACCTGCCAGCTGGAGGCTGACCTTCAGATCTCCACCTTTGCTGGAGATATCAAAGATCCCTCCTCGATCCTAACTCCCAAACTCATGATTCTCTGGATAACGATTGACTTGGCTATTGCTCTCCAAGGTCCTGTAGGCCTTGCTGTATGGGATTGTTGCTTTCCCCGTCCAAATACTATCTGGTCTTTCCGTCTACCGAGTCTAAAATATGCACTTGAATTCTCTTTATATGTTTCTCCTTCCCCTGTAGAATGTGAGCTTTTTGAGCATATGAAAAGTCTCATTTTTCCATCTGGCTCCCAGAATTTAGCAAACTGCTTGGTACATTAATAAATGCTTTTGTGAAGCAGTTAGGTGGTATTGTGGATGGAACGCTAGATTGGAATCAAGAAGATCTGAATTCTAATCCCATCTCAGATATTATGTTACCTTATACAAGTCGATTAACCTGTCAGCCTCAGTTTCCACATCTAGAAAATGGGGGACCATAATGGCATCTATCTCATAGTTCGTTGTGAAGATCAAATGAGATAATATGTACAAACTTTAAAATTCTGCATAAATATTAGCTATGATTATGATTATCATCAAATGAGATAATGTAATTATCAAGTAGGGCTCTGTCCCATGCCTGAAATGCTACTTTTCTTTTTGGAACCTCGATTGCTCTCAAGGCTCAGCTCAAGTGGCGCTCCCTCAGCTATCTGGTCTGGAACCTCAGCAGGTATCCGCCAGTGAGCTTAAGGGAAACCCCAATCTCTGCAGCTAGACCCGTGACAATGAGTGGGCCTAAAGCTGAAAATTCTAACCAGAACACTCTACTACCTGGGAGGGCCTGGGCCAAGGGCTAGAGGGGGTCAAGGGAACAGATGAGTTTAAGAACCTATATCCTTTTCCTAGATGATCCCTTTCAAATGAAATTAGGAGAAAACAAAGGAAAATTAATTTGCTCCAATTGACAAGGCAGACTTTGATTGCCCGTGACCTAAGGCCTCCTCACAAGCCAGGATTCTGGATCATGAAAGAGTGCTGCCATTTTGGGTCACTTGTCTTTTTTTCTTCCTCTTCCCCTTTGCTTCTGTTGACGGGCGGGTTTGACACTCCCTTTGCTTTGCTGACATCAGTTCCCCGATGTTTCAGACGCCCTCCCCCAGCTTCTCTCTTCGGGAGCAGAAGAGCGAGCTCTGTGTGTGGTAGGGCAGAGCTGAAGGGAATTCCAATCTAGAGAAAAAGCATGGCGGGCTGTACGCTCTAGTTTTCTTTGGAAACCGTCCAGGAGGGTTTCTTTCATGATTACCGTTCCCTACCCCCTCTCCTATGGGCAACTAGAAACCTCTGTCTCTCATTTTTATCTCCATCTCTTCTCCTGTGAGCAGATCAGGGTATACACCAGAGTGGAGGGGAGTGCTAGAGGGAAAAAGGAGAGTTCTATGGGAGGATATGGAGAGGATAGAAATGATAATACTTAGCAGCAGATTGGATATGTGGGGTGAGTGAGGGTGAAGAGGTTGTGCGTCTGAGAGACTTTGGTCATTCTTTAAAAAAAAAAAAAACCCATAACAATTCCATGGATTTAGACTCCCAAAGTACCTTAGAGATAATATAGTCCCATTCTCTATCTCTTCTCCCATTTTTCAGATCAGGAAATTGAGGTCCAGAGTGGTTCAAGGTATCCCAGGTACTATCAAAGCTGGGATTTGAATCCATATACTTTAATTTCAAATGATCTTCTTCTGTTCCAGCTCCTCTATGTCTTGGTAATTTTGGACGTGATTCCCTGGTCTCCATATATACAGCTGACTTCTCATTCCCTGCCTTAGCAAGGGTGGGGGAGAGAGAGAATGCTGACAAGGGCATCAGTTCTGGGGCTAGAGCTAGAAGGGCTAGAGATGACTCCAGCTGGGCTAGCGTTCTCCACCTACATCCTCCCATCTTCAGGGCACCAGCTTTGGGGCTAGAGCTAGAAGGGCTAGAGATGACTCCAGCTGGGCTAGCGTTCTCCACCTACATCCTCCCATTCCTAGTGCCTTCTCTTAGAGTAGCCTGCACTTACTCGGTCTCTGTGTTGTACGTCTCTATGGGCTCTCTGTCCCGTTGGAGCACGGCCTCCTTCCCCTCCCCCCCGAGGGCAGGCTCGGTAGTCTGGCCTTGCCTGGGAGGCTGGGCGCTCTTGGGCGGGTGCCCCGCGAGCACTCGCCCCCCGCCCGCCGGTGCCCGGCTTTGACGCCCCAGAGCTCCGCCCGGTGCCCGGCAAGTGGGCAGCCCCTCGTCGCCGTTTGGCCACGTGCTCCCGACATCCTGGCCACCCCGTTCGCCTGAGGTGACCCCCGGGACGGATGACACTGGGGAAGGATGCGGCAGTCTGGCTACAGACGAGGCTGTGGACTGGAAAACCAAAACAAAAGCAGACCTGCCAATTTGGGGGTTCATTTGCATAGTCTCTGTTTGTTGTCAGAGGCGGGGGGGAGGGGGGGCTGTTTTCCGGCCCCGGAGCCCTTCCCTCCCGGGTCTGCTCTCCCTTCTTCCCGGGCCGAGCTCGGGCTCCAGCCGCGGAGTCTCCCCTCCCCACCCCCCGCCCCTTCCCCAGCCCTAGGAGGTCTGTGTGTGCGTGCGTGGGGGGGTCGGAACCCAGCTTCTTTTGGGTCCCCGCGCCCTCGCTCCCAGCCCTACCCTCCCTCCGCATTAGCGCTTAAGCTATGCAAATAACTAACGGGAGGGAGCCCGTTTAAAGTATTTAGACTAAATGAAAAAAGGCTTTCATCAGTGCTAATGAGCCATTCAGGATGCCTCCCTAGTGAATTCACTCTCTCCTTGCCTCCCTGCTCTGGTTCTTTCTCTCCCTCTCTCTCTCCCCTCCCCCCAGGTACCTTTTCCCCCACCCCCACCCCCCCCCCGCGCAGCAGCAGGCACTCCTGGGGAGTGGCGGGCGGCCGGATTGCCCCCACCCCCCCAAAAAAACAAAACTCCCGCTAAGAGGAGTCCCTTCACACCTGAGATGCCCCGGCTTCTGTCCTCACCCTCAATATCTTTCTCCAGGGGTTGTGTAAACACCCCCTCACTGTTATGTATGTCACCATCGGAGCTGAGAGAAAGAGAAAGTCAGAGGAGATAATGCAAGCTTCCCCACGTTAAGTCCGGGACAGGAGGCCTGAATGACCTTGGATAAGTCCTTTACATGCAACCTGACGCTGTAAGGTGTCTCTAAGCTGTACGTCCCAGGATTCTTTGAGACTGTGGTGTAGTGGAAGGAACTGTCGATCTGGGATGTGGACCGGGTGTAGCATCAGAGGACCCGGGTTCACATCGCAGCTCTGTCACTTACTACGGGTGTAACTGTGGGCTAGTCCCTTTTCCTCTTTACTGCCCATTTCCAACCTCTCCCAAGCAGCGGGGAGGGAGGAACAATTCTGGAGCTGTAGAACTTTGGGAAGCTGCACTGGACTTGGAATGGGTGGGGTGCAGTGGGATGGCAAAATCCTGGGTTCAAATCCTGTCTCTGGCACTTCCTAGTTGTGTGTTCCTGGGAAAGTCATTTCATGTTGAGCCCTCTTCAATTGCTTCATGTCTGACTCTTTGTGACCCTACTGGGGGTTTTCTTGGCAAAAGTGCTGGAGCGGTTTGCCTTTTCCTTCTCTAGCTCATTTGATGGATAAGAACACTGGGAGAAATAGAGTAAAATGACTTGCCCAGGCTCACACAGCTAGTAAGTGTCTGAGGCTAGATTTGAACTCCGGTCTTCATGATTCCTTACCCCCATGCTTTATCCACCTAGCTGACTCCATGTTTCTCCCCATTTCGCAGAAAAGAAAAAAAAGAAAGCTTAAATGACTTATAAATGGCTAAATAGCTAGTAAGTAGTGAAAATGGATTGTTAGCTGTTCTCTCCACTGCTTGGTCTTCTTAGTAAGCCAGAAGTCGAGGCAGTATCTGACTCCAAGAATCAGAACAAGAAAAGCTGGGAACAGAAAGAGCTGAAAACTTGCCAAGAGGATCAAGCCCAGGGAGCCTCGGAGTGGGGGACACTGCTCCTGCTCCCCGCCCTTCCCCCACCCCCAGCCCTTTCCTGGCTGCCTGAATCTGAGAGGTTAAGCTGGCCAAGCACAGTGAGAATGAGATTTTAATGGGATCCATTTATTATCCCATAAAAGTTAATGAGTTTATCCAGGAGGTGCCCCGGCCCCTTTCAAGTTTTAATAGGGGATTAGTGCTGTGCCTGGCCCCAAAGACCTACATTAACTGCCCCCCCCCCAAGACCCATCTTCTTCAAGAACCAGTGGGCAATGAAGAAGAGTTATTCCCATGGGCGCAAGGCTTCTCGTGCTGGTTGACCATTCCCTTGGGCTATGTGGTCATCCTATGTCATCCTCTCCTCTCCTCGGTACGTCCCAGTCTTGGCCCTGGGAGTAAGGCTGCATGGGGTCAAGTCTGAAGTGCTCTGAACAGAAGCCTTCAATCACCCAGCCCCTCGCCCCAGCCCCACCCCGTCCAGGACTAGAACAGGGCCGGGTGGTTCATAGAGAACATCCCCTCACTATGGCACCTTCATGCCTGGGGACCTATAATTACTGCAGGCTCTAACCTGGCATAATGAAAATAATGAATCCCTATAAAGTTTTATCTTTTTTTGAAGTCTTTTTGTTCCCATTAGCTCGTTTGTTCTTAACAATAACCTAATTAGACTAAATAGCCACTGGATGTGCTGAGATGACCAGCTACTGGGTTGCTCTGGAAGGCAGTTTTGAATTCAAATTCCCCCCACTGTCATGTGTTACCTGTAGGATTCTGAGCAAATCACGAGGGGTTTGGACTAGACCGCTTTTAAAGTTCTTCCAAGGTAGGCCCTTCATTTGGCAGATGAGGGAAACTGAGGTAGAGAGATCCTTTTAAAACCACATATTTTATTCTGCAGAACTGCCGCTTAAAGTGAAGTCTTCTAGTTTTAGAGCTGGAGAGGAGTCAGAGGTCATCCACTTTAACCCCTCATTTGACATGGGAACCACCTAGCATTGAGTAACGAAGGGGGGAGTGGAACCCCCCTTCTCTGAGGCGGAATCCAACACTCTCTCCTGTGTACTGTGCAGCCTTTAAGATTCTTAACCACACTTGCTACCACAGAATCCTGCATGGCTCAGTTCAGCTTGGTTCCAGGCAGCTGGTAAGGCTGGCACCAAACAGGCATCTCTCTTTCCTTTCTCCCTGACAGTCAGGCTCCCTGGCTGGCAGGCTGGGAAAATGAATCCCCACTTTCAATGGGCATTCTGTTCTTGGGCCAAATAGGGAAATAGGTTAGAGTGCCAACCCTGCCCCCTCAGGTGCCATCCTACTCTGGCTTGGGTAGCTCCATGGCTCCCGTGAGCAGCCCTGAGCCAGACGTGGTTAGGATAGAGGAATGTAGCCATAAATCGGGGGATCGCACTCAGCTCTTGATTCAGTACCAAGGCAGGACATAATGGGACAGCCATGGACTGGAGAGACCCTTCAGTCAGGTTGATTTGCGCCCTGCATCTACCTGCCCACCTCTGCGCCCTTAGTCATGAGCTATAGTCTCCCTCGGTGGAACGATCTGTCTCCCCCCTGGCCTTTTAAAAGCATTGTGACCTCGACTCAAGTGCTACCTATTCAGTCCTCGGTGGAAAATGTCGTCCTGAGTTAGAAGGGTCTTACCTAAGGCCACAGAGTGAGTGATGGACAGAGGAGATACTAACCTTGAGTCTATAAACATTTAAGAAATAATTATATTTTGATATAACTGGTTTTCCATGAAATTCTATGCCTTTAAAACCATCATTCTGAGGATTCCGCAGCCTGCAAATTCAATCCATGATACCAGAAAGGTCAAGACTTCCTTAGAGAATCTTCTGGGCTGCACAGACTCCTAGTCCAAAGAGTGGATTCAAGTTCAGCCACTTAAACATAATAGAGGTCTGTGGGCAAGTTACCCCTTTAAACTCCAGTTTCCTGAACTGTTTAATAGGGGTAATAGAATGTGGTTAGGATTATAAATAGATCTAGAGCTAGAGCTAGAGCTTCTTTAGAAGAAACTGAGGCATTAACTTGTACAGGGTCCCATAGGTGGGGTCCTGTTTCCTATGCTTCCCTTCTTAATTGACTTATAATTGGCTGTTATAGAAAGTTATCACTGTTATCATCATCTTTTTAAGGTCTGTCCAAAATCCTTATTCTCCCCAGGGAATCCTGACAGTTCCTCCCAATCTAGTGACATCCCCCTCCCCCCATGACTTCCCACATTTCATGTTGTCTCTGCCATTCATTTAGAACCGAGCATATAGATGACCTTGTTCTACAAGTTATCTTTTTCTTCATGTGTGTGACATTTATTCCCCCAATTAGATCTCGGAAAGCCAGATCTCTCTTATCCTCACAACACCTGGTCCAGTGCCTCGAACGCATGAGGAATTAGAATCATCTGTTATTCCCTACCCTTGTCCTTGCCCTTCTTTCCTTGTTGAATTTCTACCCATCTTTCAAAATGCCTCCCTTTCTCTAGGAAAGGATTATCCAGCCGGTAATGACCTTCCTTTGCAAGTCCCAATAGCCTTTTTCTTTGTGTCTCTAGTGTTTTCAGATCTATGCAATATAGATATGCACTAGAGGTAATCTAGTCTATTCCCCTTCTCATTTTACAAAGGAGGAAACTGTTCAGTCATATTGAATCATGTCCCACTCTTGGTAACCTCATTTGGGATTTTCTTGGCAAAGATACTGCCATGGTTTGCCTTTCCTTCTCCAGCTCATTTTACAGATGAAGAAACCGAGGTAAATAAAGGTAAGTGGCTCATCCGCTTATATCCTTTGTCAGGATTTGTGTCTCCCTAGCACCTGGTGCAGTGGTCTGCATATAGTGAGCACTTAATAAATGCATGCTATTTTTCGGCTAGCGGTCACAGTGGATTAGCGCACTGGGCTTGAAATTAGGAAGAGTTCTCTTTCTGAGTTCAAATTTGATTTCAGACACTTATGAAGCTGTGCGACCTAACTGTTTGCCTCAGTTTCCTCATCTAGAAAATGATCTGGAGAAAGAAGTGACAAACTTCTCCTTTGCCAAGGATACCCCAAATAGGGTCACGAAGAATCTGGCATGACTGAAAAAACAATTCAGCAACAACAAAAATATTGTGTTGCGTTAATATTACCAAGATGAGACATAGTGTTAGGGTGGACCTAAGATCTAAGCCAGAGGAAGTCACGGGTCACTTAGGTTCTAGAGCTGGAAGGACCTTGGCAGTCATGCGGTCCAACTCATTTATTTTAGAGAGCAGGAACTGAGGAGGAAGGTGACCAGCACATGGTCATACAGATTTAGGGATGAATCGTGAAAGAAGCAGAATGGGTGAAAAAATGGGCATGGGAAACTGAGTCACTGAAGAGCCGGACTGGAAGTTAGTCTTTCCATCCTAGAACTATTACACAATCTCCTGGGTCCCAGGTTAACGTTCATTCTTCTCCCCATAGGTCCTTCTGGAGGCCAAGACCATGAAAAGGACAAATGGGACCCTTGAGTGTTGCCTCTTGGAGTCCTGGCCCAAGGCCATCAGGGGCAGATGGGCAGTTGCCATCAGACAGACTTCAGAGGAGAAGGCTGGCTATTGTTGGCAAATCACCAGATCCGGGATTTACCACTTAGAACAGACAGTGATGTATTTCTGTTGCTTTGAGCCCAATCTACCATTGGAAGATTTAGGGGAGGGGACCCTTGCTGTTTCTTTCAGGGCTGTACTCCTTTCTCTAAGCATCTCTTGCCTGCTTAACCTCAGGCATGGAGGGAAGGGATAAAGTCAAATAAAAACAAACCCAACACATTTTATGAACAACTATTGTACGTAAACAGAGTTAAGAATGGAATCATGGAATATATGGGTTAGAAGGATTAGAGGTAATCTAGTCCGGCCCCTTCTCATTTTACAGAAGAGGAAATTGTTCAGTCATATTTAATCACGTCCCACTCTGGGTAACCTCATTTGGGATTTTCTTGGCAAAGATACTGGAACGGTTAGCCATTTCCTTCTCTGGCTCGTTTTACAGATGAGGAAACTGAGATAAACAGGGTTGACTTGTCCAGGGTCACACACTAGGAAGTGTCAGAGGGTAGATTTGAACTCAAAAAGATGGATCTGGCACTCTCAGCACTATGATGTCATCTAGCCCAGACAACAGACGGAACCCACTCAATGAATGGCAGAACTTGAATTAGCTGGAACCTGGACTCCAAGGCTGTTTGTACACACCCAGCTGTCAGTGCCAGACAATTCCATTTAGTTCTGTAATCATCAATCACAAGGCGCCTCTCTAGGCACTGGGGGATACAACCAGTGCCAGGATACAGACCTTGCTGTCAAGGAGGTTACAGTCTAAATAGCCCAGGAGCTGGGAAGAGAGAAGGAAGTAGAAAGGAGGCTTTGTAGGGTGCAAAAAGCATGGGTTCCAAAGTCAGAAGATTTGGCTAGTAATCTTGTCTCCGGTGACTGAACCAGCATGACTTTGGAGCCCATTTGATCGCAATCTGTTCAATGAAAAGGTTAGACTGGGGGAAGTTAGGTGGTGCAGTGGATGGAGCACCAGCCCTGAAGTCAGGAGGACCTGAGTTCAAATGTGATCTCAGACACTTAACACCTCCTGGCTGTGTGACCCGGGGCAAGTCGCTTAATCCCAATTGCCTCAGCAAAAATTAATTAATTATTTTTAAAGAAAAGGTTAGAGTGGATGATCTCTGAGCTCTCCATCTATGGTCTCTGAACTAGAAAACAAGATGGAATAAGAAAAGCACAGGCAAAAAAAGTAGGAGAAACGGGAGGAGCAGAGATCACTTTCAGATGGATGGGTCAGGGAGAAGCTTCATGGAGGGAGGGGGGACCACTTTGAGAAGGAGGTAGTGATGGTATGTGCCCATCTTTGGGACCAGAGAGTGAGAGAAGGCATTGAGATGAGAATGGGTGATGGACAAGTGTCCCTCTTAGCCTTCCCACTCCTTCCAGAATCAAGGGCAGAGAAGGGGGACGTTCTGACATCCCATCTCCAGGAAGGGACCTGGCCCCCTGGGACACCTTTGAGACACATCCATTGGGAGTGGGGAGATGGCCCTAGGGCACCCAAAGAAGACTTCTTGGCTGTGTTCTGGATGGTTTGTGGGTGGGCGAGCAGCATCTGCTTTGGAGTTCAGCCTGGAGAATCCAACCTTTCCAGCTTTGAAACAGCTAGAATCTGGCTCTCCCTTCCCAGAATTCACTTGTGTGCTTTAGGAAGGGAGAATCTTCTGAGATGACAATAGCTAATATTATAAGTCAGTGCTTTACAAGAACTCTCTCCTTAATTAGGTGCTACTATTATTTCTATTTTGCAGATGAGAAACCTGAGGCAGATTAAGTGACTTGCCAAGGGTCACCCAGCTGGTAAGCGGCTGGGCTCAGAGAATTACCTAATTGCCTAACTTTCTCATTTAGAGAAAGTGTTAAGTTGTTCAGAGTGGAGCCCCCTCCCAGCAAAGGGTATTTATTGGGCGGGTGGGCACATTTTAGAATCCTCACAGGGAAGTGATCTCAGAGATCGTCAGGTTTAACAGTACATTCTACAGAAAGGGAAACTGAGGTCCAGAAAGATAGACTCATAGGATCATTGATTTTGAATTGGAAGGGACCTCAGGGGCCATTTAGGGCAAACCTCTCCTTTTATTGGCGACCCAGAGGGTTTAAAGACCTACTTGTTTAATGATTTACAAACAGGCAGAACCGAGATTTGAGACTCAATTCAGACTCCAAGTCCTGAGCATTATACCACACTGTCTATCCCCACTCTTTCCATTTTCTCTCTCTCCTGGTTTCCCATCATTGTTTCTTACCTATCTGTCCTCACGAAAGGGTTAATGACACTTGGGACCCTGGGGTGCATGAGAGACTTGGGAGGGGAGGAGGAAAAGGACCTGCAGAAAGTTCCCCCTGCAGAGATTCTTCTGGGTCAAGGTGATCCTCTTTTAAAATGTAAATATCTTGGAGGGTTAAAGCCTATAGGCCATTTACACCTCAGTGTGAATAATTTGAATCTGAGAATTAGCCTGATTTCCTTCCAGCAGTTTGGCACTGAGTGAACCGGAGCTTTGATTGGGTAGCTGAGGAGGGAGGAGTCACTTTGGAAGGCAGGGGGCACTTCTGTGGAAAGCCTAGCCACAGTGGGGGAGGCAGGAGATCTTCTGAAGCTGGAAGGCAGCGGGGAGTAGGGGGGAGAGCGCTCTCCACCTTCTTTAGAATTGTTCCCTAGAGCCCCTGTGCATTTCTGGGCTACTCAAATACATTATCCAGGCTGTCTGTGACTCTCAGGCCATGGCTGCCCAGGATGTCCACTTCAGAAGTTCTGCTTGTAGAATGATGGCCGAGGGAGGCTCTGACCAGTCATTCTCCCTTCTCTCCCCCCTTTTCCCCTCATGCTTGGGGAGATATCTGGAGTCAGAGGCTTTGAGTTCAAATCCTGACCTGTATGACCTTCTGGGCTTCAGTTTGCTAAACTAGAGGGGCTCAGAAGCCTCTTTCATCTCACAAAATCTGTGATTCTGTGACCTCCGAAGACCCTGCCAGCTCCAGTTCCCATAACCTCCCCCAGCCCAGTGCCAGAAATTCTGGCCCCTTTCATCTTCTCCACATCTCCCTGACTGCAGGGGTTCTTAACCCCTTGAATCCAGGAACTTAAAAACCATTTTGATAATTGTATTTCAATAAAATTGATTTCTTTTTGTAATCCTGTGTATTTTATTCCACGCACTTAAAAAGTATTCTTAGAAGGGGGTCTACAGACTGCCCCAGGCTGCTGCTAACGGGGTTCGGAACACAAAAAACGACGAGGAACTCCCTCCAAAGCTCTTTGCCATAGCGAGAGGGCTATAGAAATGTGAGCTGTTGTTGACACACAGCTTTCTGGCTCTTCTCCCCAAGCAGCTATATTCTGCTATATATGTTCTGCAGGAGAGAGAAAGGATGTATATAATTAAATCCATGGATGCATGGAGGCTCACACCTGGATACCCACGTGAACACGCACAAAGGCAGTGTCCTACAGGGGAAAGGAAGATGATTCTGGAGTCACAAGATCCAGATTTGAATCTTGCCTCTGATATTTGTTCCCTGTATAAATAAACCTGATTTGTTCCCTTCCTAACCTGATTCTGGCCAAGTCACAATCCCCCTGTTCTCCAGTTCTTCATCTGTAAAATGAGAGGCGCTCACTGAGCTCTTAATCCATGCTTCAGTGTGAACCTATAGACACACACACACATATGGGAGACTCGGGAGAAGGCCAGTCTGGAACTTAGGGGGATCTAGGTTCGAATCTCGAGGCAACCCTCTAAGACTGTCGGTAACCTAGGATTCACACTGGAACACACCCTGCATAGAAGGAGAAGAGAGGGTTCTGTCTGGCCTGTATTCCTAGAAAGAGTTTCTTGTCTTAAATACTAATTAAAGAAGAAGTTCCGGCCTTATTCCGATAGGCACACACGTGTACATGAAGACAAACATGACAGGAGAGGACATTTACCCTTTAGAGGATAACCCAGAGACGCCCAGTGCCTCCTTCTTGTTTCTCTCTCTCAGTCACCTCTATTATCTCCTGCAGAGACCAAATGACCCGGCTCTTCCCAGAGAGGGAAATCCTTCCCCGGCAGCACCACCTGACTGGCATCGGGCCCAGCTCAGTCCGGAGGACGGCCCTGGAGGAAGCCCACGAGTAGGGGGATCCCTGTGTCCCCCCTCCCCCCAGCTGTAAGGCCCGGGACGGAGGCCCCGGATCCCTCTCTCATCTGGCTGGTTGTCAGGCCTGTCCACGAGGCCTTGACAGAAAGGGCCAGGGCAGCCGGGTGAGCTGGTGGCACCCGCCACACTCTCTGTTTTCCAATTTAAAATCTAATATGTTCTCGCCACCGCAGAGCCAGGGGCTGGAGAGGGTGATTAATGGGGCCGTCTGCTGCAGCTTCACCTCTCCTTCTGTTCCCACACCTTCCCCACCAGCCAGACATTGCCTCCAACCGTCTGGGTCTGGACCCGGCTCAGGGTCCTGGGCTGCCCACAGGGAGGCAGGGAGGCAGGGCACGGGGTTGTGAGGAAAGGCTGGCGGGGCCCCCTCGCCTTCTGCTTCCCGAGGGTCCTGGGAGATGGAGGGGCGGCGGGGGCGCTTTGGAACTCTTGGCCCCTTCCTTAGAATGCTCCGGATTCTGGTCCTTATAACCGGACAGCTAGAAGGCTGGGAATCGCGGGTACGGGACCAGAGAGCAGGGCAGGGGGCAGAGAAGGGCAGCAGTGGCCCCAAGAATGGGCTGAATCAGGGGAGCTGGGGAAGGGGTCCTTCAGTGCCGGGTTTTACGTCCCTCCTTCCCCCCCATCCTTCCGACGCTCTTGGCAGGGCTGGGAGAGGGTGGGGGTGGGGGAGGAGGCTGCAATGAAGGCTGACGGACATCTGATGCAGTGGCACACGGGGGCCGGGGGAGGGCCGTGGCCCAGAGCTCCGTGCCCGGCCGCCCGCCTGTCTGCCTGCGCGCCCTTCCCCCGCTCTAACTGCCGCTGCTCCAGCCCCAGCCGCCGCCGCTGCCGCCGTATTCCTCCGAATGGAGCGGCTCCCGGTAAATGGCAGCCTGGCCCTGCTCCTGGGGACGGGAAACTATTCAGAGCGGAGCTAAAGCCGCACTAAGGCTTTTGGGACACCTATATACCCAAAATTAGCACAGGATAGAATGTGTGTGAGTGTGTGTCTCTGTGTGTGTCTCTATGTGTGTGTCTGTGTGTGAGTGTGTGTGTCTGTGTGCATAAGTCTCTATGTGTGTGTCTGTCTGTGTGTGAGTGTATGTGTCTGTGTGAGTGTGCGTATGTGTCTGTGTGTGAGTGTGTCTGTGTGTGTCTGTATGTGTGTGTGTGTCTCTGTGTGTGTCTCTATGTGTGTGTGTCTCTGTGTGTGTGAGTCTGTGTGTGTCTGTGTGAGTGTGTGTGTGTCTGTGTGTGTATCTCTGTGTGTGTGTGAGTCTCTGTGTGTCTGTGTGTGTCTCTGTGTGTGTGTGTGTGAGTCTGTGTGTCTCTGTGTGTGTGTGTATCTGTGTGTGTGTGTGAGTCTGTGTGTGTCTGTGTGTGTCTGTCTGTGTGTGAGTGTATGTGTCTGTGTGTGCATAAGTCTCTATGTGTGAGTGTGTCTGTGTGTGTCTGTATGTGTGTGTGTGTCTCTGTGTGTATCTCTGTGTGTGTGTGTGAGTCTCTGTGTGTCTGTGTGAGTGTGCGTATGTGTCTGTGTGTGTATCTCTGTGTGTGTGTGAGTCTCTGTGTGTCTGTGTGTGTGTGTGAGTCTGTGTGTCTCTGTGTGTGTGTGAGTCTGTGTGTCTGTGTGTGTATCTCTGTGTGTGTGTGAGTCTGTGTGTCTCTGTGTGTGTGTGAGTCTGTGTGTGTATCTCTGTGTGTCTCTGTGTGTGTGTGAGTCTGTGTGTCTCTGTGTCTCCGTGTGTGTGTGAGTCTGTGTGTCTCTGTGTGTGTGTGTGTGAGTCTGTGTGTCTGTGTGTGTATCTCTGTGTGTGTGAGTCTGTGTGTCTCTGTGTGTGTGTGAGTCTGTGTGTCTGTGTGTGTGTGTGAGTCTGTGTGTCTCTGTGTGTGTGTGAGTCTGTGTGTCTGTGTGTCTCTGTGTGTGTGTGAGTCTGTGTGTCTCTGTGTGTGTGTGAGTCTGTGTGTCTGTGTGTGTATCTCTGTGTGTGTGTGAGTCTGTGTGTCTCTGTGTGTGTGTGTGAGTCTGTGTGTCTCTGTGTGTGTGTGTGTGAGTCTGTGTGTCTGTGTGTGTATCTCTGTGTGTGTGAGTCTGTGTGTCTCTGTGTGTGTGTGAGTCTGTGTGTCTGTTTGTGTGTGAGTCCGTGTGTCTCTGTGTGTGTGAGTCTGTGTGTCTGTGTGTGTATCTCTGTGTGTGTGAGTCTGTGTGTGAGTCTGTGTGTGTGTGTGAGTCTGTGTGTCTGTGTGTCTCTGTGTGTGTGTGAGTCTGTGTGTCTGTGTGTGTGTGAGTCTGTGTGTGTATGTGTCTGTGTCTGTGTGAGTCTGTGTGTGTGTGTCTGTGTCTGTGGGAGTGTGTGTGTGTATGTGTCTGTGTGAGTCTGTGTGTGAGTGTGTGTCTGTGTCTCTCTGTGTGTCTGTGTGTGTGAGTACCCAAGTGCAAGTAGATGTGAGATGAGGAACAGCAAGACTGCTCCTAAGTCAGGTAGAGATGTTTTGCCGGGCTCTCTTCAGGGTCTCACCACCTCATTTGCTATGGTCTCTCCATAGTGAGTCTGGAGCCATCTGTGAGAAAGCATAACTGGGACCACCATTGCTTCCTGTTGCCCCTTTAATCTCTGATTCCCATCTGCCTCCTCCCTGCCCTGTGCTAGACAGGAGGCAAAGGTGAAGGGGGAGAAAGTCCGGTTGATGAAGATAACCTTGTATAGGGAAACGGAGGCAAACAGATGAAGTGACTTGCCCAGGACCACACAACTAGTAATGACTGAGTTGAACCAGATGAATCCCTGAGAGACGATAAGGTATATCCCTTCTTGGGCAAGTGGCTATTCTGACCCAACAAGGGTACTGAGGTCCTGTACAAGAGACTCCCCCTTTCTGCACTGAGTCTTTTCTTAGTGGAAAGGCCCTTTAGTATGTGCTGCTAGGGTAGGGAGAGTCAAGGAGATGGAGCTGGGGGCAGGGCCCTGGTCCCACGGTGCTGGGAGCACACCTGCTACTTCTAAGCTTTATTTTATTTTTTATTGTTTCCTTTATTTTTCAGGTTATACACATAGCTTAATTTTTTAAAAAAATACACATTTCTTTATGAATCATGTCGGGAGAGAAAAATCAGAACAAAAGGGAAAAACCAGGAGAGGAAAAAACCCCAGAAGGGAAAAAAGGGGAACGATTTCTAAGCTTTAAATTTGGATTGAGCTGCTGGCTCTTAAAAAGAGGCAGAGTGTGGCAGTAAAAAGGGCTCCTGAGTAGGAGACGAGAAGACCTGGCTTTTCATCTTCTCTCGCTTTCACCCTTATCCCCGACTCCTCTGGGTAACTCGCCTGAGACCGCCCTCTCAGTAGCCTCCTCTGTAAGAGAGGGATGGTGGTAATGCCGCCTTTCTTGCAGGGTGGTGTTATGGGAACAGTCTGGAGATCTGGGTCCAAATCACAATTCTTGGCACTTAATAGCTATGTGACTTTGGGTAAGTGACTTTGCTTTTCTGAATCTCAGTGTTCTTCTCTGTAAGATGGGGATGCCAATACTTGCACTACGAAGCTCACAGTTTTGAGGAAAGGCTTTGCAAGTCTTAAAGCCTTATCGATATCAAATGAAATATCATGTAGAAACATGTTGGAAAAGTACAAGGTGTGGTACACATACATCGAAGGTGTTATTGCTATCAGAGATGGAATCTCTGGTTGTGCAGACAGGAGGAAAATCAATCAATTAATCACCATTGAAATTTGGACCCAGGGACTTATTAAACACCTACTGTGTACCTGACACTGTGCTAGGACTTGGGGGATACAAATTCAGAAATAAATCAGCCCCTACCCTGAGTACCTTATGCTCTCTGGTACAAAATAATCACATGTAAGAGGTGATGTAGCATGATGGATACAGAGCTGGCCCGGAGTTAGGAGGACCTGGCTTCTGCCACATCCTAGCTGTGTGATCCTGAGCAAGTCATTTCTCTCTCTCAGTGCCTCAGTAAACCTCGAGATACAAGTTCTGGTCTGCATGGGAAGAGGGAGGAGATTCCTTACCAAGAGCTCCTTGCACTGATTACACAGTAATTGTTTTGGAAATGGGGGCTCAGCACCAGCATTCAAAAGTATCGATGGTTTAACTCTGATCTACCTCAATTAACAAACACTCTTCGATATATAATTCATGCACTAGAAAAAATAGACCATAGACCTTCACTTCAAAAGTTTAGACTCGAATTGGGAAAAGAAGGTATAAATATAAAAAATTGACTGATGATACCAGGCAGCCTGAGTTTAGGGCCAATCAAAGAGATCAGACATTCTATTAATAAGTTAACAAACATTAAGGACTTTGAGAGACCGTGTTAAATGCTAGAGACACAAGAAGAAAAACAATGCCTGCCCCCAAGGAGCTTACATTCTAACTGGGGGAAGTAGCATGTATATAATCAGGTAGCTCTGAGGAAGGGCCCAGGGCATGCTTCACAAGCGGGAAGGCTGAGCTTCTAGCGTTGTCTGGGGGGCCAGCGAGGGGGGGGGGGGAGGCAGCGGGGGGGAGGAGCGGCTGCTCAAGGCTAACATTAATGTGTTCCTCCCTTAGTCATTCTCTGTGAACCCAGGTCCTCTCCCTCTCCCTTACTGCACATTTCCTAACGAAGCTTGGATGTTTATGCTGAGTGAGGGAGCAGCTCTGGGAGCTGGGCCAACACTCTATATTTCACATCCCATTTTGCAGATGGGGCAAGTGGGTGCCAAAGGAGAGAGGGAGGGAGGGGGAAAGGAAGAGGGGGAGAGAGAGAGAGAGAGAGAGAGAGAGAGAGAGAGAGAGAGAGAGAGAGAGAGAGAGAGAGAGAGAAACAGAGACAGAAAAGAAGAGGAGAAACAGAAAAGGAAAGAGAGAGACAGACAGAGACAGACACAGACAGATAGACAGCGCACCATAAATAGTTTTATATCTAGGAGGGTAGGAACTATTAAACCATAGACCCAGAAAATATTAAAACTGGAATGGACTTGAGAAACCATCTAATATTACCCACCTGGTTGAGCCAGGGGACCTTGGGTCTACTCCAAGAGAACTTAGGAATCAGAGCTGGCCCTGAGGTTAGGATGGAAACCGTAATCTCCTAATAGCCAGCTCCCATTTCATTTTCTCCTCACAAAACAAAACAGCAAAAAAGTTTCTTATTTCAGAAACAAACTCACCTGGAACCCAGAGATGAAATTGTTTACTCACCTTACTTCTAGCCTAGTCCCTCACATTCCACTCTCGATTTAATAATGCCTCCCTGATCTGTAGTATGCAAGCTATTCACCACTACCCTGGTCCTGGTATTTTATTTGTGGTCATTCCTTCCTCCCTTCGACAATCATTTATTATGCACCAACTGTATACAGAAATGCTGTATCCTTCTAGACCATTTTATTTGGTTCCTGATGAAATAACAAAGGTTTAGAATCATAGATCTAAAGTTAAAACCCCCCCTCAATAGCTATTCCCCATCCTCTTATTTTGTAGATGAGAAATTGGTCCTTGAAAGGGCACTAAAGTGACCAGCCCAAGATCGCTTAGATTATTAGTGAGCCAGTTGGAATTTGAATAGACAGCCCTGTTTCTGCTGCACCAACTTGCCTCATTTTCCCAATGTAGGACAAGGTTCCTGCCTCTTGGAGCTTACACTTGAGTAGTATTACAGTTGAGTATTACTGTTCTGCTAGATTTGGTCTGGGTTTGAATCTCAGCTGGGCTACTTGTTACTTCTCCATTTAAAAAAATTTTTATAGGGAGTGGGATTACGTAATCTCTGAGGTCTCCTCCAACTCTAAACCTGTGATCCTGGGATCTGACTTAAGTCAGAGCTAATGAATCATTTGGAGAGAAAGATGGAAGAGGGCCAAGGTTGCAGCTTCTGTCCATCCTTCTGGGACCACATATCTAACAAACCGCCAATTGTCTTTCTCCGATCACACTCTGCTCCAAGATTTAATGGCCAGGGGACCAGAGAATGCCTGCTGAGTAGCACTGGCCGGGGTGGAGCTGGGCAGGGGGGAAGGGGACTGTCCTCTTTCTCTGGCTCTGGAATTTTCCATCCTCAAGGTTCCACACTTTCACTGATAACAGAGGATTCCAATCCAGACTTAAATGTTTTGGGCTGGCCTAAGGCTATCTTCCGTTTTCCTCCTAAGCATTTCATATTGTCATTTTCTGCTTTCCTCCACTTGTAGCTGTCACAAAGACACAGTCTCATCTGGAAAGTGCATTGAACTCCTTGCTCAAATGGTTGGCCAGTGAGAAAGTCTTTTTCTGCAGTATCTTTTTAGGTTTTCCCTTGGTTTCCTCTGGCCGGTGTCCAGGCTGGGGAAGGGAATACCTGTTATTGTTTCACTGTCCCCCTGGCTTCTCACCTGCACATCCTAGGGTGGATTTACAATCCCAGAAAGGTACTACCTTAAGCCCTCCCCAACCCACCTCTATCTCTCTGGTGGGGGAGGGGGTTAAATGGTTATAAATAGCGGCAGCTCCAGCTTCAATTCTCCTTGAGGAGTCATCTGAGTCCAAGACGGAGACAAAAGGAGGTGATGGGAGCGCCAGGGTGACAGGCATGAGCCCTTGTAGAGGTTCAGGTGCCTGTCTGCATAGAAACACCTTGGCACATTTAAAATACTCAGTCACACCCAGGAACAATTCTCTAGGGCTACACAAAGATAAAGAGACTCACACACTCACAAAAAAATGCGGAGGGACACGAAATAATAAAAACCAAGCCACATACCCAGAGACACTGAGGTAGAAAAACCCAGGGATACATAGACGTAGATATCCAGAGACACCCTCGGACACAAACGCCTGGAGGAAAACCCTTAGAAACGTGAAGGCACAGGCACTCAAGTGAAAACATCCGGGGACACACCGAGGACAACTTAGAGACACTTTGAGACACCCACACACATGGGAATGTCACATGCAGAGAATTTTCAAGCCTCTGAGTCTCCAGGGGAACAGTCCTTGCTCTTCACTCAGTCCTACTCATGAGGGAAAGAAGGCCTGGACATCTTTCATCTCTGAAACACAAGGCGTCTCTGGCTTAAGTTATAGAATGACCCTTGAAGGCATTCCCCCAGCCCTTCTGGTCTTGCCCTACACAGGGCCGTCTCAATTACAGCAACCCTTTAACTTTCAGATATTCCAAGAAGTGCCCAGCCTAGGACTGGGGTCCATATATTAGGTATTCTGATGGGCACAGGCAGTGGACGCCAGTAGGGTCTCCAGATCCCTGGTGTTTGGTACATGCAAGAAGCCTCCTATCTGCCACTGTGAAGGGCATTCACTGACGTTAGGGAAGTTTGAGGGAGAAGGAAGACAGGGTCTGTGCCAAATCAACTGGAGCATTCCAGTTCCCGACATAAGGGATCAGGCTTTACTGAATGTAAGGCAGACGCCATACAGAGAAGCTAGCTGATTAAATGCTTGTCCAGGAAGGAGATCCTGGGTTCTCTTGGCTTCTGGCCTTGGCACCTTATTGCTGAGACTCTTAGGCCAAAGAAGTCAGCTTGAAAAGCTTTCTCATTGCCTCATTTTTGGACTCAGGGCAAAAATAGCCTTGTAGAGGGGCTCCTCTATTCTTAAAGGGAGGAAGTCCACTTCTATGCTCTCTCTCATCTCTTCAGTTCCAGGATCTTCATTATTCTCTCTCCTTTCTCCTTCCCCTCCTTTTCACTGCTAGTTCCATAGCTAAGAAATAAGTCTCTTTCTTTTTCTCCCTCCTTCTCTCTCTCTCTCACTGCTCTCTCTCTCTCTCTCTCTCTCTCTCTCTCTCTCTCTCTCTTTCTCTCTCTCTCTCTCTCTCTCCTCTCTCTCTCTCTTTCTCTCTCTCTCTCTCTCTCTCTCTCTCTCTCTCCTCTCTCTCTCTCTCTCTCTCTTCCCCCCCCCTCCCTCCCTCCTTCCCTCCCTCCAGAGGTTGTTTGGGTTCCTGCTCTTGTGCTGCTTCCCTCCTCATTGCCTGGGTCACGGCTGCAGGCTCTCCATTGATTAATATTTCAAACCACTAGCACATCTAGTTATCTGGATGTAAATTATATATGCGATAATGCCCACTGGAATTGGGAGCTTCAGATATGGCAATCTGCCTCAAACCTAATCAACAGACTCCTCCAAGTTCCCCTAACCAGACCAACAGGGCCGGCCCCATGCTGCCAATCTCACTCCTACGTGCCAAGCATAGGCAGAAATAGCTTGTTTAGCTTAGAATTTCTAGGGCCAAGGTCAGAGGATCCCCCCCCTCTTAGAGAGATCAAGGCTGGGCAGGGTGGAGCCAGGTAGGTTCTGAGACATCCTGATCATACAGATGGTTGGTGGCAAGCCAATGATTCCAGCACATGAATAGAAAGTCCAGGCTTGGGCAACCAGTAAGATGTTTGTGGCTTGGAGGTGCAGAAGGAGCTTTTGTTTGGCCAAACTTGGCTTGCAGTTCACCTACAAGCTTAGATGGAGGCAGGAGGAAGGGATATAAAGATGGGATGATGGTTGGGAGGGGAGAAGTTGCATTTGGGCAAGGCTAGACACCAGGAAGACTGGAGAAGAGTGAGGACTCTGGTTGAGAAGGAGTAGAAGGCACAGAGTTTGGGAGAAGGAGTAGGGATTTGTACTGAATTCGACACATTTTGACATTCAAAGAAAATGCAAATGAGATGCAAAACAGCATGCAAATGATCATCTGCTTGGAGCTCAGGCACTTTTTGTGATAGGGCTATGACCGTGACCTCCTCTTCAAGAAGGGATGCTTCCAAAGGTGAGCAGCCGAGCAGGTGGAGAGAGAAGAGGGTGTGTGTGTGTGTGTGGTTATTGAAAGGATGAGAGAGATGGGCAGGGCAGAGGCTGCTGTGGCCACGGCTGACTAGAGGTGGAGTTGGGTATTGTCCAGACTGCAGGCAGAGAGAGGCCTCTGGGCTCCAAAGACCAACTCCTTTGGCATCCAGCCTCAGGCTGGGGGCCCAAGCTTACCCATTGGATTTGCTTTCTGCAGATACAAAAAGCTTTGCAGGGGTGGAGGAAAGCTAGAGAACAATTGAAGTCCACCTAGTTCTGTCCTAAAGTGGGGTAAATGAAGAGAGACTGAAGTCCAGAGAGAGAGAAATATGGCTGAGGTCATTCATTGAGGGGTCACTTATTTCATAGTGTCTAAGCAGTCCATTCATTTGCATATGATTTGAATATCATTTGCATACCATTAATTTACCATCAAAACACATTAATATCCACTCCACCAATCAATCATTTAACAGTATTCAACTAGTGATTCCTATATGTTTAGGAGTATTTTAGGAGCTTGAGGAAATATAAAGAAATCTGAGGTTCAGTGCCTGCCCTCAAGAAGCTTATAATCTAACCGGAGAGATTCCATATATATATATTATACATGCAAAGAGAGCCAATGATATCAAGAAATAGTAAAGTATTCAAAGAATTGTCATGGGGAAAAGGAATTCCACTTCTTCTGCTTAGTCTTAAAGGAAAGACTAAGAACTATGGGTGGAAGCTCTACAAAGACATAAAGAATGACTTCACAAATAGAGTTGTTAAACAATAAAATAGACTTGCTTGTAAAGTGGTGAGTTGCCCGTCACTGGAGTTCAAGATGTGACAGACAGACTGATTACTTTTCAGGAATGTTGTAAAGGGAATTTGTGCTTCAGAAGAAGGGATTGGATTAGACTTCTGAGGTCTTTTACGGCAGTGAGATTATGTGATTATACAGGATATTTGGAAAATTCATTGTAAGAGAGAAAAAAGCTCTGTCTTGGCAGAAGGAGTTTGGAAGAATCAGGAAAGGCTTCAGAGATGAGACAGCAATTGGGTTGAGCCTTGAAGGGTAGGATGTGAAAAGACCATAGATTGAGTTCGAAGGGATCCCCTAGTTTTATTACATTTTGCAGATGAAGAAATGAAGGCCCTGAAAGGATGAAATGACCTACCTGAGATCAGACAGGTAGCCAGCTATAGAGCTGAGACTTGAGCTTAAGCCCCTGGTTCCCCTTCCAATATTTTTTTGCATTACCCTGAATAATCACAGATGAGGAGGAGATGAAGTTCTCATGTCTTTCATGAGCAGGCAAAGGATGGGGGAAAGGACCTCTTCATAAGCAGGCAAAGAGTTGGGGAAAAGACCTTTTTAGGTGGCAACATCTTCCCTAGCTCGGTCCCTTTGCCCTTTCCCTCTCCAGTGCCATTCTCTTTTGAGGATTACTTCCCTCCAGAACCACTCCCTCCATTTCTCTATGTTCCCCACATGCCTCGTAGTCTCTAGCTTTGCCCCTGCATGACTGTGCTCAATGGCACCTTACCCTTCCAAGGGACAGTGGAGCCAGAAGCTAAGCCTCTCCCCCCACCCTTCCTTTCTCCTCCTTTCCCTCCCTCCAGCCCCACTGTCGCAGAGATTCGGGAATTGTTGTTGGTGAGACAGCAGGTTTGTTTGCTCTGGAGCCCTCAGAGAAATCACAACAATCAATGGGCAGCAACAAACTGCCAGCAGCCGATGCATCGATCCTCCAATCTCAGGTACAGAGCAATTTGTATAGTGCTAGAGGAAGCTGGCTGCTTTGGCTGGACAGCTCCCTCCTCCCTCCCTCCCTCGACCCAAGCTTCCTTGGGCCTGCTGGAGGTGGTGAGGGCCAGGAAGGAGAGAAGGATGGGGGAAGTGTAGCTAGAAATAGGCAAGTGGTCAGGGGCTCTGTTATCTGAGGAAAAGAGGAATGGATAGAAACCACAGTCTTCTAGAGCTAGTAGGACCGAGTGTCCAACTAGTTCAACAAGAAACTGAACCCCAAAGAAGCCAATGGATTTGCTCTAGTTCACCAGGAGAATTTGGAGGCAGAGCTGGGAGTCTTTACTAGATTTCTTAATCCCGGGATGATGTTATTTCCTCCATTTCTAGGTTTTGAAAAGGGAGGGAAGGTTATTTCTGTAGCAAGAAAATCCTTCTGTCCATCTTTAACACTGTGGTCTGAGTAAAAGGAAACTAACCAACTCCAACAGGAGAGACTTGGATTAGACATTAGTATTACCAGGTGGTTCACTATTACAAGTGATGGGATTATTGGAGCTTGTTCCTCCTGGGGTCTCTGTGTGGAATTCAGTCAGGAAAACAGACACTCGCTTGAGGTCTCTGGAGTTTACAATCAAAGAGCTATAGCATCTCCTTGTGGAAGGTTGGTATGCTCTGTAGGCTAAGCCTTGATTAGGACGGTATGCACCTTAACTTGTCACCCTATCAGGAGGGAAAGCCTTCCTAAGGCCATGCTAGGACAACGTTCTCTAGATGGGTTAGCAGTGGGGTTCTCCTTCTACACACTTGTCCATTGGGATCTGAGTGAAGCAAGCTTGAGCACAGCTCAATTTGTTGTGTGACTTTGGGTAGATCACTTAACCTATCCAGGTTTCAATTTCTTTGTGTGTAAAATTAGGGGTTTGGGCTGGATGGCTCTCAATTAATTATCTCTTGAGATAGCAGATTCTGTTGGGTATTAGTTATTTGTGTGCATCTGATCTCTCTTGGTAGATAATAAATGGTAGTATAGTTGCTCTATGCTTTTGCTCATTAGAGATCTTGTTCCCAGAAATGAGGATCTTCATCCACGCCATTGCTGGGTGGATGGAATGGGAACCACAGCCACACGCCCACTGGTTTTCCACAGCGCCCATTTTACTCTTGGTCCTGTCCCCACTCCACTAGGTACTTAAATCGAGAGCTGACACCGACACCGTAGAGCACTTACCATGTCCAAGGCATCGTGCTTTTAGTCACTGAGGAGATAATAAATGAATTGAATCCTTCGGTCTATATCAGTTTCTCTATAACTCTGCTCCTCGACTCTGGCCTCTCCCACTATCTCTAAGGAAGGTACGGTGAAAAAAGCATGGTGTTAGTCAAAGGATCTGGGTTCAAATCCCAGCTCCGTCCTTTACTACTGCGCAATCTTAGGCAAGACATTTGTCCTCTTTAATCCTCAGGGGCCTCATCTGTAAAACGAGGGCATTGAGCTAAACCACTTTTAATGTTCCTTTCTAGCCTTATATCTGCAATCCCTAAATTGAGTCTACAGGAAGGTAGATAATAGATAAGTTCAAATCTTGTCTTAGATACTAACTGTGATCCTGGGTAAATCACTTCACTTTATTTTGCCTCAGTTTTCTCATCTGTAAAATGTGGCTAATAATTCCACTAACCTTACAAGGTTGTTGTGAGGATCATGAGATAACATATGTAAAGCATTTTGCAAATCTTAAAGTGCTATAAAAATGTTAGCTATAAATATCCTGACTAGATCCTTTCCAAACTTTTGCCTGGCTCCTACAATTGGACATTTTCCCTGCTCCCTCCCTCTAGCTTTACTGTGTTTGCCTCAATGCTAGGGCTGCCTTTGAAGAATCAGAGGATCTACAATGGAAGAGCCCTGGTCGGTTATCTTGGCCAAGGCTACACAGGTAGTAGTGACAGTTTTGGGCTTCCTGTTCAGATCCTCTGACTCTTGATCTGGGGCTCAGTCCACTATAATATGTTGTCTTAATCCCCCTCCACCTTTGAGACTTCAATAGTCTTGTCAAAATCCACAGCACTGGCTGTTGTTTCCTACCCATCCCCTTCCCCCAGGGAAGGCTCTAAAGAATCAGTCCCACTCTTCAAGATCAATGGAGAATCTCAAAACTGGAGAACCAGGGTTTGAATTGGGTGTGACTCAGGTCATCACCCGGCTCCTATTCCAAATCTGTTTCACTGGCAGAGTGAGAATAAGTCTCTGAATCTCATGGGGTGGAAGGGACCTTAAAGGTCATAAGAGTTTGATCCCTTCATTTCACACATAGGTAAACTGAGGCCCAAATGTTGTACATCATTATAACATTACATTACATAAGTTCAGTAATTTAAAAAATACTTATTAAGCACCTACTGTGTTTCAGGCACTGTGCTAAGTGCTTAAGATACAAAGAAAAGCAAAAAATAATTATCCTTACCCTCAAGAGGGAATCCTTAAGTTCTAGAGAGGGAGACTAGAAATCTCTTCAGTCCCAGCCAGTTCACTGATACTTCCTACTTTCTAAGAACAATGCCAGGCTTCTCAGCTTTCACTCTGACTTTAGGGGCAATGGAGGTTTGAGGGTACCGTGAACTCGGGGGAAAGAGGGCAGCCATTCACTAGGCACTCTGCCATAAGAAGTCTGCTTTCCCCCAGGATAACGAGCCCTCCCCCTAACTGAGCCAACCAGAAAGCTCTGGGAGGAGGCCCTGGGCTGCATCGAAATCGAGATCTGATGGTAGAAGGAAGATGGTGGGTGGGAGGGGAGAGAAGAGAGAAAGAGTTGGAATTTGGGCTGCCTGCTTTCCCTAGATGCTGTGGAAGGAGGGGGGACTGACTCCGAGAGAACAGTGGGAGCCCTGGCTTCTAATTAAGTAGATTACCAACACAACTCCTTTCTCTCCATTAAGCACAGATGACGGAGCTGCTGATGCTGAGCGTGAGCAGGTGCTGGAGTCCCCTCCGGGAGCTTTCTGCCCACCGATGCCTAAACCCAACCACAAGAAGGGGCCCCAGGAGGCCAGGCAGCCCACACACTCCAATGCCCAGCCCTGACGGGACCCAGGGACTGAAAGGGGTGGGAGAAGCCTAGCAAGGAGCAACCAGGCTGCTGGGGCCGCTATATCACTCGTTTACATCTCGTTTTGGCAGAGCTCTTTTTTTTTTTTTTTTTTTAACGGTCAGACTATCTTGCCAGTGTTGATTTCCTTTAGCTACTGTAGTTCTTCTCTTAGCTCTTTTCCTCCTCTCTCCCCGTTCAGTGCTCCATTCTTTTCTATGTCCCCTAATCCCTGTCCATCTCCAACGAGGGACTCCTCCCCCCAACCTCCAGCCTCTGTCCCTCTTCTACCAGGGTACTTAGCCTCCTTTAGGCAGCCCTGCATTTCTCGGGGTGCAGTTCAGATGCCACTCCCCAAGCTTTCTTCTGAAATCCTCTTCAGGGATGCCCCCCCCCCCCCAAGCCTTTCCATCTCAAACTACACCAATTCATATATCTGGCACTTTTCGCCTACATCTCCCTCATTCTCCGAATGTTAGGGGAAAATACTTTTATTTAAGGTAAAAGAGGCATAAAGGGGAAGTAGTCCTCAGACCCTCGGGTCCCCAGAGCCCGGAGGGAGGGGTCTTCTGGAACTGAGGCAGTTACCAAGTCTCATAAAAACCTTCAATCACCCTTGGGCTTTGTGACAGTTCAATCGAGAGCATTTAGCTCACTCAGAACAGGGCCCAAAGAGGAGGGCTGAGGTGACCTGAGGCTCAGGAGCTTGCAGCTTTAAAGAAAGCATCCCTTATTTCAGGCCTTAACTTCCAGCATCTGGGAAGTAAGTCACTGACAGCCTGATTTTACTGGGGCTCATCTCAGAGACCTCAAGTTCTCTAAGCTTGGTTTGTGGAAAGGGAAAGAACAGTGGTTTCCCGGAAATCAGAGCTTACTTCCTTCAGTCTTGATTCTCCTATTTGCTGTGTGCCTTTAGGCAAACATTCAACTTCTCTGGGCCAGTTCCTCAGCCCTGGAAAATGAGGAGGGTTGGACTAGACTACCGTTAAGATTCTTTTCTGCTGTGAATTTTCTGATCTGGGAGTAGGGTGCAAGGTTCCTTTTCTTTTCCCTTCCCCCACTCCTCACACACAGAAGCGTCCTCAGAGAAAGTGGCTCCCAAAGAGGCTGAAGTTCCTCCTCCAAGGTCACCCTGAAAGCGAGTGGCGGGGAACAGACTTATGTAGCCTGGCCCCTAACCCCCGGAGCTAAATCCCAGTCAGCTCCGAGTGGCTACCTCTCCAGCTCACAAAAGAAACACATACGCACACACAGAGTTTAATTAACTTTATTGATATTCAGAAATTAGGAGAATGACTAAAGGTAATTGCTCATTAAAAATCATTACACCGACGCAGCAGGCACTCGGGAGCTAGCGCTCCCCACCTGCAGAGATCTCTTTCCCCTCCTCCGCCCCTCCCCCGCAAAGCCGGGGGCGGGGCGCCTATGGGGTGGACGCCCGGCCTGCGACCTGGGCTCCCCAAGGAGATGTCGGCGTGGCCTAGCGGGAGCCTGTCCTCATGGCATTTTCGCTTTGCTTTCTAAGGTCACTGCTCAGTGTACTCCCTCTGTTCGCCCCAAAGGGCGAGGAGACGGACCCCCAACGAGACCTTGGCGGAGGCCTCTGGGTGTATATAGCTCGAAGGACTTAGAATCCCGCCTTGGGTGTAATTCAATTAAAAAGCGTTTCGTGAAACGCCTTCTTACGTCCAGGGCACCGGGGATACTGTCCTTGCCCTTAAGGGGTAGCTAGGTGGCCCAGTGGTTAGAACTCTGGGCTTGGACTCAGAAAGATCTGCATTCAAATTCGGTCTTAGACACTGCCTAGCTTCAGGAACTAGCCGTGTGACTCTGAGCAAATCCCCGACGCAGTTTGCCTCAGTTTCCTCATCTGTGAAACGAGCTGGAGAAGGAAATGGCAAAGCACTGCAGTATCTCTGCCGAGAAAATCCCAAATGGGGTCGAACGTTACCGAAGAGTTGCCGCTTCGGGTTTTCCTTGCCCTCAAGATTCTCCCTTCCAAATTCTAAGCAGGATTCTCAGATTGGTTTTGTCTCATAGGCCCCTTTGGCAGCCTGGTGACGCCTATGGGCCTCTTCTCAAATCACGTTTTTAAATGCATAAAATAAAACACACAAGCTTACAAAGGAAACCAATTATCTTGCAACACAACTAGCAAAATAGATATTTTAAAAAACCGAGTTCCTGGGCCTCAGGTTAAGAAGCCGGTGCCCCAAATCTCTAAGTGCCTGGGGCTCCCTAGCTGAACGAGCATGGGAGAGTAACTTTTTCCTCTCTGGGCCTTCAATTTCCCTTCTGCCTTACATATTCTCCGATGTCCCATCCGGCTCTAAATCCTGTGGTTTTATGGGATTAAGATCTTTTGTAAGCAAAAGGGCTGAGGACAGTCATACAGTCCGGAAGCGAATGGGAAGCTCCAACAGGATTGGATTTCTTATCCTGTCCTGTCTGACCTACTGCGGGAATGGCCCAGGCAGAGGCCGGGGGGAAAAAAGCCGGGTAGGGAAGCTCAGAAAGTCCAGGCTCGGCTGATATCCGAGCAGTCCGAGCCCCGCCCACGGGTAGGACAGACGGCTCAGCAAAAGTCACATTAACCCAAAATCAAAAGTCAGCACGACAGAATCCCCCGCACCGACTATTTAAAGGCCTAATGAGAAGGGATGGAGAGGCTGGAGCGCTGACTTCGCGCTTTTCCGGCTGCTTCCAAGCTGGCCAAAGCCCGGAAAATAAGCCCCGTTCGTTATTAAGAACCCCAGTTCCCCTAAGCTCGAAAGAAAGGCTCCTGGAAGATTTTGAGATCGACCGAGAGCTCTCTGACTATCCCAGCCCCATTGGTTCACTTAGCCAAGCTAGTAATGTAGACCCGAAGACACCTAATTGTTTTTCTTTGGAGAGCAAGCAAAGTCCCCGGCCAATAGCCCCACCTCAGAGCCCTGGTTTTCCCCCTCTTCCCTCCTCCGAACACCCCCCGAGACCCACTACGTCCAGCTGGCATGGAGGTGCCAGCGAGCAGAAAGTCCAGCCGGGATGGAGATTACTCTTCTCCATCTTTGAAAAACAAGAAAGGGGCAGGAATGGACCGGGATCGACTTCAGGAAGAATCTGGAGAGGAATTCGGGACGCAGAGGCTGGGTGGGGGTGGGGGGCGGACGGCTGCCCACCCAAACCGCTCAGATCGCGGAGGTTCTCAAACGTAGCAGGACCAGCTCGCGCTTGGAGGGACACAGACACACACCCGCACGGATCACACCGAGGCACACTGGCACACGAACCGCTGGCGTGCAGCCGCTGCCAGGATAAGGGGGTAGCGGTGTGAGAGAGAGATTTGGAGAACGTGGCGCTGGAGAGGCCGGAGGCCGGCTACGAGACGGGGGCACCGTGACGCCGCGGCCCCTTAAAGTGGGCGTGGGGAATACAATATAGTGGTGGCCGGGTGGAGGGACAAAGCGAGCGCCCTCCTTCCCCGCCCAGTCCTGTCCAGGGCCCAAATGTTCTGAGCAGATCGGCCATCGTAGCCCGGGTTAGCGGGGGAAAGCCAGGGTTGGCGGGTGGGGGGGAACCGAGGTTACAGGCGGGGAGTCAGCTGGGATATTGCACCTTCTAGGAACTGGCTGGAGTACCGGACGATAGACCACCCGGAGAAGGTGTAGGCGTGCGGGCTGGCCCCGAGGTCCTGCGAAGACACGCCTTCTCCAAGGCTACCCCAGCGAAGCCGGGCGCTTTCGCTCTCCAGGCTGGGCCGCTGCCCACTTTTGCCACCGCTTGCCCTGTGCTCCCCAAGCCCGCCCCGAACGCTTTCTCTCTGTGCCTCCCCCAAAGAAGCGAACCTGCCGGGTCGTGGTCCCAACATAATAGGGCTGGGCTTTCCCGGGTACGCCCAAATTTCTCCCTGGCAGAAAGCTCGGGATTCTTTGTGCCCCGAAGGGCCCAGCTAGACGTCCCTCTCCTCCTAGCCTAGCAATTGGATGACGGATGGGGTGCTCGGATCTCTAAAGGACCGGCCCGTGTTGACAAACACCGTCTCCCGTTTCCTCCCCCAAACCCCGCCGCTCTATCTACACTGCTCCTCGGGTTCCCCGGCCCTCGCGCCCTCTCCCGGAGTTGCAGGGGAGAAGACTCAGGTGTCTGTGGACTCTGATGGGAAAGCGGTCTGGGAAGGATTAGCAGGTGGATTAAGAGATTAATCGGAAATGAAGCTGACTCTTCCCTTCCCTCAGTCTTCGGAAAACCTCTTAATTCTTTTCTCAGCTGGGCAGAGTAGCTGTTCCCTTCTGCCTCAGGCGAGCACCCCCACGCTGAAAGCTAACTTTAGAGAGGCCTGGGTTCAAGGGGCTGTGTGTGTGTGTGTGTGTGTGTGTGTGTGTGTGTGTGTGTGTGTGTGTTTGTGTGTGTGTGTGTGTGTGTGCGCGCGCGCGTGTGTGTATTATGGGGGAGGGACGCTGCTTTCCTGGACTCTGTCTTTTAGGACATCTGAGGGGAAGGGGAATAGTGGCTGGGCGGGAAAAGAACAGAAAGGGTGTTAGGAGCCAGAGGGAGACTTCTGCCATTTGTATGCAGCACGGGTTGCTCCCATACCCAGGAGAGTGGAACCGGGCGGGGCGGAGGGAGGGGGCACGAGGTGTAGACGTGATGGGAAGAGGGGCGCTGAGAGGTGAATGTGTGTGTGTGTGTGTGTGTGTGTGTGTGTGTGTGTGTGTGTGTGTGTGTTACGAAGGGACTTTAAAGAGACAAGATTTCCCCAGTTGCTCGGGACTCGTCCCGGATCCTTCTTTCTGTCTTCAGTTCCAGGATCTTCTGTCGGGAGCCTTAGTGTGGAGGTGGATGTAGTGGGTGGGAAGGGGCGGGAGGTGAGGGGGGTGTCGGTAGCTCGGGGGCCACTCTCCTCCGTCCCTTCCTCTCAATCTTTTTCCTAGTCTTCCTGCCCAAGATATTTCTTTCAAAACACATTCCCGCCTCCCCCTCTTCTGGGGAGAGCTTCTGGGCAGATGGGAGGAAGATGAGGGCCTGGGGGGGGGGCGGCGGTGGCGGCTTGGAAGACTGATGTGTTTCTTTTCAGGATTGCAGCGAGCTGGGGTGGAGGGAGGACGTGCCACCAGAACCCCTCTAGAGCATCTCCCCACCCGCCCCCATACACACACACACACACACACACACACACACACACACACACCTCCGCAGTATGGACTGGAGAGGGTTCGGAATGTGAAAGTCGGAGCTGAAGTTTGGCGCGAGAGGTTTGGGGGAGAACGCGAGGAAGCTTGTCTCGACAACGGCGACCCCAGCTCGCCCGTGGGCTCTCTTTCGAGCATCCCCCTGAGTCCAGCATGGCTCAAAACCCCGTTTCTACGGTCAAAAGGGGGGAGAGGTAGGAAGTAGGGTGTCTAGCATGGTGGAGAGTTGGGGGGGTGGCGTGACGAATTGCAGCAGACCCATCTCCTCTGATTCATGGAAATGATTAAATGCGAGGTCTTGGCCCGGGAGGAGGCGGCAGAAGGGCAGCCGGCCGCCTTCCCGCCTCAGTTACCCGATCCCCCCCGCTCCAAAGCTGGCGACTTAAGGAGAGAGGCAGCCCGAGGGGCGCTTTCCTGAGCTTCGGAGCGCGCAGGGAGAAACAACGCTTGAAAAGTCCCCTAGTGGTCCCTCGCCTGCCCTAGCCTAGGATGTCCGCTCCCCGCTCCCCAGCCCCAAGAGCCTTCGGGACGCCTGGGTTTGCTTACCGTGAGCCAGAAGCGCCAGGAACCAGGGGAAGAGGATGATGCCGGGGGAGCGCATGATGCTGCCTCTTCTGCCCGCTGCCCCTTGCCCACGACGGGGAGGGGAGTGGGCTCCGGAGAAAACGGGCTGAGGGAGAAGAGACTCCCGGGTCCGGCTTGCTTGCTGGAAGAAAGAAGCCGGGGCTGCCGCCGCCGCCGCTGCCTCCAGCGCCTGACGGAATCAGCACCAGGGCCAGCGCCTATCGTCGGCGCTGGGGATCGCTGGAGAGGTGGTGATGGTGGTGGGGAGGTGGGGGGGGGAGCCGACAGCTTACCGTAATGACACGAGGAAAGGCGCGTGAGGGAAAGCTAGCGAAGGTGGGGGATGTGTGTATGGAGGGATTGGGAGTTTGGGGCACCGGCTTCCATTATGTTCACGATGTTGAGGGGAGGAGAATCCCCGGCTAATGTGGGGAGAACGGTTCATCCCCAGCCCCATCCACGTCCCGCCAACCCCTCATCCAGGACATACTGCTTGCCCTGTGGCATAGAAGTTGGGGTAGGGGGTGTGAGTGGTGGGACATCTGGGATTTCTAATTCAGAGCAGAAAGAGAAATGCGGTTCTATTACTAAATAGCCGTGTGCCTGTAAGGCACGCCTTTAATTGTCCGGGCCTCAGTTTCCTCCTCTGTAAAATGAGGAGCTTTGATTAGACCTCTCAGGTCCCTTCCAGGTCTCCAGTGATGTGAAGGAAGGACCTGGGGATCCATGTTCTCCTCCCAGGGACGTTGGATCAAGAAGGGTGCTCTGTCAGGAACCTCCGTTTGCGGAGGCAATTGGCAGGGGCACTGGTACCCTTGTGGCAGCTCACATCTTGGCCGATAATGAAGATGGCTTTTGAGCTTACAAAAGGACAATAAATTATTACTTTGCGCTCAATAAATGCCAAGGCTCCAGGCAGCTGCATCAGCAGCAAACTGTGCTCACAGAAAAGCTTAATTATCCTTATATTATAGTTAAAAGCCAGTGGCATCCGTGTTGAGGAGGCACATTCTTTACTTGGCAGGCAGCAACCTGGTTAAGGCCCTGGGCAGCTAGAGACAAGATCCTGAATCTCCAGCCCCAGTACTCCCTACCCTGGAACAGTTGTACGGGCAATGGGAGCCACTAGATCTATTCTGCTGCACCTCTCTGAGCCTCAGTTTCTCTATCTGGAAAATAAGGATAATGACACTTTTCATAGTTATTTCCCAGGGTTGTGGTGAAGAAAGTACTGGCTAAACCTTAGTGTTAGAGAAATATGAATGTGTAGAGGCAGGAATAGAGCCCGAATCTGCGATTTCATTGGTGTAGGGAACTCTCAGACAAGGAGCTGCAGGCCAGAATTTTCTCTGCAATTTTTAGTATTAGGGGGTTGCCTACATCACTGAGATAATAAGTGAATTGACCGGGGTCCCACATCCAAGTATGTATCAGAACCTGGTCCCGAGACCAGCTCTCTATCCCGTACAACAGGCTGCTTTTTGAAGGTGAGTTCGGAAGATAATAGATTTAGAACTGAGAGGGACCTTGAAAGCTTAGGCCCACCCTCTCATTTTAAAGAGGAAATCAAGACCCAAAAATTTAAAGTAATTTGCTTACAGTCACTCTGGTAGTGAATGGTAGAACTGAGATTTAAATCTAAGTCTTTAGACTCCAAATCTCACACTCTTTTCATATATTCATGTCCAATTGTTACTACAGCCGCAACTGCTGCTACTACTATTACTACTGTTGTTCAATCTATTTTTCCAACCCTTCATAACTTCATTTAGGGTTTTCTTGACAAAGGTATAGGGATGCTTTGACATTTCCTTCTCCAACTCATTTGACAGATGAGGAAACTGAAGGACAAGTGGGGTTAAGTGACTTAACTGAGGGTCACACAGTGAGTGTTTGAGGTGAGATTTGAGTTCATGAAGATGGGTCTTTCTGACTACAGGGCCACCACTCTATCTATTGCATCATCTAATTGCCCAGTACTATTAGTACTCTTATCCAGCATTTAACACTATACCTGGTACTTAGCAGACACTTAGGAAATGTTAGGTGACTTACAGTCTGATCCCTATGACAAATCCCAGTGCATGTCCTGATGGTGGAAAGTTGGGAGAGGATCATGGAGTATTTTTTTAAATTAAAGCTTTTTATTTACAAAACATATGCAGGGGGTAATTTTTCAACATTAACCCTTGTAAAACTTTCTGTTCCAAATTTTCCCCTTCTTCCCTCCCCAGAAGGCAGGTAGTCCAATACATATTAAATATGTTAAAATATATGTTAAATCCAATATATGTATGTATATTTATACAGTTATCTTGTTGCATGAGAAAAATCAGATCTAGAAAGAAAAAAAAAACCTGAGAAAGAAAACAAAATGCAAGCAAACATCATTAGAAAGCATGAAAATGCTTTGTTGTGGTCCACCCTCAGTTCCCACAGACCTCTCTCTGGATATATATGGTTTTCTTTATCACTGAACAATTGGAATTGGTTTGAATCATCTCATTGTTGAAGAGAGCTACGTTCATCAAAATTGATTGTCGTATAGTTTGTCGTATAGTCTTGTTGCCGTGTACAATGATTTTCTGGTTCTGCTCCTTTCACTTAGCATCAGTTCATGTCATTCTCTCCAGGACTCTCTAAAATCATCCTGCTGCTCGTTTCTTACAGAACAATAATATTCCATAATATTAATATACCACAATTTATTAATTCTCCAACTGATGGGCATCCATTCAGTTTCCAGTTTCTAGCCACTACAAAAAGGGCTGCCACAAACATTTTTGCACATGTGGGTCCCTTTTCCTCATTTAAGATCTCTTTAAGGATATAAGCCCAGTAGAAACACTGCTGGGTCAAAGGGTATGCACAGTTTGATAATTCTTTGAGCATAGTTCCAAACTGCTCTCTAGAATGGTTGGATCCATTCACAGTTCTACCAACAATGTATCAGTGTTCCAGTTTTCCCACATCCTCTCTAACATTCGTCATTATCTTTTCCTATCATCTTAGTCAATCTGACAGGTGTATAAAATCAGATCTCTGATCAATAGTGATTTGAAAATTGTTTGTTCATAGCCTTTGACCATTTATCAAGTGGAAAATGGCTTGAATTCTTATAAATTTGAGTTAATTCTCCATATATTTTAGAAATGAGGTCTTTATCAGAACTACTGAATATAAAAATGTTTTCCCAGTTTATTGCTTCCCTTCTAATTTTGTCTGCATTAGTTTTGTTTGTACAAAAACTTTTTAACTTAATATAATCAAAATGATCTATTTTGTGATCAATAATGATCTCTAGTTCTTCTTTGGTCACACATTCCTTCCTCTTCCACAGATCTGAGAGGTAAACTATGCTCCGTTCTTCTAATTTGCTTATAATCTCATTCTTTATGTTTAGATCATGAACCCATTTCAACTTTATCTTGGTATATGATGTTAGGTGTGGGTCAATGCCTAGTTTCTGCCATACTTAGTTTCCAATTTCCCCAGCAGTTTTTGTCAAATAGTGAGTTTTTATATGGGGTATTTTCTTAAACCCAGATGGCAAACTCTTTACAAGACTTGAATGGAACTACATTAGTCTTTATGGAGGCTTGAAGGATGACCTGGAGGAGAATCAGGAATTGTGCCCTTCAAAGACATAGTGATGAAATAAAGTCAAGAAATCATCGGGTCTGGAGAGCAATAGACATGACTATGGCATCAGAGCTGAGGCAGGAGCGGAATATAATAATCACCATCATAACTAGCATTTTTACAGGGTATCCCCAAAATGTAAGTTTTAAACTATTTAAGCTTTAATAATAACCAAGACTTTTGGGACATTGAATATTGTTTTCATATTTAGAAAGCACTTTACATGCATTATTTCACTTGAGCTTCTCAACCATCCTAGATGAAAGGTAGATATGAGAGGTAGGTCCATGAGTCATTATTATTCCCTTTTCACAGATAAGGGTTTAGTATTTGAACAAAGGTCTTCCAAGGCCAATGCAAAGCTTCATCTATGAGGGCATTAACACCTTTCAGTGGATTGCACATTCAAATGAAGAGTTTGAAAGCTTGTTGTTGTTGTTGCTGTTTTGCTATAGGTCTCGGGAAAGTCATTTCTCTTACATGAGAGCATCCTGAATGTTTTTATGGGGAGAAGGAAAGATTCAAGTAAGTAGGGAGATAGTTTTCTATGTTTTCTATGTGCTAGGCACTGTGCTAATCACTAGGGATTCAGGTACAAGCAAGATAGTACCTGTCATCAAGGAGCTTACATTCTAATAGAGGGAAGACAACACATAACGGACAAGTGGAAGAAGGGGTACTCCTTTGTGAAGGTACAGAGTGGAATTAGTTTCAAAGAAATAAGGTGGAAGCTTGACAAGGGAATTCTGGGAGGGAAGCAGAATTCAAGGTTTATTGGCAGTGATGGTGAGATGAGAATGATGGCTGAAGAGTGGGCAGCAAGATTTGGAATGATGAGTGGGAGATATCGACAATGAGAGAGACAGAGATGAAGATAAGAGAAAATGATCCTACTGTTCTTGTAACAGTTAAAGTATAATAGCAAAGTTGTATTATAGGAGATTCATGGGCTGTGAATTGTGTGAAGGAGCCTATGGGTAATGCTCCAGATCTGATAGTCCAAGTCTCTGACAGATATAAGACCAAACCAGAGATATGGTGGTAAATGTTTAATAACAGATGCTCAAAAGCACACATGGCACAAGATATTTTAAAATTTAACCTGCATTATTCCCGTCACTTTCTGAAGTCTAGAAAATCAACAAAATAATAAATCAGGAACTGATTTATAACACTTGCCAACTTCTGATGTGTAAATGCTCACACTGAAAATTTGCTAGTTGACTTTCTTGAGCTGGTTCAAACTGGCTCCAGCACACCCGAGATCAAAGCAATATTTATGATTCCAGCCATTTTTGAATGGAAGAATATGCAACTCTACCACTGTATCATAACCTGATGGAACAGGGGCAAGAAAGTTGAACTGGAGTAGTTCAAATTCCTGGCTCTGACAGTTATTTTCTCTATGATTTTGTCCCTGTTATTTCATTTCTCAAATAAGAGTATATTCTCACAGTGGGGAAGGGTGGGGTCGGCAAAAACACCCTAGAAGGAGCTACAGGTTGACTACATCAAAGTGAGGAATTGAAATTAAAGTTGGCAAGGCAGATTGGAGCCTTTTGAATAAGGTATCTATGTTGTATCTGGCAGGCAATGGGAAGCCATTGAAGATCTTTTTTAGTAAAAGAGTGGTCAGGGATATGGAATAGGGTCATAGATATAGAGCGGACTGGGACTTCAAAAGTTTCTAGTTAAGTTTCTTCACTTTACAGATTACGACACTGAATCCTAGAAAGATTAAGTGTTTTTCCAAAGGCCACATAAGTTAGTATGAGAAATTGAATTTGAACTCGGATCTTCTGGCTCAGAATCATTATTATGTACTATTATTCACTGCTACCTCAAAATCACATAAGATGTAAAGGATGAGATTGGAAACCAAATAGAAGGCTATTATAATATTCCAGATAAGAAGAGATGAAACCCTAAACTACAGTGATGGCATAGGAATGGAAAGGAGATGTTTCAGAGGTGGAATCAATAGGACTTGATAAATGATTTTGTAGAACTGGGGTGAAGGAGAAGGTCCAAGATGATTCTGAAGGAATCTGAAGGATAGATTTGTGAGAAGGAGAGGAACTGGGCATGTTAAGTTTGGGCTCATGGTTTAACATATAGGTGGTGATATATAATGAGAATCTGGATCTATGAGACTGAAATTCTAGGGAGGGATAAAGGGTGGAGAGAGAGATTTGGGAATCATCTGCATAGGGAATCATCGTGGATTTAGGCATGGAAGAGCTCACCAAAGGAGTAAAGAGAAAAGGAGGGCCAATGACAGGACTTTGGCAGGCGGGGCTTGGATTTAGTGATGCCAGCAAAAGTGATAGAAAAAAAAGCAGTCAAAGAGGCAGGGGAACCATATGAATTGAATGTACTCAATTCCTTTGCCATGACATCTTTAGACTATCTCAGAGCTCAGTACTTGCCTTTTCCATAAACTGGATTAAGGTGGATTTGTTTTATAGCTGAGAGAAAAGGAATATAGTATTCCCTTCCCCTCCTTGCCCGCACCCCCCCACATTGGCCCTGACTTAGAAACACTTATCACAGATTGCTGCCACATTTCTAGAAACCCCTTTATTCTGAATGTCCTTCAGCAGTTTTCGACCCCCACACCGTCATCCTACTCAGTCAATTTCTCCAGATCATCTTCCTCTCCCCCTTTGTGGCTCAGGGGAGCTGCTTTAACAGCGATAAAGAATTCCATGCAGCAGGCAGGTGGCGTGTAGAATTAGCCAAGGGAGACGTTGGGAGATGATTTCTGGACAGTCACTTAAAGGAGGAAAGAAAAAGGAGACAGAAAGCATGAGGCGGGAGGTGGGAGATGGTGGTGGGTAGCCGGGAGGGGGGAGAGAGAAACAGACTCCAGAGAGAGAGGTCAAGAGAAAGCAAGGCAGGGATGGAGAGGACAGAGGCTCATCTGTCACACGAGGGGGCTTAGACTAGATGTTCCTTAATGTCCCTCCTATCTCTAACATTTTATGTGTTATAGGATTTAAAACTGGAAACCCCCTTAGAGAGTATTTAATCTGATCCCCTCATTTTACAGATGAAGAAACTGAGGTCCAGAGAGATTAAATCACCTGCCCAAGGTCAGGCAGAACTAGGGCTGGGGATTAAAACCCTGTCTTATGATTCCATTTCAGGTTGCCTTTGACCCTATTAAAAAATGGAAAATGAAAAAGAGATGGAGGAAAGAGGAATGTAAAATTATACAGCTGGGTTACGATTGAGAAAAGATGAGAGAATATCTTGAAGATGCTTTCTTCCATGAGGATTCATCAGGGCATATATCTCTAATCCTCCAAGACTCTTGAGTTTAGGGAAGCCTGTTTGACTGGGCAAAGGAAGGTGAGTCACAGGGAAGCTATGGTGGTGGTGGTGAATGCTTGGGTGGTGATGAGTAACGGAGGGCTGGGGGTGGGAGTGGTGATGCAGTGTTCTCCAGGCAGCCAGGATTCCTGCTGGGCTGGCCTCTGCTGTTGGGGGTAAGGAGGATGACAGGAGACTTTGGAAAATCTGCTCTCTCTACTGGCAGTCCTGGGCTAGGACTCTCTGGGTGGGGGTGGGTGGGTGGCAGTGTCTGTAAAGACTACGAGATCCAGAATGCAATGCTCTGCCCTGAGGTAGGCAAACAGGGTTTGCATTGTATGGTGGGAATTGTAGTCCCCCCTGGGGGTGCCCTTCTCCCCTGAATAAGCTAACTGTGGCTGACTCCATCTTCTATCTCCACTAAGCTCCGTGGGAAGGGCTCTTATTTAAGGACGAGGAGGTGCTTGAGTGTCCCAGGGCTTCTTGGGATCTTGCATCTCAGCAGCAGGTGAAGAATTGATGTAGTGTTCTCTTGGCAAAGTTTTCAGTATGCTTCCCTGAAAGAGTTTCCCCCTGGAACTTCCTATACCCCCCAATCACCAAACAAAAACCCACCGTGTGCAATGCATTCTGCTTAGCACTGCAGGGGACCTGCAGCTGGGGTTGGTCAGGGAAGCCCAAGTGGGGGAGGTGGACAGGTAGGCTTGGAGGATGGGAAGACGTTCCATAGGTGGAGAGAGGTTACCTTTCAAGCAAGGAGAACAACATTCACGCGTCTAAAGAGGGGAAAGGAAGGCAAGAAGCATTTACACAGCAACCACTAAATGGCAGGCACTGCTAAGTGCTTTATGTCAGAAGCTTAATACCTGTGTGATTATGGATGGAACCAACTTCTCTGGGCCTGTTTCCTCATTTGTAAAATGAAGCCAGGTGTTCTGAAGCCCAGGAAGGAAGGTGGGAATTTAGAAATGATGGCTGTAGAGAAAGAAAAAATTTGAGGTAACAGGGGGAATATAGGGATGATCTTTACAGTCCCTTGTAATTTTCTATTCTAACTTTACCTGAGAAAGGAAAAGGAGCCGGCAAGGTAGCTTGGGACCACATTGCTGAGAGCTTGGGGCACGGACTCAGGGAACCATCTCCTACTTTTATAAAGATTTTGTCTATAAAGTCTATAAAGATAGACTTATGCTGCTAATGTTCTCATGAAGTGTTTTCATCCTAAGAAATCTTTTTAAATTTATTTTTGATTTTTACTAGTATTTTATTTTTCCAAATACATGAAAAGATAGTTTTCAACATTCACCTTTGCAAAACCTTGTGTTCCATTCTTTTCTCCCTCTCTTTCCCCTTCTCCCCCTTCCTCAAGACAGTAAACAATCTGATGTAGATTAAACATCTGCAATTCTTCTACACATATTTCTATATTCGTCATGCTACATGAGAAAAATCAGATCAAAAGAGAAAAAACATGAGAAAGAAAAAAACCCCAAGCAAACAGTAACAACAAGATGAAAATACTATGATTTGATCCATGTTCAGTCTCCATAGTTTTCTTTTTCTGGATACAGATGGCATTTTTCATACTGAGTCTATTAACTGAGAAATCTGGATGAGCCAAAGGCTCGAGTCCTTACTGGAGGGGTTTCAGACATCTGGCAAACAAAGGGGAGATAATCTTTTTGTTTTGTCCAGAAATGCCCCCCCCCTTGTGCATTTCGGATCACACTGGGCAGACAGCTGACTCTTGGTACTTGTAGGATTCTAGCCTTAGCGTGGAGACTGTGATCCAAGCCTTGTTGTGTGGATGAAGAAATCAAGGTCCCAAAAAGTGAATTAGTAAGATAATAATAATGAATATATACAGGGCAGTTTTAGAAGCTGTTATAGATCCTTTTACTTGATCCTTACAACGACCCTGGGAGACAGGTCCTATTATGACTTCCACCTTACAGAGGAGAAAACCTAGGAATAGAGAAATTAAGTGACTTAATATGTGTTTGAGGAACGACTTGATTTCAGGTCTTCTAAGTCCGGGTTCAGCACTTGTAACTGCTTAGATCCCAAGGGAGATCTAGAAGAAGCCTCAAAGACCTTCTCAGTTCACAGCACAGTAAACAGTCCAAAAGTCTAAGAGAGGTCACAGAGCCGAGATTTAACAACTCTGTGACATTGAAAATAGTGGTTTTCCATTAAAGCACACTTCCAGGAAGTTCAACCTTGGGTGGCACTCAATAGTCAGCAGTATTAGGAATATATCAGGGCTTGGAGGTAAAGGGGAAAGGAGAGGGTCTCCCAGATGGCTTGGTGGGTCATAGATCTAATATAGAAGCCCCTCAGAGAGGCTATGAAATTTAATCTGACTCCCAGAAGTCAGCTCCCTCTTTTCTCAAGCACGGAGCCTCAACCTGCCCTTTTGAAGACTACAGGTACACTGGGTACTCATTCTCAGTTCTTCCTTTAATTTCACACATACTTTCCAAAGGATATTGAGAGGAAATGACTATCCTCCAGGAGAGCTTGCAAGCATGTCCTTTGTGTGGGGGAGGGATATTAGGAAGGGAGCCGACACTCGGCTTCTTACATGGCTTTGTGGGCAGCTCAAGAGTAAAACTCTTCCCCTGTCCCTAAGCTATAAGGGGTAGGAGTAGGGGAACACTTCCTGATCAGCATTATGTGAGAGGCAGCAGAACATCATGAGAAGGGCCCGGTTGGAAGTCAGATAGGTCTGGGTTTGATTTCTATCTTAAATCCTTTCTCCCTCTCTTTCCTCTCTCCTTCCTTCCTTCCTTATTTCCTCCTTCCCTTTCTTCCTCCATCCCTTCTTTCCTTTTTTCCTTCTTATCTCCCTCTTTTTTCTCCATCCCTCCTTTCCTTTTCTTTCTTCCTTCCTCCCTTTCTTCCTCAATCCTTCCTTCTTTTCTTTTCTCTCATGACCCCAGGACTCAGATTTCCTAGTTATGGCTCTGGTGAGGGGAAGGGAACCTGTTTCTTCATAGAAAAGGAGACCTTCATTCCCAAGAGCCTAAGTTACGGTGGGTTCTTGTCCATGCTGGAGCAGCAGAGCTCTGGCAGCGGAGGGAGCCCATCTTTCACCCTAAAGCCAAAAAGAGACAGGTCTGACCGTTCTAATCAGTCCAGCGAACAGATCTGGAGTGGGATGCTTTCATTCTCCAAACAGGAAGGAGCCCTCCAGCCCTCCTACGGGTCCCTGCTGAGGCTGGAGCCAAGGCTTTGATCCTCCACAGCCTCCATAAATGTTTAATGTCACGAGCTTGGCGAAAGCTGTGAAGGGAAGACTTGGGACAGAACTTTTGGTCGATGATGATGATGATGGAAATGGTCAGATGATTTCCATGTGGGGAGCGGCGGAGGGGCCGGGGCGGGGGAGGTCCCCGGGTGCGGATTTGGACTGCTAATGAAGGAGGCTCTTTGAAAGCCTTCCAATTGGAGCCGGAGAATCTGACAGCAAAAACAAACAAGCAAATGGAAAGGCCCATTCCCCAGCCTGACTGAAGGCAAGAGAGGAAAGTTAAATGACAGACAAATGCAAATACGGCTCAACAAACACAACGGTAATTACCATCCCCGGCAGCCACTTGGTGTTTGCTTGCAGTCTCAGTTGGCAATTCCTGGGGGGTGCTGGGTAGAGGTGATGGGCTGGGGTCCTTGGGGATTGACTCGGAAACTCCAGCAGGCAGACTGGCCCGTGATTCCAGTTGACATAATTTTTACTTGATCCTTGAGAATTCTGAGACTGAATCTTGGGATGGGGGGGGGGTAGGTATCTTCCCACCCACCCCCGATATTTTCTCAATTCCTTTGGGCCTAAAAATACGCCCAGGATCTGCCGTCCTAAAACACCCACAACCTTATTACTAGATTGCTATCCCCTCGCCATGGGATTAGACATTAATATATTATGAGGAGTTATTAATATGTAATTATAATACATTAATATATATTAAAAGCAGGGCTTCTTCACCTTTTTCATGTCACGTCCCCTTTTGGCAATCAGATAAAACCTATGGACCCCTTCTCAGAACAGTGGTTTTGAATGCATGAAATTGAATATCCAGAATGATGGGGAAGACCAATTATATTGAAATACAAAGATTTTAAAAGAAAATGAGTTCCTGGACCTTGGGTTTCCCAGCTAAAGGTCTCATAAGTAATTAAGTATCAGAGCCAGAATATGGAACCAGGTTCTCTAGATTTCAAATCCAGCATTTTTTCCCTGGTACTGCCCTACTTCTCAGGAGTCTTTTGCCTCCCTGAGTGGTAAAATCACTCAGCTGCCAAGACACTACGTCCTTCTCCCTCTCATTTTTTTTTAAATTTAATTTTTTTTGTGTGTGTGTGAGGCAATTGGGCTTAAGTGACTTGCCCAGGATCACACAGCCAGTAAGTATCTGAGGCTAGATTTGACCTCAGAAAGATGAAGCTTTCCTGACTCCGGACTTGGCACTCGATCCATTGTACCACTGAGTGCCCCTCGGAAGTCTAGACTTTGCACATGAAGGAATCTTCCAGACCATCCAGTCCAGCCCCCTCGTTCCTAGAGCAGATGTGACTCTCCTAGACATATAATCAATGTCAGAGGTGAGACTTGAATCCGGATCCTGACAACCCCAAGTCCATTCCCTGTCCACGACTCGCCACTGTTTCTCCTGTTGGAAAGCTCTTATTTTATGATTCCCTGAAGAGATCCTGTCTGTATGGAACAGAAGATAGGTGATCAATAAGTGTGTATTAATTGACTAGTATGGCACTGTGCTGGGCAAAGCTAGGGAGGGGGTGGGGGATAAAAGAGTGAAACAATCCTCGCAGAATGAGCTGGAGCTCTATCTAATGAGGCAGGTAAGTTCTAAGGAGACAGGCAGGTAATAAGTAAGCATGTTACATATACCACATGTAATATATGTACATTGTATGAAGAAATTACACACATGTAACATGCGCTATATATTATATGTAGCATATGTGTATAAAATACATTATAGTCTATAATGTGCTAGAGCACATATGCTAGAGCAATGTGTCATGTGAACATAATTACATATTCTAGAATATATAAGAAGTTATATATTCTAGAATGGACAATGATATGTTCATATGACATGTTCTAGAACATATAATTATGCTCATACCATATATTCAAGAATATATAATTAGATATAATATATATGTAATAATAATAGCCAATATTTATATAGTACCTACTATGTTCTGGGCATTGGGCTAAATAGTGTCTCATTTCAAAGGTATTTCTTTCTTTCTATTTTTTTTGCTGAAGCATTTGGGGCTAAGTGACTTGCCCAGGGTCATACAGCCAGGAAGTGTTGAGTATCTGAGGCCGGATTTCCTGGCCGGTGCTCTGTCCTCTGCGCCGTCTAGCTGTCCCCGTAGTGTCTCACTTCATCCTATCTCCTTGGGTTAGATGTAATTATACTTCCCATTTTACAGATGAGGAAATTGAAGTTGTGACTTATACAAGCTCATACAGTTAGTGTCTGCGGCTGGATAGGCATTTATCGTGTACCCGTGTATACGTGTATACATATAGACACACACAAAGTAGCTAAATATAAGGCAGTTTGGGAGGGTGGGTGATGAGAAAATGCTTGATATAGAAGCAGGTGCCTGAGCTTTCCTTAAAGGAAAAGAGGGATTCTAGAGTCGAAGTAAGGAGGGAGCGGATTCCAGGCTTGCAGAAGGAGACTGAGTCCTGATCGGGATCAGAGAGGACAGTTCTGTGGATGAGCATGATAATAACAGCTAATCTGGTCCTTTCCGTATCTTACCTCCTTGACTCCTCACAAGCCTTTAAGATAGAGCTATTATTATCAGTGGAAAGCAGACACTGGGACGGGTTAAATGACCTTCAGGGAGCTTGAGAAGGGGACCAAGGAGATTCTACTTGGCTTCTGAGGAACCGACAGAAGGTGCTAGCTACCTTATTCCAAAAAAAAAAAAAAAAAAAAAAAAAAAAAAAGCCCAAGTTGGTGACTCACTATATTTGCATGCTCATTTGCACCTCATTTGCATTTCATGGGTCTCTTGTCCAGCTACACTGGGACTTTTCCACCCTGAGGTAAAGGTTAGACACTCTTCCCCAAGAAGCACTCTGAGCTACTTATGTTATAGATGGCAAAACTATGTTGCGCCTGTACCATCGGGGAGAGTTCTCACTCCTTTCTTCAATTTAATTCAATCTAATGAGCATCGTGTGCAGGGTGCTGGGGATAGGAAGAGAAAACGACACAGGGCTGTCCCCAAGAGAATATATTCTATGCACTCCCTCTCCCCCGCCTCAGCCATGTGGGAACATGGGTATCCACCCTTAACACTGACCAGTACTTAGTGGCTACTGGTTCAATCCCTCATTTTAACATTGAGAACACTGAGGCACAGGAAGGTTAAGTGAGGTCCCAGAGAAACAGGAGACCAGGCAGGATTTTTTGTTTTGAATTCGTTGTCTGAGTCCCAAGCTAATGCTCTCGTACTGCCCTGCTCCTAAACAAGTGAATGTAGAACACATAGAAAGCATTAGGCCGTCGGAGGACACTTAAAACTGGGCGGGGGAATCCAAAGGAGGTGACCCCTGTGGGCCGAGTAGTGAATGGAACCTTTTCCCTTTTTGTCCAAGGACAGTCTTCTGATAAGGCTCACAGATCTTGTATCTGCCTTAGTGATCAAGGCAGCTTGGCCTGGATCAGGTCCAGAATAATAACTGAGAGAAGAAGGGGAAAAAAGAAGGTGATAATCCCAGAGAAATATAGAGTGCCCTAGAAATAAAGTGCTCTGAACTCAATATTTCCAGCACTTAAACTTACATAAAGTACATCTGTCCGGGAGCAAAGGTTTCTGATACGGCTCTGGGGCTAGGGGCAAGTTACACTGATGACTGTGGGATGGGGGAAAGCTGGGTCACAGGGCCGTGTGAGCCTGGGAAATAGGATGAGTCTCTCAGCTCTACTCTGACGTCCCATTGAGGAATGAGGGGGAGTGCCTAGCTTGAACGGGAGTGAATCTTTTGAGGACTCCCTAAACCCCCTTGGATGGGTGGGAATTCCCTAGCTGAGGGAGACAGCCGATGGAGGAACATGAGTGCCCTTCTGCTAACAGGATTGCTCAAGCCACTGGAAAATGCTGATTCCATGCCTGGCCACCACTGGAGGCATCAGGAAGCATAAGGATTTTCTTTTTAAAAATTGTTTTGATGGATGTCTTTTGTTTTGACATCACCTTCACCTCCTTTTCCAAATATATCCCTTTTCTCTCATTTAACCGTAGAGCCATCCTTGGTAACAATGAATAAAAAAAGAAAGCGAGAACAAAGCATTTCAGCAAAATCAACCAATATATCAACTGTTTCTGACAGTATACACACAACTTAAAAATTGAAGTATCAAAATATACAATAGATTTCTGGACTTGGAGCTAGGAAACCTGCATTCAAATCCTGCTTTAGATGTTTACCTACTTGTTTAGTTTCCTCATTTTTCAGAATGGGGATGATAATAACAGTCCCTACACCTCACAGGGTTGTTATGAGGATCAAATAAGATAACTCATGCACAACACTCTGTAAACCTTTACAACTCTATATAAATGTTAGCTGTTCTTATTATGAATCATTCCATTTCCATAGTACCTCACTTCTACAAAGAAACCTTTCCATTCCATTGTTACAGTCGTTCTGTAAATAGTCTTTCTTAGACACAGATGGTCCTGTAGATTTAGAACCATTTTTGTAAATAGTTCTACACACTTTATTTTACATCAGCTTGTGTCTTCCCAGGCTTCTCTGAATTCTTCATAGTCACAGAATAAAAACATTCCCTCACTTTCATGTTCTACAATTAGTCCAGATATTTCCTTGATTGTTAGGCAATTGATTTTGTCCCGTGATGATTTCTTGAAGTCGTCGGGTCTATAACAAGATACTGGTGGTCATTTGATAAAAATGTTTCTTAACAAATTTCTTTCAAATACTAAAGTCCCTTTCTCCATTATAGCCCTTCTTCCAATGCTTCTAGAAAGAATATATTGGGTACTATTAAGAATTTAAAACTAGAAAAGACTTTGAAAGCTAGAAAAAGACTTTGGGCCCAGGATAGAGTTTATGTGCATCTGAGGCCTGAGAGTCAATTTAGCCAAGTCTGGAGAGGCTCATAACCATGCTGGATGCAGAGGAATGAATTTTTCAGTTGCAGAAACTCACCAAGATCATCTGCTAAGTGATGGGAATAGGGTAGGGGTTGGATAGAGATCTGTGTTGGTGGAAAGAATGTCTATCCAAACAAAATTATAGATCTTGGAAGTATTGAAGTAATAGAGGTCCCTTAAGTGCATTAAAATTCATAGATCGTTTAAGTGGGAAGGGACCTTCGGGATAGACCATAATCCTAATTCTCTCATTGAATTTTTCAGCAGATCAATTGATGTATAACTTTTTAGGAGTTTATCTATTGGATAAAATAAGATATTGTTGTAGAAAAACATATGTAGACTGTCAACATCCCTATCACCACCACCACCACCACCACCATCATCATAATGATCATCATCATCTTGTTTAGTGGAGAAAAGATAGAAATAGCCTTGGGACAAGCTGCTATCATGATATTATTTTCTTATGTTTAATGTTCCACTGACCATTGCTAAATTGAAGAAAACAACAAATTTTTGTAGATCAATAAAAGCTTTGGTCTAGAGGTTCACTAAAAGCACCTGGGTATAATTCTAGTAGCAAATAGGATAATAGAGATGACATGTTCTGAGAGAAGAACAGAAAGATGTTCACATATGATTTTGATTCCTTCTGCTGGCTTTATTTTGAAAGCTTTTCTTTCCCATTGTTGTTGTTGTTGCTGCCGCTATTATTTTTAACATTATTATTGTAAGAGGGAGAAAGAGAATTCCTCTCTCCAAACAAGCTGGTTATAATAGAACGCAGTTACTCATGATCAGATTTAAATGTGTAATGTACAAACACCTCTCTGATGGAATTAAAAACAGAGCAAAGGTGAATGAATGAGGAGGCACATTACTTCCACTTCTGAGGACTTTAAATAGCCAAGATGCATCTAGCTGCCTGCCAAAGCTCAAAGGAATTGTGGAGGGATACTCCTGAGAGGGGGTACAGAGGGATTTCTCTCTCTTCCACCTCTCCTTCCACCCATCAGTCACAGCACTTAGCAGTGACTTGTCCAGAGGGACATATTTTGCCCTAAAAAGAACAAACCCAGTCAAGCAACCCATCAATCAAAACTGCCAAGGTGAAATTTGTGATGACTCTAAGACTTTGGGGTCTTGTATTTCTGGAGTCGTGAGTTGTCTTGGCAACGTGTATTTCCCACATATGCATCACTATCATTGTACTTTATGTTTGTGTTCACTGTCCCATGGATGGCATATGCACTTGTGTAAGATTGAGCCTTAGATTTATGGGAAGATGTTTTATAATTACTATGCTATTTGAGTTAAATGCCTTTGCTAAGAGCTAATTGGGTCTACTGATTGATTGTTAATGGGAAGCACACTGGTGGGGACTTATGAACTTTATTTTTATCTTATATAATATTGAGCTATGTTTTTAAAAGAGCAGGGACAAAAGGAACAGCCTTGGATCCCAAGGGAATAGCTACTCTCTGGGGATTCATCACATGAATATGACTACAAATTAGGGGAACATAACATTATTGCACTTTCTTTGTTTCTCACTATGTCATGGAGGTGATACAGGGGATTCAAAGGCTATTCCAAATCACCCCATGCTCTAAAAGGCCCTATAAAGTTGAGAAGGCTTTAAGTAGAGATCCAGTGATTGTTGTTCGAAGACTAGTCTGGCCAAGTTCAGAAAGACATTACTTGGGGGGCAGCTAAGTGCAGTGGATAGAGCATCGGTTCTGAAGTCAGGAGGACCTGAGTTCAAATCCATTCTCTGACACTTAACACTTCCTAGCTGTGTGATCCTGGGCAAGTCACTTAACCCCAATTGCCTCAGTTGAAAAAAAAAAAAGATATGACTGGGCAAGCCATAGTACCTCTCAAGGACTAAGGGGAAGTGGATTTTTGTGTCAGTTGGAGGAGGCTACCATTGGAGAAATCACAGCTCCTTAGAGTACTGATGAAATGACAGGGTTCTAGAACTTGGGTCAGGATAAAAAGAAATAGCATAATCAATTTCTTTTATGGCATTATCTGAAGTAGCCTAGAGGTAAATGCTTCACATCAAACTTGTTCGTCACCTCTCACTCTTAAAATACTCATGTTTAGAACCCACTTCCACATAGGGAACAAAGTGATTCTCAAGTCTCTTGTTGATACCTGGCAAGAATCCTGGGGTCTTAGAATCTAGAATGTGAGGGCTGGAAAGGGGCTGTGATATAATAAGCTCACAGGTTTAGGATGGAAAAGACTTTGGCAGTCATGTCATTCAACACCTTTTTCTTCTAGATGAGGAAAATGAGATTTGGAGATTTTTGCTCAAGGTTACAGCGGACCTAGCCTCACCTTCTCATTATAGAGACCCACATTTGGAGGAATGCCAATTACTTGGCAAAGCAGAACTCTCAGGCCAAAGGGGTCAGCATTCTGTCTGTATTCTCCTGTAGCTCCCCAGCTCAGCAATTAATTCAATTCTGCAAGCCTTTATTAAGCTCCTATTATATGTCAGGGCTAATAAGTGCTGCAGGTAGCATTTGAACTCAGACCTCTCCCGATTCCAAGTTCATCATTTTTTCGACCCCAACACTTGGAAAAGCTCTTTTGATTCAGTTCAATTCAATTCATCCAGTGAGTCAGTCAACCAACATTTATTAAGTGCATTTACCATGTGCTCAGGAATCAGACTAAGTTCTGAGAATATAAAGAAAGGCAAAAACACTGCTCTCAATGGGTATACCTTCTAAGTTTAGCATGTAGTAATACTAGAAGGACTAGGTGAATCAGTTGTTTGTGTGTGTGTGCCTTTTTAATTTAATTTTTTTTAATTAAAGCTTTTTATTTTTAAAACATGTATGTGGGGCAGCTAGTTGGTGCAGACTGCAGAGCACCAGCCTTGAAGTCAGGAGGACTTGAGTTCAAATCTAGCCTCTGAAGAGTAACACTTCTTGTTAAGGGGCAGGTCAATTCTCCGAGAGCCTCCACAGCTGTGGATCCTAGCATCTGAAGGAGTTGCAGGGCAGCCTTTGCTGACACAGGTGTTACGGACTGGGAATGAGATAAATTGGAAGCAGAGGGAGGAGGAGAGAGGTCAGACAATGCAATGGCCTCTCAGAGAGATCAGAGAACAGTAACTGCTTCTCAGTCTCCTTGTGTCATTCTCTCACACGAGGAGATCCATTCTGGGTTGGATCTCCAGCAGTCACTGTCAGGTGGCTCCCGTGTATTCCAACAGCTCTCCTATATATTCCAACAACTTCTTAGTTGTGTGATCCTGGGCAAATCACTTAATCCCAATTGCCCCAGACAAAAATAACAACAAAAACAACAAAATATGCATCATTTTCAACATTCACCCTTGCAAAATCTTGTGTTCCAATTTTGTTCCTTCCTCCCCCCTCCCTTAGGTGACAAATAATTAACATAAGTTAAATATGTGCAATTCTTTTATACCTATTTCTACAATTATCATGCTGTACAAGAAAAATCAGATCAAAAAAGGAAAAAAAATAGAAAGAAAACAAAATGCAAGCAAATAACAATAAAAAAGTGAAAATGCTATGTTGTGATCCACATTCAGTTCCTACAGTCCTTTCTCTGGGTACAGACGGCTCCCTCCATCACAAGACTATTGGAAATGGCCTAAATTATCTCACAGCAGAAAAGAGCCACATCTGTCAGATCTTGTATAATCTTGCTATTGCTGTGTACAATGTTCTCCTGATTCTACTCATTTCACTTAGCCTCAGATCATGTAAGTCAAGTGAGTCAATTGTTGCAAAAAATTTTTTTTATTATTTTTTTACTCTGAAACAAAGCTTTTTTATCCCATTTCTATTTTATTTGCTTTGTGGATAAAAAAATACTGTGTCCATTTGACCTGGGTCCTTCAAGGTAGTCTTACTAAATTCTGATTCTTCTAGAGGTGCTTTCAGAGTGCTAGGTATTGCTCTAAGGGCTGGTGATACAAAGTAAAATGGAAGCAGCATCTACTATCAAGAAGGTTACTTTCTATGGGGAGACCTGAGTAATAATAAAAAATAAATAGAAGATATAAACCAAGTATATGGGACATGAGGAATGCTTTGGGTAGTCTGTGGCAGCTGAGTGGAATCTTGACAAGAAGTAATGATTCCAAGATTAGGACTCATTCGACCAATCATGAGATCCTATAGTTAAAGCCAGCAGGTACCTCAGAGGCCATTCTGTCCAACTTAATTTCACAGATGAGGAAACTGACGCCAGGGAGATGAAGTGATTTACTCAATGTTACATGGGTAATAAGTGGCAGAGTGGGATTTCATTCCCAGGATTCCAAATCCCATTGTTTCTTATTTTGTAGCTCGTTACTTTTAAGGTGAAGACCCTCTCTATAGATGTGGAGGGAGGAATGAAGACTGAGCCTGGAGTTGGGGATACCTGGGCTTTGAGTTCTGTCTCACATTGAAATAGCTATGTAAGCACTCTGATCCTCAGTTTCCTTATCTGTAAAGTAGGAGAGATACTCAAACTCCTATGGTTTGGCCAAGGTGAGCACTTTGTAAAGTCAAAGGAGCCATAAAAATATGAATGATTATTATCATTGTCATCATTACTTGTTAACAACCACAAATCAGGCTGGAGGCACAGGGGAGCTGTCCAAGGTCTAATTTCTTTCTGGGTACAAGGGTGACCCATTTCCTCTGGCTGGAGGATAGTGGTTCTGATGTGCCCCTTTGATTGGCCCCTCATCTATGCCCTTGATGTGTCTCCCTCATGAAAGAATATTGAAGAATTGCTCCAGGGTCTCCTGTAGAAAAAAAAAAAAATCTACCTTCCCCATCTGTTCTGGAGCCTGCCTCTCTCTGCTTCCTCTGGTCTGTTGCATTGGGGACAATTTGCATGAAAATAGGCCAGAAATTCTGAGTGTCCCTTAACTCCAGCTATATACACCCGCCTCCCTCCCCAACTCCTCCTTGAACTCCTTGTCCTCTGCTTGTGACATCACAATGGTCTCTATGGCAACTGATTGTGAGGTCACCAGCCCTTAAAGCAACAGAATATACTGGCCTAGACAATGGCCCTGAAGTGGAGGAAAAAAGGAGAAAAGGGTGGGGGGAAGGAACTCAGACTGAAATTGTATATGCCTTGAGCTAAAGGAAGATGCTTCAAGGCATATTGGAAAGGGACTTGGAATCCTGGCCCATCTGCCACTGGGGAGGACACAGGGCTTATTGGTTTCTCCCCCTCTGCTCCCACCAGGAGGTTTCAGCAGTGAATGTGCCCCTTTTTACTGTGTTGCCTTGATACTGACAATAAGCCTCCTGTTAGTGGCAGAGGGGAATACAGCTCCAGAAGAGTTAAGTTGTTCAAAGACAGTTTGGAGCACCTAGAGGGAAAGCTGAGCCCTTGGCCCAGACACAATGGTTCTGCCGGATCACTGAGATAGAAAGGCTGGGCGGGAACCAGGAAGCCTAACTTGTTGCAGTTGTTACAGGACTGGAGGCAAATCCCTGTACATCTCAGGAAAGAAGGTGGAGGAAGGAAGAGGAGGGAGGAAGCAATGTATTACAGGATGTACCACATCAAAATACAACAAAGAACAAGGTGTAATGGGAAAAAATCCAATCCTGCCCCTGTCACTTATTACTTATGTGACCCTGCTCATGTCACTTTTCTTTGGAACTCGGTTTCCTCATCTCTAAAGTGAGGTGAGATTGATTCCAAGTTCCCTTCCAGTTCTAAATCTATGATACATTTATTAAGCACCTACTGAATGCAAAAACACCATGGCATTCCATTGGGGTAGGACAAGGTTTAAACAAAGAGCTCGAGGAGCTCCCATCCAGGGAGGAAGAGGGTCACTGCAGATGTTTATAATACCTGTGGTATTTTGGTAACAATAATACCCGTATGTATTTTAGTAGCAATTACATTAGAGAACAATTATATAGAGAAATAGAATAGTTATTATAAAGAATTCTAAAGAACTTGAATAAAGAATGTCATTTAAAATGCAGATTTTCAAAGAAGATGGGCTGGTAAGAACAGGCTGTGGTTTTCACTGGTATTTCAAGAGAAGAGGAAAGCCCCCAACAAGTTGCAAGGATTTCTTTGTGGGGAATTTATAGTCGAGGTCTTATGGTAAAGGTACAACAAAATGGGCAGGCATATATGGGTTGTGATCTGCATCAAAGGGACTGTAAATAGTTATCATGGATGAGGTGATCAGGGAAGTCTTCCTGGAGAAGGAGTTATTTGAATAGGGCTTCAAAGGACAGCCAGGAATTTTACAGGCAAAGAAAGGAAAGGCATTTCATGTAAAGGGGACATATATTTGGAGAATGAGTAAAAGCAATAGGGAGGCATGAGAGCTTGGGGGGAGAGAGAGAGAGAAAGAGAGAAGGAGAGAGGGAGGAAGAGAAAGAGAGGGAGGGAGGGAGGGAGAGAGAAAGAGAGAGAGAGAGAGAGAGAGAGAGAGAGAGAGAGAGAGAGAGAGAGACAGACATAGAGAGAGAGAGGGAGGGAGGGAGAAAGAGTGAGAGTGTGTGTGTGTGTGTGTGTGTGTGTGTTTAGGACAGATCTGTAATGAGGCATGGAGTGTATGAGGGACATTAACATGAAATAAAGTTGTAAAGATGCCAGGTTGTGGAGAGCTTTGAATGCTAGGCAGAGAGATGTGAACTTTACTTGGTAAGCAATAGAAAAATATTTGAACAAAGGAAATGACACTATCGTATTTCTATGTAACAAAGACTCTTCTGCAGCAGTAGGAGGCGCAGGTTGGAGGACGAAGAATGTGGAGGTGGGACTACCTGTTAAGAAAATATTACATGTAGTATTCTATGTAAATGGTCCTGGCTCCTAGGGTGGCAGCAGTGAGCTGAGGGTAGTGATGGGAGAGATGTGGCAGAGGTGGACTCTGATTGGATGTGAGAGATGAGGAGGAGGGAACAGTCCAAGATGGTTATAAACATGGGACACCAGGTAGTATCACAGAGAGGAAGAGTAAATTCAAAGAGAAAGATAAATGAACTGGCTTTTCAATATATTAAATTCAAAGAAGAATTTGCAGTCTTAAAGTGAAAGGCTTAAATGAGAGTCAAAGTCCTTCACTATTTTTCTAGTCTGTTGAGTGGGGTGGTTCATCCTTACTCTGTCCCAATCATTTTCAGCTTCCTCCTAGTCTCTGAAACCAGCGAACCAATTGGGAGTAAATGGGTTGCTCAGATCCTTTAGCAAGGGACCCGGATGCACGTCTCAAAGAAAAGACATCAGAACACAAGTTCTGTTTCATGGGAAGTTCTTCAGTCCATTGTGATCCCCACAAAGACCTTCATTTTATACATGAGGAAACTGAGGCTCAGTTCATGACTCGGCTTGTGAATGTCAGAGTAAGGACTCAAGCATAGGTCTCCTGACAAGTCAGCACTATGATACCCATACTAACTCTCTCTTCCCTATAACCCCATGCTTGCAACCCTGACCTCAAAATCGGAGACTTTAGTATACAAATTTGATGTTCCTTCACATACATTGGCCTCTTTTTTCACCTGACTCCTTGATCTATACCTATATTCCATCTTAGCCCCAAACAGGGGGCTTAGTTTTCACCATCATTCCTAACTCTGCCATTCCTATGTTTTGAACTTTGATTTTTTTCTCTCATCATAATCTATTGCCCTTCCACACCATCCTTTTCTGTACTTCTTTTAATATTATTATTTGTTCTTAAGGCAGCCTCTGGTCCATCTATTCTTTCTACTTCTCCCAATCTATCACCCTCACTATGGTATTATCTTCCTCCCTGAAGCCTTGACTTTACAGTTAACCAATTTATTCATATTCCTCTTCTCTTGATTTCCTTACATCCTTATCTTATCACCACTCACCCCTTAGAACTGGTTTGCCATTAACATTTGCCTTGTCTAGTTGAGTTTCTCAAATGTTGGCTGAAGCTAGTGGAAATTATACCATTACACTCAATGGAATCCATTCAAGTGAGCTTTCACTGCTGAATGGTAATCCTTTTGCTTTTCCCTAGTCGACTCTTTATTCCATTTTCCTCAGCCATTATTCCAAATCTTTTTTCAATATCTCTCATGTCTTCTTTCTTAGCAGTTGTTCTCACCTCCTACTTTACCTAGAAAATGGAGACTTATCAATCATGAGCTTCCTCATTTCTCCCTTTCCCTGCCTCCAACTCCTTATACATTTTCACTCATCCTTTTTTCCTTTAAGGAAGAGGGAAGTTCTTTCTTCTCATGAAAGTCAATCTTTCAGGGGTACCTGTGCTCTATTCTACTTTCTTGAGGAGTATTGCTCATTCTCTCTTTAATCTCTCATTTACCCAATCAATCTTTTGAAAACCTTCACTTGACCATGCTGTCTCCTTGAATCTTATCTTTTCTTCTTTCACTGATAAATTCTTAGTGAGATAGTTGTTATTAGAACAGTAGAAAGGTAGGAAGTACGGAAGTATGGAAAGGAGGCTGGAATGCTAATCTACTGTTGATGGAGCTGTCATGTGGTCAAATCAAAAAGCATTTATTAAGCTTTTTACTATGTATCAGACACTGTGTTTAGTGCTGATAATACATCCTCCTCCCTAAATGATCTGTAGTCTCTGTTCTTAAGAAATGTATATCTTAGGAAGACCTAATTGGAGCTTAGTTTTAATTATTCTGATTATTCTGAAAAATAATTTGAATTATAAGTCACTAAACTATTCATACTTTGTGACCCAGTGATTACGCTGCCTCCAAAAGATGAAAGGCTCCAGGATTGCAAACTATTCAGAGCAGTGTTTTTTTATGGAAGCAAAAAACTGCAAACAAAGTGGGTGTCTATTAACTGGAGCAAAGACTAAACAAAGTGTGCTATATGAATGCAATGGAATACTATTGTGTCCTAAGAAACAATGGATATGGGGAGAACAGGGAAACAATAGACACAATAACGTAAATCAAAAGGATATTAAAAAGAAGTGACTGTGAATGGTCAATCTTGGACTGAAAAACAGATATCAAAAAACCCTTTCCTACTTTTGGTAGAGAGTTGAGACAGAGTGCTACATGCATTGTCTGGATCATGGTGTCAGTTTGTTTTATTGTTTAAATATTATGGAGTCATATCTGGTGAAGACTGTGATATAAATGCAAATATATCATCAATAAAACATTGAAAGATCTAAGGAAATATATGGAGGGTGACCTAGGTGGCACAGTGGCTAGAACATCAGCCTTGGACTGGGGAGGAATTGACTTCAAATATGGCCTCCGATACTTACTAACTGTGTGACCCTGGGCATCTCACTTAACCCCGATTGCCTACCCACTCCCAAATACATATATAGAAGAAATAAAGAAACAAGGGGAAAGTTCTGGATTTGCAATCAGAAGAGCTGGACTCTGAGCAAGTCTGACTTTGAAACAGTATGGAATTGTGTATAGAGTGCTGAATTTGGAATCAGGAAGAGCTAGTTTTGCATGGTAGCCTTAGATCTCTCTAGTTTGGTGATCTTAGGAAAGATACAGCTTCTGTAAAATCCAGGTCTTGAATTATATATTTGCTTGGGTTTTTCCCAGCTTTAAATCCTTACTGATCTTGGTCAGCTTCTGGGGGAAGCTACCACCTTTAGGACTTTGGACCCTCGACTTTCACTTTTCACTGATTTCTGAAGCTTCCTAACCGTTGAAATAAAACTCATCTATAATCTTTTTGGACACATTAAAAATGAAGCTTTTAAAAATCTTTGAGTCTGTTTAGCCCCCTAAGGTTCAGAGATCGAATGCACCCATTCCCTAATTATTTCTGTTCTTCCTTCCTTGGTTGTCAATGACCCGACCTTCCCTGAGTGCCTGATTCTGCCTTCTTTCTCCTCCCCTTAGTCCCTTTCCTCTATTATCAACTTTTATATACTCTGGGCCACAAGAGTGCATTTTCTTTTGTTCATTTACAAGGAAAAAGAGAATATACAAATTCAAAAATAATACACGTGGGTACAGTAATGAGATTGTACATAAAAGAAAACTATTCCGTATTCCCAGCATGGGTTATATCTAAGAAGTTGTTCGATCTAGCTCTGCTTCCCTGGAACTGCTGTGGTCTGTGAATCCTCGTTTGGCTTTCCAGAAAGTCTAATTCCTTTGGTTGCATGATAAAGAGAATGGCATCTTCTGAGATAAGACACTCCTCAGTGGATTTGGAATTCATCTTATGCAGATTGGACTCATTGGACTATTGTCTAATTCTACACTCATTCTCAACCCATCAGGAAGCCTTCTGATTGTTGGCAAGTTTAGGATACTTCATTCACGTGCCATCACTTAGCCAACCAAGTAGCTCTATTTTTTCCTATCAAGGGAGTAGGGGACCGGGAGAGTACAAAAAGAGCTATAAAGCAAAAATGTAGCATGCCAAAAGAGGTACAAACACTGAATAGAGAAAACGAGGTCTCTTTTTTAAATAATACAATTAATTTTTACACACACTTGTCCCTTCTACTGCTTCTCTCCAATTGAATAAAAAACACTTTCCCGTACCCTCATAAACATGTTGTTGTTCAGTTCTGTACAACTCTTCCTGACCCCATCTACATTTTTTTTTTTTTTTTTTTTTGGCAAAGACACTGCAGTGTCTGCCATTTCCTTCTCTGGCTCATTTTATAAGCGAGGAAAATGGGGCAAACAAGGTTAAGTGCCTTGCCCAGGGTCACAGCAGATAGTGTCTGAGGCTGGATTTGAATTCATAAACATGAGTCTTCCTGACTCCAGGATCAGTGCTCAGTGCTTCAGAAATATGTACAATTCCACAAAACAAACTCCCACTTTGACCATGCCTGAAAATGTATATCTTTGTGCATTTTAAGTCTATCACCTCTCTGACAGGGAGCAAAGAGTATGTTTCAGCTTCAGCCCTCTGGATTTGTGGTTTATTGTTGTATTGATCAGAGTTCTAGAGTCTTTCAAAATTGTCTGTCTCTATAATGTTGTTGACATTGTATAAATTATTCTCCCAGTTCTGCTCACTTTACTCCATCTCATTTCATAGGGTTCCTCCCAGCTGCCTATGAAACTGTCCACTTTTTTATTTATTATAGTATAATAGTATTCCATAGTTTATTTATTAAAATGTGTGTGTGTGTGTGTGTGTGTGTGTGTGTGTGTGTAGAAGAAGTGTTGAGAGGGATGTGGAAGGTTGAATAAACTCTGAAGGGGATCATGGCACTTGAAATTTTCAGAACCATTCCCCTAACAGAAGAGACTATGGCTATTCCCCACATTGCAGAATAATTGTGTTCCAGCAAGGTTGTTCAGAAAATAAATTTCAACAGAGTGAAATCCTATTTGCTTATTGTGGTTACATCCCTAGCCTTCTTATAGGAGAAATCAATATTTCTCTGAGTTTTAGGGAGCATATTGGTAAGGGGGCAAGCATCCCCGGGAAGTTACCAACATAGTGGAAGGCCTTAAGTCACTACCATATGAAGATAGGTTGAAGGAGCAGGGTGGGGACGTTTGATGTACAAAAGAAGACTCAGAGAGGACACAGCACAGTAGCCATCAACCATTTAAAGAACTGTCAGGCAGAAGAGGGATTAGCTTCGTCTCCCTTGGTCACAGACATAGATCCAGGAGCAAAAGATGGGAGATGGAGAGAGCCAGATTTAATGTCGATAAAGGGTGAAATTTACTGACATTTAGAGCTGTCTAAAAGAGGAATGGAAAACAGTGTTTGGGAAGGAGTGGGTTCCCCATCGATGATGGTCTTTAACCAATCAATCAGTCATCATTTATTAAGTGTTTACTATGATGTGCTGGGCTCTGGAATACAAAGTCAAAGAAATGGAAAAACCCCAACCCTCAGTTATATGATCATTTATATGTTAGGTGTGTTGTAATGAGGGTAGGTGGGTGGATAGAGCTCTGAGTCAGAAAGACTCATCTTCAAGTCTAGCCTCAGATACTTGCAGCTGTGTGACCCTGTGCAAGTCCCTTAACTTTATTTGCTTTAGTTTCCTCATCTTAAAATGGGGAGGATAATAATAGCACTTCCTATAGTTGTTACTGCTTATCCTTTATTATTGAAGAGAACCAATGACATAGAAGGGTGATATTTTGACTTTTGAGTGAATTGGATTTAAGTGAGACAGAGCTGTGCAAAATCAATCTCACTTTCTCCTTTAGAGCCACCTGGGTCCAGTGCTGAGGCAAAGGTCAAGATGACTGGCAATGGCTCCCACTGGTTATTGTGAGGAACCAAGCAGTTATCAGATCTAAAGCAATTTGCAAACCTGAATACCCTATGGTGTCATTGTTCCATTGTTTTAAGACTTGTCCAAGTCTTTAACGATGCCATTTTGGGTTTATTTAGCAGAGATATTGGAGTAGTTTGCCATTTCCTTCTCTGGCTTGTTTGATGAGGCAAACAGGATTAAATGACTTGCTCAGGATCTCCCAGCTATTAAGTGTCTGAGGCTGGATTTGAACTCAGATTCTCCTGATTCCAGGCCTGGCACTCTATCCACTGTGCCATCTACTTACCCCATCTTGTATGTACCTTGCAAATTTGCCTATTGTCTCCCCAAGTGTGTCCTGGTAATTGTTCCACAACAGTTTCTTTGAAAAAAAAAAAGAATGTGCCCATAATACACTTCAAAGTGTTAACATTTTCTCCTTCCCTTTCTTAAATCTAAACAATAAAGCAAGGACTGTTTTGTTGCATTTGACAATTTCTAAGGTATAAATACTCACACTGAAAATTTGACAATCCGTTCTCCTGAGCCCAGCTGGTAAGAGCCCCGAAGCTGCCCCATTTATATAAGCCCCTTGAGGGAAGGGACCATGTTGTATTTTTCTTTATCAACAGAATATCTGGCACAAAGAATACACTTAAATCTTTGCTGATCGATTCTCCCAAATTGCGAGAAGTCCTGTTTGTTGGAAATTCTGCTGCATTGTTCTTGACCTTGTAATATCTTTCTTTCTCTTTAGTCTCTGCCTGTTTCCCCCCACCCCCACCCCCCAGTCTCCTTCTCCAAAGCCTCTCAGCTGCCCCAGACTCCCTCTACCAGCTGAGCTGGACCTGCTGTTGCCGATATATTTGAATTATCTTCCCGCCTAGCCACCTGCCTCTTCAAAAGAGAAGCTACTACTGCTTCTGTGGCAGCCAGAGCCACTGCTGGATCCCTCATTTCTTTTGAGCCCTCCTAAAGCTGGCTGAGTTCTTAACTTATTAAAGATAAGCACATGGAAATAGGGAGCAAATCTCTTTATTTATGACATAATCTCCAGCCCGGAAAAACGATGGGAAATGTGTTGCATATGCTAGGGAACCAATAGGAAAAGAAATCAATTAGACCCGCCTGAGCATTTCACTAATAACTTTCTTGTGATGTATGTTTCTTTTAAGGTTGGCCAGGGAAGGGATCTGCTGCAGAACCAGAGTTCAGAAAAGAAAGCCAGGGAGGTAAGAACCAGAGCGAGTTGGCAGCTGGCCCAACCCAGAATGATGAGGGTATGTCCAGTTCTGGATCTCATTTCGAAATCTCTGGGACCACCTCCTTCCAGAGTTTCACCTGTTCTAGGCAAGAAGTCCCTTTGGTCTAGCCTTAATCTCTCTTTATACAATTTTGAGCTCTTTCTTAAGCGGTGAAAGAAAATACGTGATCATATTATATCACATAGCATATTTCTTATAATGCATTATCATATCTTATCACTTCATATCAATTTATATGATATTATATCACATTATATTGTATTGAATCATGTTAATTAAATCACATCCCATCGCACTGTACCATCTTACTATATTGCATTATGTTGTATTGTATTATGTCTTATCATATTTCATATTATGTTACATAGTATATCACATCATATACACATAATACATTATATCATATCATCATATCATTTTACATTGTATCACATATTAAGTTTTATTAAATTATTCACTTTTATACTTAAGATGTATATATCATTGTATGTACTTGCCTTACCCATTAGAATATAAGCTCTTGGGGCCTAAGGAGGGACCCATTCTTTGTTTCCCCTGCATCCAGTGCAGTACCTGGCACATAATAGACTAAGAAATACTTATTGAGTGACTGATTTACAGGACATCCAGTTTGGAATGGCCACTTGGTAGTTAGGAGAGAGATTAAAGTTCAATCTATAAATCTGGGAGTAATTTGCTTTGAGATGAAAATGAACCCACGGGAGCATAATGTTTTGTTAACCAGAAATTGATTTAGAAGTGTTATTTGCTATTACCATTGAACTGCCTGGGCTTGAAATGGTTATCACAACCAATCTTCAAGATTCTTTTTTTAAATAGTAAAGACAATTTATAACATTCGTTTTAAAAAATTCCAGTTCCAAATTATCTTTCTTTCCACCTCCTCCCTAAGATGGTAAGCAATTTGATATAGATTATGGATGTGCAATCATGTAAAACTTATTTTCATATTTGCCATGTTGTAAAAGAAGAAACAGATCTTCAATATTCTTAAACATCCACAGTAAAGGAGATTTCTAGCAGAAGATGGTCAGATAACAAAGCCCAGATGGTGAGGGAAGTGTGAGCAGCTATGACGAGGGAGAAGAGAGAAAAAAGGTGAAAAGTGGCTAGCAGCTGGAGTTCTACTTAAGACATTTCCAACAAGAGTTGAGTACAGAGATTTTTGATGTTAAGGTTTTTACCCTCCCCAGACCTGGTAAGCCTGATGGTGGTACCTGTAAAGGGCTGAAACTCTGAGTTGATACACTGGGGTTGGACAATCAAGCACTTAAGACTAATTATCTATTGGACAATACTCTATTAGCATATGCTTGAAAATGGCCCTTCCCACTATTCTGTGCTGGTTCGGTCTTTTGGTATATACAGAGAATTGTGGGAGGGATTGGGGGTAGAGTAAGACAAGCAAGAGTCACTTTTGGCAGTAGAGGAGGAGAAGGAAGGTGGTGGAGATCCTGTGTCCATTCCCTTCACTTCTACCCCTAAAGACCAAGAATAAAGACCAAGAACTTTTGCTTATCCTGACTCTGGTTGATTCTAAGATATCCAGGGTGCTAACTCGGTCTTCACTGGCATCCACTTCTGGGGGTTCATGCATTATAACACCAGAAAGAATCTAAAACTTTTCTTAAGGATAATGTATTCCTTAACTAATATGGAAATATTTTAATGATTGCACATATATAACCTATTTAAAATTCTTATTTTTTTTTTAGGAATGGGGGAGAAAAGGAAAGGAGAAAATCTAAAGAAAATAAATGTTCAGAATAATGAATTTCTGGGCAAGATATTGGGGTAAAAGCAAAAGCCATTGAAGAATATTTAAGGGGTACAGTCAGAAGTGTGTTTTGAAACAATTAAAACAAGTTCTCTGGGGAAAAATGTATTCACAACACACTTGTAGTTGAACTAGAGATATTAATGCAAGGAGATATATTTAACCTTATATTTATTCCTGAGATTTAGGACATATGACTTCTTATTGGAATATGTCCAGGGAAAACAACAGATTAGATGAATTAGTTATTAAGAGTTGTGTTCATATGGAAATACATAAACTGGAAGAGAAAAAAAAACATGGTGGAAACTAGTTAGATGAAAATCAATAGAGAAAGAAACAGATTTTATGGTGGAATTATTCTATAGATCTTTTGGTCAGAAGGAGGACATGGATAATCATTTCAGGAACAACAAAGTCTAACCTAAGGTGTGTAAAGATATGGAAAGAGTGCCCAGCTGTCCTTGATGAGTTCAGGATATGTGACCCAAATGAGCTATTTTCTATGATACTGAAAGAATGGTAGATGTGATTTTTGGTCTACTGTTGGTGATCTTTGAAACATCAGAGAGAAGTGCTGCAAGAGATGGACAAATATTGGCAGCTAAGTGATACAGTATTTAGAGCATCAGCCCTGAAATCAGGAGAACCTGAGTTCATATCTGGTCTCAGACACTTAACACTTCCTGGTTGTGTGACCCTGGGCTAGTCACTTAAGCTCAATTGCAGCAGCAAAATAAATAAATAAATTCTTCAAATTATAAGATGATAACCTTGACTTTAATTCATGAGCACATTTTTGAATGTATTAGAAGCAAAGAGGTGATATAGTGAATAAAGTGCTGGGCTTGGAGCTGGGAAGACTTTGAGTTTAAATCTGGCTGCAGTCACTATATTAACCATGTGACCCCAGTAAACTCATTTAACATGTTTGCCTCAGTTTCTTCATCTGTAAAATGGGGACAATAATAGCACCCACCTCCCAAGGTTATTGTGAGGATCAGATAAGATGATATTTGAAAAACGCTTAGCACAGTACCTGGCATATAGCAAGCACTATATAAACGTTAACGATTATTGTTATTTTATCCTACTAAGGCAGGGGTTCTTAATACTTTTTGTTTTATGGATATCTTTGGAAGTCTGTTAAAGCCTTCTCGGAATACTATTTTTAAAGGGTTGGAAGCCATTCTATGTTTTAGTTAGGGGATGGTGAAATAAAAGCACCAATTTTTTCCATCAAAGTTTATAAAACCCCTGAAATCTATTCTTGGACCTCGGGTTAAGAGCTCTTGTCTTAAGGGGATGGCAACATTTTCTTGAGGTCTAACAAATCTCTCCTGCTCCAAATATATACCATATCCTCTTGTCTCATCCTCATGGAAACTGAAAACAGTTGCCTTTCCTCTACTTGATTATCCATCCAGTGAAGTGCTCCTCCAGGGCCCACCGGGCGAGCTGAACTTCGCACCCCGATGACTCTTAGCAAATATAAAACACCCAACTCAACGGGCCAAGATGTCTTCTATCCAGTTGTAATGAACTCCCCTTCTCCCTTCCTGTTCATTATTATAATTAATATTGAGCCAGAGCTGGTGGTGACCCCGGCCCTCTCTAAGTATTTGGGATACTTTAGAAGCTTATTCAGATCAATGACAGACAGCCGTGAATAGATAAACCTCCAGCCATCCAGACGAATCAATTTCCAACACTGCAGTCACAACAAGCCAGAGAAATCAATCTGATTTCGAGTGACACGGGGCGACTCGGAGCCGGGCAATCTGGTTTTAATTTCCGAGTGGCAGCGGATCGGCTTCCTCCACTCCCCTGCACATTGTGATTTTCTAGCCTGGTCCTGAGGCCAAGGAGCACTGTTCTCTGCTTCCACTGGAACAGAAGGGGGGAGCTGGCCCACCCTGGGATTGGGAGAGACCTGGAGAGCAGGGGAGCAGCTGCTACACTTCCTGCTCCCCCACTTCTGCCGGTGCTCCCGAGAAATGGGAGAAGCTCGATGGAAGCTGGCTCCGGTGCAGCCTTCGTGACCCTCCGGCCCAGGATGGCTGAGTCAGACCACTGCCCGGCCCTGGGGTTTTGCAGGCTTCAGCTTGGATTTTCCGCTGTTCTCGGCAAAAACCGGACCTGGAAGCTTTTCTGGGCTCCTTCCCAGAATGGGGAGAAGCTTAGGTCCCCTGCCTATTTTAGATTTTGAAATTTGTGTTTGTGTAATGGAAAGACAGAAAGACTCAAAGCTCTCTTGGGCTGAATTTCTTTTTTTTTTTCTTTTTTTATATAACCACATCATTTTATTTTATTTTTAATTTTTTTTACCATTTTTAAAAATTTTTATTTAATAATTACTTTATATTGACACTCGTTTCTGTTCCGATTTTTTTTTTCCTCCCTCCCTCCACCCCCTCCCCTAGATGGCAAGCAGTCCTTTCTATGTTGGACATGTTGCAGTATATCCTAGATACAATATATGTTTGCAGAACCGAACAGTTCTCTTGTTGCATAGGGAGAATTGGATTCAGAAGGTATAAATAACCCGGGAAGAAAAACAAAAATGCAGATAGTTCACATTCGTTTCCCAGTGTTCTTTCTTTGGGTGTAGCTGCTTTTGTCCGTCATTTATCAATTGAAACTCAGGTCTCTTTGTCAAAGAAATCCACTTCCATCAAAATATGTCCTCATACAATATCGTTGTCGAAGTATATAATGATCTCCTGGTTCTGCTCATTTCACTTAGCATCAGTTCATGTAAGTCTCGCCAGTCCTCTCTGTATTCATCCTGCTGGTCATTTCTTACAGAACAATAATATCCCATAACATTCACACACCACAATTTATCCAGCCATTCTCCAATTGATGGGCATCCATTCATTTTCCAGTTTCTAGCCACTACAAACAGGGCTGCTACAAACATTTTGGCACATACAGGTCCCTTTCCCTTCTTTAGTATTTCTTTGGGATATAAGCTCTTGGGCTGAATTTCAAAGGTCATTTTGTTCATTCTCCTGCCTCCAGAGAGACTGGTCCCTGAAACCTGTCCCAAGTCTGATATGGTTGTTATTCAATTGTTTTTCAGCCACATCTGACTCTTTATTTCCCTATGTGGAATTTTCTTGGCAAAGACACTGGAGTGGAATGACATTTCTTTCTTCAGCTCATTTTATAGATGAGGAAACTGAGGCAAGCAGGGTTAAATGACTCGCTCAGAGTCTCCCAGCTAGTAAGGGCCTGAGGACAGATTGGAATTCAGGAGGATAAGTTTTCCTGACTCGAGGCCTGGTATTGTGTCTACATTATGATTTTCTGGTATTGTGTCTACATTATGATTTTCTAGTATTGTGTCTACACTGCCACTGGGCCCTGCATATAGTAGGTGCCTAATGTATAGGATCAGAGGAAGAGCTCCTCTGGTTATTGATGCTCTTGTTAATTGATCCTGCGCTCGTGATGTTGTCTCCCCATGAGACGATGAGATCTTTAAGAGTAGCAATTGTAATTTGACTTTCTTCGTATCTCCAATGCCTGCCAAATGGTAGGATGCAAAATAAATGCATATTACCTGATTGTTGAAATGGGTGGCAATGCAATGGAAAACGTGCTGATTTTAATCTAAAGGTCTCTGTTCCAATCCTGGCTTTATCATTTTCTGTCTGTGCAACTCTGGGCAATCACTGATCCTCCCTGGGTCTCACTTCCTCATTTGTAAAGTGAGAGAGGATATTTCTTGACCTTTCAGTTCCAAATCTATGATTATCCTGTTTCCATTTTGTATGCCCCTGTGGAATGCGTGCTGCAGCTAAAAAACAAAACAAAAAAAGGCTGTTTTTCTATTTTTCCTTTGTTATCTCTTTATTACTTTGCACTTACTAGATATCCAGTAGATGTTTGATGGATTGAATTTAAAGGAAGGGAGGGTTGTGGTTCCAGCTCTCCATTTAACAGATGAAAAAACTGAGGTCCAGAAAAGCTATTTGGCCAAGATAACCTAGGTAGTTAGTAAGAGCATTGGGCTTTGGATTCAGGTCCTCTTGATTCCAAGTACCATGCTTTTCCAGTGCACTTGTCATGGGGATCATGGACGTTTCGTGTAACTTCTTTGAGCCCCAGTTTCCTCTTCTGTAAAATTTAGAAAATAATATCTTTCCTGCTTAGTTGTGAACTGTTGCTGTGCGTCTTATTCTGCTTTTCCAGCCTGACGCCATGATGTGACTCATCCTCACAGTGAGGATCATGGTACCACCATGGCTCTTGTTGGCTTGTCCAAAGCGGATGGGATCCAGGCTCAGCCTTTCTGTCTGAAAAGCCTTGGTAATTTTCTGGCTTCTGTCTCGTGCCTGTTTTGGATCTGGAGCGTGAAGAATAATTAAATGCTAAATGGGCGCAGCCAGCTGGCTACTGATGGCATCACAGTGGGGCTCGGGCGCTGACGGGATGCGAGCATCTTCTCTGCTCCATGTATGGGGTGGATCAATGGAGGTCACGGATAAAGGGATCATGCTTGTCAGCAAAGGAGCTCTTAACCCAGAGTCCTTAAACTTGGGTATTTGATAACTGTCTTTCAATGGACTCAGTTTCCTTTGTAATTTCATGTATTTTATTTTAAGCGTTTGGAAACATGATTCTGGGAAAGGGTCCCTAGGCTTCTGAAGGCTGCCAATCAGTCAGTCATTAAATATTCAATAAGTACCCACTGTGTGCCAGGCTCTGTTCTAGATCCTGGGGATACATGGGAAGGCAAAAGCCAGTCGCTTCACTCAAGGAGCTCGTGTCTGAGACAACGTTGGAACTACTGTGAACAATCAAACTACTATGGGATCAATGGGAAATAATCAACAGAGGGGAGATGGCAGTGAAGGGGAATGGGAAAAGATTTCCTATAGAAGGGGAGACTTTAGCTGAGGCTTGAAGGAAGTGGGGAGAAGTAGGAGGTAGAGCTGAGGAAGGACAGGATTCTAGACTTGGGGGAAAGTACCCCCAATTGAAGGATGGGGTGTCTAAAGGCCCACTAACAATGGCCCTAAAAACCTTTCTTCTTGGTTGAGTGGGTTGGAACCTTTTAAGGTTCCATCTCATGTCTCAGTTATCTATTCATCGTTCATTTAGCGATCACTTATTAAGGATTTACTGATGTCCAGGCACTAGGGATACAAAAGATAAGTAAGTGGCAGAGTGGGGCAGGAAGACCTGAATTCAAATCCTGCCTCAGACTACTACCTGTGTTATCCTTGGAAAGTTATCTCTCCTCTCAGTACCTTAGTGCCTTCATCTCTAAAACGAGGGGATTGGACTTGATGTCTTGTAAGAAACCTTCCAGTTCAATAACCCCATGATTAAAAATAGGTTCTGCCTTTGAGGAGCACATATCCCTATTGAAACAAACTAAAATAAGTAAACAAATGGAAAAAATAGGTAATAAATATTTTAAAATATATATTATTTATTACTTAGGCATTAAAATATGAAATTGTAATTAAACAATATGTTATACCATATATAATTACATAAATATGTTATATATAATGAATAAAAATTAAATATTAAAAGAGAAAAGTAGACAGGGAGGGCACTTAACATCTACTTGGATCAGGATAGCAAGAGGTGACATCTAAGCTGGATTCCCAGAGGTGGAGGGGATCCGAGAGTATTCCTAGGGGTCAGGGGAAGCCGGGGGAATGGGGTGGGCAGGGAACTGAAAGCCCTGCCAGTTTGACTGGAAATAGTGTGTAATGGAGAATGAAGCCAGCCCGGAAGACTAGGCTAGAGCCGAATCCTAAAGCGTTTTAAAAGCCAAACAGAGGCATCCGAATTTAATTCCAGAGGCAAAGAGGGAGCTGTTTCTTTAGCTGAGGAAGGACAATCAAACCTGTGCCACAGGAATATCAATTTGGCAGCTGTGTGGAGGATGGATGGGAGAAAAGAGAAAGCCTGGTTGGAAGACTAATAGGAAGGCTGTTGGAATAATCCAGGAAAGAGTTTGAACCAGAGAGAGAGTGGTAATAAACATTGGCCTGCTATGTGCCAAGAACCGTGCTAAATATTTTTTACAAATACATGATCTCATGAAGTAAGTGCTGTTTTACAGTTGGGGAAACTGAGGCAGACAGTGGATGGACTTGGCGAAGATCTAAAGCCAGATTAGAACTCAGGATTTCTTGACTTTAGCCCCAGTATTCTATCCACCGTAACATGAAACTGCCCTTCATTCAGGTGGTGGTTATGTAGGCAGAAAGAAGGGGTCAGGTGAGAGAGAATAGGCAGAATCATAGCAGCAGCATCTGTCACTTTCTCTGCCTGAAGGACCTGCCATTGGTTCCATTGAGGCTGCCCATCTCAGAAAGGGGATGTCAAATGGAGTCCAGCTTGTCTGCATTGGAAGACTGATGGAGGCCACAAGATACTCCAAAACAGCTCATGTTTTCTTTTTTCTTTCCTTTTTTTTTTTTTTTTTTTTTTTTTTTTTTTTTTACCAATAGCTTTTTATTTTCAAGATATATGCAAAGGTAGTTTTCAATATTCATCTTTGCAAAACGTTGTTTTCCAAATTTTTCTCCCTCCCTTCCTCTACCCTCTAGACAAATAATCCAATATATGTTAAACATGTACAACTTTACTATACATATTTCCACATTTATCATGCTGCACAAAAAAATCAGATCAAAAAGGAGAATGAGAAAAAAGGCAAGCAAACAAGAAAAAGAAAATACTATGTTGTGATCCACATTCACTCGTCATCATCCTCCCTCTAGATGCAGATGGCTCTCTCCATCACAGTCTATTGGAATTGGCCTGAATCCCCTCATTGTTGAAAAGATCTAAGTCCATCAGAGTTGATCATCACATAATCTTGTTGCCGTGTACAATGATCTCCTGGTTCTGTTCACTTCACTCAGCATCAGTTCCTGTAAGTCTCTCCAGGCCTCCCTAAAATCATCCTGCTGATTGTTTCTTCTAGAACAATAGTATTCCATTACATTCATAGAACATAACGTATCTAGCCATTCCCCAACTAATGGGCATCCCCTCAGTTTCCAGTTCCTTGCCACTACAAAAACTACATCTCACATTTTCAGAGCTTTTGTGTTTTTATGATGTGTTTTTCTCACAATGACTTTGTGGTTTAGGTAAATAAGTATTACAATTATTTCTGGAGGATAAATCGATGCTCAGAAAAGTTGTGATTTGAACCCAGGTCCTTTTTTTTTTTTTTTTAAGACTTATAAAGCTTTATTGTCACAACCTCACTGTGATTTAGAACAACTGAATAAGAATTTAATATTTAGAGAGTTGAGATAATTAGCTGGTTCTGGAAGAAAAGTTTACTTTTATTTAAGCTATTGCAAAAAACTATAGAAATGGCCTAGAAATATAGAGACAAACAGCATATTCCAGAGGGTAAACCAACTATTTTTTGATCAAATAATCATAAAACGAACCAACAAACAACACCAATAGCAACAACAAAAACCAGCCCCGCTCTCTGTGCTGTTGGGTATACTCATTGAACCCAAGTCCTTCTGACACCACCTTGAGCTTTCTCTTGCTCCTGCCCCCAGAGGTCCTTAATTCTGTTCTTTAGTGATGTTCTCAGCCCCTATATCCAAACAGCTTCCAAGTCCTGTGATTTCTACCATCATGACCTCTCTGGTACACAGCCCTTTCCTTCTTCTACATGACCATCAACCTGGTGCAGGCCCTTGTACCTTGAAACTAGATTATTACAGTTGTTTCTAGTTGTTTTCTCTGCCCAAGTCTCTCCCTTTAGTTGCCAAATTGTTCTTCCTAAATTGCATGTCACCCTGTTCCCTATTCTATAAACTCCAAAGGGACACATAGGACCCTCAGGATGAAATAAAAATCCCTTTGTTTAGCATTCAAAGTCCTTTTTAACCTGGCTTCTCACCTTTCCAATCTCCTTATACTTTATTCCCCTCCATAAACTCTTTAAGCCAGTGACACTGGTTCCCTTGTTGTTCCTAAGACGAGACACTCCGTCTCTTCACTCTGAGCTTTTTCTTTCTTTCTTTCTTAATACATTTTTTCAATTTTATTTACTTTCACTTTTTCCAATTACATATACAGTCCCTTTTTAACATTCATTTAAAAAAAATTTAAGTTCCAAATTCTCTTTCTCGCTCCCTTCTCCCCTGACCAAGAAGGGAAACAACTTGAGATAGATTGTACATGTGCACTCATGTAAAACATATTTCCATATTAGTCAGGCTGTGAAAGAAAACACAGACTAAAATAAATAAATAAAAGTTTCAAATTAGGTCTGCCGATGCCAGCCACTGGGCACATAAAGGTAAAAATGAAATGAATGGTCTCTGCCTCCGAAGAAATTACGTTCTAGTGATATAAATCCAGTATTTATTGTTCAATGCTCTAGCTCAGAGAGGGTCAGTAACTTCTCCAAGATTACACGGAAAATACCAGTCGATCATAAATTTGAATGTGAAAGGGACCGTTTCTTGTTGAGTAGTTATTGAATAGTAGTATTGAGTGATTCCATTTGGGTTTTTCTTGGCAAAGATGTTGGAGTAATTTGTCATTTTACAGAGGGGAAACTGAGGCAAACAGGATGAAGTGACTTGCTTCGGATACAGTCTGAGACTGGATTTGAACTCAGATCTTCCTGTTCTAACTACTGTGCAAAAGGGAATTTAGATGTCATTTAATTCTCTATATACATATAAATTAATTTAATTAAAGCTTTTTATTTTCAAAATATATGCAAGGATAATTTTTCACCACTGATCCTTGCAAAACTTTGTGTTCCAGTTTCCCTCCCTTGCCCCCCCCCCATCTCTCCTAGATGGCAAGTAATCCTATATATATATATATATTAAACATGGTAAAAATATGTCATTTAATCCTTATCCCCTTATTTCATCAAAAAAGATTTACCCCAAATCACCCAGGGAGTAAACAGGAGGTTCGCCTTGGTTAGCATATATTGGATCACTTGCCGTCTAGGGGAAAAGGTGAGGGAAAGGGAAGGAGGGAGGGAAAAAACTCGAGCCAGGTTTTGTAAAGGTGAATGGTGAAAATTAGCCATGTATATATTTTGAAAATAAAAGGCTTTAATTTTTTAAATTAAAGCCTTTTATTTTCAAAACATATGCACGGATGTTTTATTAATTAAAAAAAATTGATTGATCTCAAATCACTCAGGGAGTGAGTAGGAGCTGGGATTTGAACTCAATGACTCAAAGCCCAGCGCTCTTGGCTTCTGGGCGTCCATTCCTTCCTTTTTGGCCCCCTCTCAGGCTCCCATTCTTCCTCTTCCCCACAAGCCTTTTTTCTTCCCCGGGCTAGGAGGGTGTGTGCACTGGGGAGGGGGCGGTGTTGGAGAGGAGGAAAATCAGAGAACAGAGAGAATATTGAAACAGGGAAGAAAGGAGGGAGCAAAAAGGCCCTAATTAAAATGCTTTCTGTTCCCGCCATCCTCCACTGCTCCTTGGGAACAGCACCTGGTGGGGAGCTCCGGTGTGTGTGCCGCGGGACGCTGGGAGCCGGGAGCCCCGGAGAGCCGGGGAGGGGGCCGCCCATGTGTGCTGGTGTGTGCCTGGCGTGTGGCAGTGGGGGGACCCGGCCCCCGAGGGCCGATTAAACATGAAACACGCCGCGAGACGGCTTCCCTTTAATGAGATCAGGAGGGCCCGGAGGTGAGGCTTTCCCAGCTTTGCTCACTCAGCAGCCAACCACCACCAAAAGAAAATGGGCGGCTTTTTTTTTTTTAAGACTCCCATGCCTGACAGCTCATTAGAAGAATTAATTTACTCCGGTGTTTGCAGTTTAAAGGACATTATTTACTGGTTAATTGTTGTTATTACAAAATGTTAAATATCATTATTTATTTCCCAGGCTCTGACAGCTCATCGCATGGTAATTTATTAGGTAAAGGCCCTGTCTTCCAAGGCAGGGGGAAGGGCCAGGTTTGGAGGACCTCGGAGGGCCTTTGAGCCTCTCCCTAGCTCTCTTGGGGGGGGGGGTGCACTGTGGGCCCGGGTATGGGAAGAAACTCTATCCCAGCATCTGGTGACTTTATGAATCTTTAGCCAAGAAAGGACAGGAGAGTTGGCCCTGCCAGGAACCTCGGGGGTCACTAAGCCTGAGATGGTTAGAGACGAAGGGTGAGTTTAACTGGCTAGTGCAGTGGAAAAGGTGCCCTTTTCTACTCTACCATGATGGCTGAAATTCAGTCCTTCCCCTCCTTCCCCTCCCCCTCAGTGATTTTCCCTAAAAAAGGTTCCGTGTGGGGAGCCCCAAAGCACATCTGTCAGGGTTGGCAGTTGCTGGGTGGGGGAGGGATAGCTCCCAGAGTTCTATCATGGGCACTTCATCGATGTGTTGCGTCCCTTCTAAACCTCTCTGTAAGTGGCAAGGTGGTTTGGTGGTTAGGGCCCAGAGTCAAGAACTGAGTTTAAATCCAGCCTCGGATTACGGCTGTGTGACCCTAAGCAGTTCAATTAATCCCTGTGTGCCTGTTTCCTGCACTTTAAAATGGGGATATTTACTTCCCAGCTTGCTGTGAAGATCGAATGAGATAATGCATATAAAGCTGCTTAGCACAGTGCCTGGCACATAGTAGGTGTTGTATAAATGTTAGCTATTGTTATTATTATTATTTGTTAATTCTGATTAGAGAGCAAGGAGAAGTGATTAATGGACAGAGCCTTAGAGCTGTGGTCGGAGAATTTGAATAGAAATAGTCATTTCTCTATCACCCATGTGACCTCAAGTCGATTGCTTTTCCTCTCTGAACCTCTGTTTCTTCATCTAAAAAATGAAGTGGTTGGGTTAGGTTATTTTTAAGTACCATTTAATGATACAAGATTGTCAACCAAAAGGGAAGAGAAACCTGGCTACAGGGAAACAGGGGACGACCGAGGGGGCTCATGCTTCCAAAACACTTGGACCCTTCTTCCTTCCATGGATAGTCAGAAAATCTATGACTAGTTCAAGATGCTCTCTGGATCCACGTGTACCATGGGAAATGAGCCCCCACTGAAGTGTTTTTTATCAGTCAGCTAGAGAGTAGATAACAAGAGAGATAAAGCATTCATTAAGCACTTACTATATGTCAAGCAGTGTGCGGAGGATAGAAAGAAGGAGCAAAGAAAACATTCACTGCCCTCAAGGAACTTACATCCTAAAGGAGGAAGACAATACATAAAAGGATTCTGGGAAACAGGGATGGGGATGCACACAAGTGGCAGCCTGGTCTGGAGGTGGCTGGACATTAAGGTGAAAGCCTGGATCCAGGGAAGATAAGGTGAATTAAAGTCCAGAGTAGTTTGCGCTGTGGAGTCCGTGTCTGACAGGTAGGGGTGAGGACAAGAGTGGACACGGCATGGACTGAAGATGGCCATTCAAAGAAAAGATTATAATGAAATGGCATAATAATAAAAGCAGTGATCTCAAAAAACCTTGATAGTATACATATATTATATATTTATAATATACATATAATATATGTTATATATTTATAATTATATCTTATATAATAGTATATATTATATATGTATGTGTATGTATATACACATGTTATATATTATATATTTATAATTATATAATAGTACATGTTATAAATGCATGTATATACACAATATGCACATAACATATATATTATATATGTCACACATGTTGGGGACAGGTATGGCCAGTATATTTGTGAAGGAACAATTCACGTCTCATTACTTTGTGATCTCCTTCTTTAAATTATTGCGTATGGATTTGTTTGTTTGTTGTCTATATCCTCCAATAGAATGAATGTTTCTTGGAAGAGTAAACTAGATGGCCTCTGAAAAGCCTCCATAATCCCAGTCTATGGTCCTGTGATCTTCAGATAAGCAAATCATACAGTTTATAAAGGTCTATGTAATATAATAAGTCACTGATGCACCCCCCAATCCCCCCCAGGACCGCATTCACTCTACTGGAGAATTTTTGTTTTTGTTTTGTCTGTGTGTAGTTGCCTTGAATGTAGTAAGTGTTTTTAACAAAGGCTTGTAGAACCTATTTGGGTTTTGTATCATAGTGGGCAGTGCCAGTGGAGTTTGCCCTCCTTCAATTTTCAATCTCAGTGGACAGAATTAGAATTCCCAGGGAATTCCACGACAGATTGGAATCACTGGGCAGGGAGGTTAATCATTTGTTTTCTTTGTGTCACAGTTTTCTCATCTATGAAATGGCAGGTTGGACTCTGTTCTTTGCTTCCAGCCCTAAATCTATTATCCTATGAAGTCTTTCAATGTATAGGGGGGGGGGGAAACTGACATTTAGTGAAGTTCAGTGTCTTGCCAGGCTCACCTAGAGAGGTCATGGTAGGGATGGCACTTATACGCAGGGATCTTAATTCCCAGCTTGACCATCATCTCAGCTCCTTCAGAGTCCCCACATCCTGAATTTGTTGGGACAGAAAAAGAGGAGGTGCAGAAACTTAGATCCCTTGGAGGGACAGAAGATCGGTTAGTCTGCTGGTTGATAAGCATTTATTAAGTGCATACTATGTGCCAGGAACTGTGCTGAGGGCTAGGGATAAAATGAAAGGTAAAAACAATCCTTGCCTCGAAGAAGCTTACATTCTAGTCGAGATAATAAGTCTGTTGGAAGTCCTGACCCAATGGGTGAGCCATAATTCTGAAGCAGGAAAGATATCGAAGCATCCCATAACAATATGGCTGAAGGAACCCTAGAATGCAATTCAGCTGAACTCGATAAGTATTCAAGTGCCTACTGTGTGCAAGGCACTGGGGCCACAAAAACAAGAAATAACAATTGTTAGACATTAGGCAGACTTTCCAACCATTAGGATTATGAGTCATAGGGAGTACATTACCAATGGATAATTTATTTTTTTCAAGGACCTTGACATCTGCTCTGACATCTTCTTGGGATGATTTGGGGACAGTCTTGTTTGGAGGCTGGGGAATAGATTAGATAATTTTTCATAGGACCTCCAAGCCTTGGGTTCAAATTCTGGTTCAGCTCTTTAGTCATCATTTGATACCTCTGAGTCCTGATTTTTTTTTTCATTTGAAGAAGGAAAAGTAAGAGGCCTCTGAAAAGCCTCCATGATTCCAGTCTAGGGTCCTGTGATCTTCAGGTAAGGAAATCATACAGTTTATTTACATAGGTCTATGTAACAAAGTAGGTCAACTGATCCATCCCCAAGCCTCCACAGGACCACATCTGGTCCTATTTGTTAGAAAAAGGAGAGCTGCAGTCTTCTTTTATGATTTCAAGGCCTTCTTATCTATAGTCCAATTCTTCAGGACTTCAAATAATGTCTTGCGCCCTTGGGGTCCTGGACACGTGGATCCATCTTATTCAGGGGGATTTGAGGAGAAAGAAGAGAAGAGCCGTTGCCTTAATAGTGAAGAAACAGCCATCTGGGCTGAGCCCCCTGGAGCCCAGCATCTATCTCCACAGTAGCGGAGGCTTCCTCTTGATGGGGCAAAAAGAAAAAGCCCAAGATCGCATCTCATTGGCGAGATGAATAATACATTTGAAGCATCTCACAAACTGTGTTTGATCCTCATAAAGCTTCAACCGTTAACGTATTTCTCTTTATCCCCAGCAAGGGAGGGCTGAGAACTGTCAACATTTTCTTTTCTGCCTAATTTGTGCTTTCTCCATCTAGAGAAGCAGGGAGAGGGAAGGAGGGAGGATGTGGGGAAGGAGGGAGGCTCTCACACATATACAGACATACAGTGAGTGGGGGTGGAGGTAAGCATGAGGTGGTGAGGGGGCACCTGACAGGGCTAGGCTAGAGTAGACCAAGATGCCTTGCCTTCCTGATGCTCGTCAACCCACTGTGGGAAGTGGGCGGCTAGGACAGAAGGGAGAAACTTGTGTGCCCTTGTGTTCCTGTGCCCGGGGGTAAAATATATATCCTTGTCCACTTGTTTGTATAGATACAAAAGACTGTATCTTTTGCAAATGTGGGTGTACCTGACAGGACTTGGAAGTAGGGGCCAGTCAGTTCTCTAATTCTAACTCTAGTCTTGAAAAAGGTAAATTTACTTAGGATCACCCAATTGCAAATATCAGAAGTAAAGGATAAGCTAATCCACGATGGCAGAGTGGGTAGAGCCCAGCACTTGGAGTCAGGAAAGTGCAGCCCCCAACTCTGTGCTTCCTAGTCACGTGGTCCTGGGTACATGGTTTCCTTACTCATTTTTCTCCTTTATAAACTCAAAGTCATTTGAGGTCCCTTCTAGCTCAAAATCTATGACCCTGTGAACCCCTCAATTTGCAGGGGGGAAAACTGACATGTAGGGAAGTTCTGTACTTTTCTCAAGCTCACTTTGTGAGGTCATGGCAAGGATGGTGCTTGTTCTCTGTCTCTCTGTCTCTCTGTCTCTGTCTCTATCTCTGTCTCTCTCTCTGTCACTGTCTCTGTCTCTATCTCTGTCTCTCTCTGTCTCTGCCTCTGTCTCTTTGTGTATCTCTCTGTCTCTCTGTCTCTATCTCTGTCTCTCTCTCTGTCACTGTCTCTGTCTCTGTCTCTATCTCTGTCTCTCTCTGTCTCTGCCTCTGTCTCTCTGTGTATCTCTCTGCCTCTCTGTCTCTCTCTGTCCCTGTCTCTCTCTTTTTCCCCTTCTCCCCTCTCTCTCCTTTTTCTCTGTCTTCCTCCAACCTTTTTTCTATAAAATCGAGGCCCAGACAGTTAAAGTGGCTTGTCCCAGATTACACAGATAATAAGAGTGAGAACCGGGGCTTGAACAAGGCTCTCCTCGGCCGATGCTGTCTGGCTTGTAGTCAACATCTAATAAATTCTCATTGCTTGATTGATTGATCACTGGGTTCTCTGATTTCCTTCCATTAGAGTGCAGTCTGATTTCCATTTGATTTATCCTGATGAGCCCAAAGACCTGATGAGATTATTTACAATATTTGAGTATCTGTGCTAGAAAATTCCCTTTTCCCAGAAAACAAGCTGCCTTATTCTGACAGTAATTATAATAACAATAATGGTGATAATAATTGCCCAAACGTTATATAATACTGTATATCTCATACAGATTGAACCCCTCCAAGGAAAGGTGAGGGGGGCCAAGGAAGATCCCTTATCAGGTCAGAACAAGAGGAGGGAAGGACCCTCAAAATTTGCACCTGAGTGACATGACCTGTGAGCTCCTTGAGGGCAGGGAACTGTGTATCAAGAACTAGCACAAAGGACAGCGAGATAGTGCAGTGGATAGAGTGCTGGTCTTGGAGTCAGAAAAACTCATCTTTGTGAGTTCATATTAGGCCTCAGACACTTCACTAGCTGTGTGACCCTGGGCAAGTCACATAACACTGTTTGTCTCAGTTTCCTCATCTGTAAAATGAGCTAAAGAAGGAAATGGCCAATCATTCCAGTATCTGTCAAGAAAACCCAAAATGGCATCACAAAGACATAGACATGACTTAAAATGACTAAATAACAAGACAATACAAAAATACCTGCCACAAAAATGTGTTTTATATTGAGTTGGACAGAGAATGAGCATGTCATGAACAATTTCCCCTGATAACTATGGCCACTTAGGTAACTATTAACTTCCCTCTGACCTCAGGTCTTCTATAATCCCATTCATTGGTGACTAATAGTTTAGGCAGCATTTGAATTCAGGTCCTGGGACTCCAAATTCAGCACTCTTTCTACTGTGTCATGCTGAGCGTCATCTTCATATTCTCTAGTCTCTGAATGAGAGCAAACATACTTTCTTAAGTCTGCTCCCCATCTCCTGACGGATAGAGGTGATCCACTCAAAATACAGAATGAAACAGACATTTCTGGACATGGCCAATGGAACACTTCACTTTGCTGGAAGATACATATTTGTTAAATGGCTTTGATTTTTCTTTTTTTTTTTTTCCATTTGGGGAGAATTGTGGAAAGAGAAAATAAATGCTTGTCAATTTAAAATGAAATAAAATAAAAAGACAAATGTATGTTTTCAGAACAGGGGAAAAAAAGGGAGTTTGATTTTGGGAGAGGCTTCCTGAAATGATAGGAGTCTTGCACATAGTATATGAAGAGAAATATATATTTTAAATGAATAAACAGTGAGATCTTGAAATGTGAATTGTAAGGGAGTAATGGTTTGGCCCTCCAGAAAAAAGAGAAACCCTCCTCCTGCCTCCACCATCCAAGGTGGGGGAAGGTGGGAGCATTGTTCTGCCCAGAAGCAAGGGAAGGTGAGAAATGGAGGGCCCCAGTCGCTGGAAATAAAGGCTTTGGCCCAGGCAGGTTGCCACGGCAATCTCATGCCACATGCTTGCCATGTGCCCCATGACCCTTCTGTTCAGGCCTGGCATCCCATGGAGGTGGCATTCTGCTCGGGAGCAGAGTACAGATGGGAAGGCGGGCATCTCCATGAATCTATTTGCGGGAGCAGCGGGGGCTTTCTCATGCTTCTTATTTCCTGGCTATTTAATATCCAGCATCCTGGACCCCTCCCCCTCCATTATCCAACTCTTCTCCTCCTTTTCCTTCCTCCCCTGAACCAATGAAAACTGAATCCTGGTCTTTTCCTGGAAGGTGGAGAATGCTTCCCCTCCTTTGGCTGGACTTTAGCATTAGGTGTCAAGCCTGGTTGATGAAACTTGAACCCAAATTGAGGAAAGAGGAAAATACACAGTGGACATATGTGCTGAGCCAGGAGAGAGGGAGAGAAAAAAAGAGAGACTGAAGGAGTAGTGGGGAAAGGAAAGAGCGAGAGAGAGAAACAGAGAAACAGAGAGACAGAGAGAGAGAGACAGAGGGACAGATAGAGACAGGGACATAGATATAGAAAGGCAGAGAAAGAAAAGAGGGAAGGGAAGGTGAGAGATAGGAATACAGGGAAGCAAAGATAGGAAGAAGAAAGAGAAATGTGGGGAGAGAAAGAGGAGAAAGGAGGGAGAAAAAGATAGGAAGGAGAAAAATGAAGGAAAGAGAGACAGAGACACACACAGAGATAGAGACAGAAACAGAGAGACAGACATAGATATAGAAGGACAGAGAAAGAAAGGGGGGAAGGGAAGGTGAGGGATAAAAACACAGGGAAGGAAAGATAGAAAAAGAAAGAAATTTAGGGAAAGAAAGAGGAGAAAGGAGGGAGAAAAAGATAGAAAGATTGAGGGAGAGAAAGAGGAGACAGGAAGGAGAGAGAGAGATGCCCACACAGAGACAGAGAGAGAGACATAGATATAGAAAGACAGAGAAAGAAAAGGGAAGGGGAGGTGAGAAACAGAGGAATAGAAGGAAGGATGGGAAAAAGAAATTCAGGAAAAGAAAGAGGAAAAAAGAGGAAGAAGAAGAAAGATTGAGTGAAAGAAAGAGGGGACAAGAAGGAGAGAGAGAAACACAGTGAGACAGACGAGAGAGAGAGAGAGAGAGAGAGAGAGAGAGAGAGAGAGAGAGAGAGAAACAGAGACAGAGAGACAGAGACAGAGAGAGAGAGAGAGAGAGAGAGACAGAGAGAGACAGAGAGAGAGAGAGAGAGAGAGAAAGGGAAAGAGGGAAAGAGGATGGACAGAAATGTAGAAAAAGGGAAAAGAGAATTCAGCAAATTAAAATTTTTACAACCACCCAGCAAGTCTGCAAAAATTATCTTCCCTGCGGTCTTTCATTTATCTCATTATCTGACTCCTAATGTGCTTCCTCCCCCCCTTTCTTTTCTCTCCACACTTGGTGTGAAATCTTATTAGCTGCTTTTTTCCCTCCCCTTCTTTCTGGCAGGGGCTTCATATAGTTTTTTCATTAAATTTTCTAATAAAAGCAATCACTGGGACTGCATGGCTGGAGGATTAAATAGCCGCCTCAGCAGTGTCCCGGCCAACCTCGCTGGGAGAAGCCCTAGCCCCTTGCCCCATTGCCAGAGGAGCACGGCTAGCCCAGCCAGGGGCAGAGCTATTACTTCCCCTCCTTTGCCTGCTCTAGAATATTCTGATGATCAGATTTAATCAGAGGACACAAGTGGCTCTTGCCAGAGGTTGGAGGGGGGAGGAAATCCTTGACCATCTGTGGTAGGAGCCGCTACTCACTATAGAAGAGAGAGGCAGTGAATCCCTTTTCCAGGGGATACTTAAGGAACAGGAGGGATCATGGGATCATAGATTTTATGGATTCAATTTAATTCCCACTCAGATCCAGATGAACTGTGTATTTATTCTGCCACAGCCCCATGGAAGCATAGATTTAGAGCTGGAAAGAACTATCGAGTTTAGCTAAGTCCTAACCATTCATTTCATAGAGTAGGAAATTGAGCCCCAGAGGAACGAAATGTTATTTTATTTTTTACAAAGATTCAGAGTGGGGGGGCGGATAGATGGCGCAGTGGAGAGAGCACCAGCCCTGAAGTCAGGAGGATATGAGTTCAAATCTGATCTTAGACACTAGCTGTGTGTCCCTGGGCAAGTCACTTAACCCCAGTTGCCTGGGGGGGGGGGGGAGGACAAAGATAAGGTCAAAGATTCAGAGTCACATAAGAAGCAGTCTCAGAGTCAGAATTCAAACTTAAACCCCAACTCTAAATCCAAGGTTCTTTTAGATTTGTAAACCCTTTGAGGGCAGGGACTATTTTTTTTTTTTTTGCCTTTCTTAGTATCCCCAGCATCTAACATTACTCCCTGTGAGGTCATTGCTAAAGCTTTGTTCTTTGTGGGATGGAGGGGCCCAAACATCGATTTCATGGATGTATGAATTCCTGTTGTGGAAATTTACTCCTCCATTGCAGGCTGACTCCAATGAAGACTTAAACAATCAGTTTATTTTATTTTTTAATTATAGTTTTTTATTGACAGAACATATGCATGGATAATTTTTCAGCATTGACCCTTGCACTCCTGTTCCAACTTTTCCCTTTCTCTCCCCCCACCCCAGATGGCAGGCAGTCCTGTACATGTTAAACAATAAGTTTACATAGTTGTCACGGTACCCGGAGGATAAATGATTTGCCCATGGTGACCTAGCAAGTACACATCAGAAGCTGGACTGGAAGGGAGCTCTCTCAAACCAAAAACTGGCCCTTTAACCATTACTCCAAGATATTTCATGGCAGCGATTATTATCCTCCTTTTACAAATATGGCAAACTGAGACCCAGACAAGTGATCTGACCCAGGATCAGACAATTGATGAGGACAGGAGGGAACATTTGAATCCAGGTCTTCCAAACTTTAAGCCTAGCATTCTATTCACTCTACTACCTTTAGGGTTAAAAGCTTTGGTCTGGCCATGAAACCACAAGATAGAATTTCTTGTGCTGCTTCTAAATTCTGTAGGGAATTTCAGGATTTAATTCAACAAATATTTATTCAGTGCTTACTTTTATACCAGGTGTATGGAGCTAGAGATACAATTTTTTTTAAATGACAGTAGACTGGGACTTTTTTGGAACATAGCTAGAATTTGAGGGTTTTTGCCCTTCTCAGGGCAGAGAAAAGGGGAAAGAGAAGGTGGATCTTTGTGAAAATAAAATAATATTTAATTTTCAAAAATGAGACTCTTTGCCTTTAAAAATCTTACTTTAATAGAAATTTGAATTAAAACAAACAAAAAAACCCTCTGAGGTAATACATCTCATCTATCAGATTGGTTAATATGACAGAAAAGGAAAATGACAAATGCTGGAGGACCTGTGGAAAAACAGGGACATTAATACACCACTGGATGACTACTGTTCCAACTAGTCTGGAGAAAAATTTGGAATTACGCTAAAGAACTATAAAACTGTACATAACCTTTGACCCAGCAATATCCCTCCTAGGTCTGTATTCCAAAGAAATCAAAGGAAAAGGAAAAGGACATATAAACACAAAAATATTTATAGCAGTTCTTTTTTATAGTGGCAAAGAATTGAAAATTGAGGGGATGCCCATCCTTTGGGGGATCACTAAACAAAATGGTGTATACGATTGTAATCTAATTTCTTGTAACTATTGTGTTGCAAGAAATGACAAACAGGATGTTTTCAGAAAAACTTGGAAAGACTTATATAAACTCATGCAGAGTGCAGTGAGCAGCACAGAGAACATTATATACAGTGATAGCAATATTAGAATGATGATCATTTGTGAAAAAGTGATCAACATATTGATCCCTGACAGTTTCAAAGGATTCATCATGAAAAATACTATTTTCCTCCAGAGGACTGATCAACTCTGAATGAAAACTGAAGTATAATTTTTTCACTTTCTTTATTTTCCTTGCTTTTTTAAAAACATGGCTAAGATAGGAATATGTTTTGCATGATTTCACATGTATAATTGATATCATATTGTTTGATTTCTCAATGGACAGGGGAAGATCGTGTAGGAGGGAGAACTTGGGAACTAAAATTTTTTTAAAAGAATGTTAGAAAGTAAGTTAATAAGTTAGAAAAAATTAAAAAGAGAAAAATAATTATCCTAAGAGTGGTGAACAGATGAATAAGGTTTATTCCCAAATTAGGTATTAGTCAATCAACAAGCATTTATTAAGTGCTAAATGTGTGCCGGACACTGTCCTTGGTGCTAGAGATACAAATGTAAAGAATGACATAATCTCTGCTTTCCAGGAGTTTACACTCTAGTGAGGGAGAAAAACAAGTACTTCTTTGAATATATAAACAGAGTGTGTGTGTGTGTGTGTGTGTGTGTGTGTGTGTGTGTGTGTGTGTATGTAAAAGTATAAGACAAATAAATACAGATGTTGCATCTTGAAAGAAGAAAAAGATTCTCTGGGGTCAGGAGGGAGCATGGAGGACAGTCAGTATAAATACACAGAGGTAGGAGATGCTCGGCCATGAATGAGGAAGGAGGAGAGGATCAGTTTCTCTGGATCACACAACATATGAGGAATAATAACATGCAGTAAAAGTACAAAAATAGATTGGGGTTATATAGTGGAAGACTTAAAAGCTAAACAAAGAAGTTCATATTTTCTCCTGGAGAGAATAATAATAAAAGCTAGCATTTATGTGGTGTTTGCCAAGCACTTTTCATAAATTATCTCATTTGACCTTCATAACAACTGTGTGAGGTAGATGCTATTATTATCCTTTTTTTCAAATAAAGAAAATAAAGCTCCGAGAGGTTAGATGTCTTATCCAAAGCCACATAGCTAGGAAGTGTTTGAGGAGGATTTGAATTCCCAGCTGAATACTCTAACCACTCCAGCCCCTGGGTGCCCTAGTGGAAATAAAAAAGGAAAGGAAGGCTGCCAATTCCAGTGTGAGAAGAACCACAGAAGTTTTTAAGAGAAGTGATATTAATAGACCTGACCATCAATATTACTTTGGTGCAGGAATTGAATTTAGACCAGAAGCCTGTCGGGCATGTGACAGAGAGTCAGGGATAAGTGTAAACCAGATCACCAAGCAGCCTTGAAGGCCCAATGAGGGATAAATGTAAAGTCTTGCATCTTGATGCAAAAAATCAACCTCCCAACCATATTGGGCTGATAGCAGTTATTGTGAAGAAAATTTGGTGATATTTTGTCTACAGGCTCAATGAGTCAGTGATATGAGGGGGGCAGCCAACCCCCCCAATAAATAACACCTAGATCTTGGACTGCATGGAGAGGGTTGAGGTTTCTAGGAAGGAGAAGATGATGTCACTGTATGCTGATCTTGTCAGACCTCATCGGGAATGTTGGGTTCAGTTCTAGGAGCCATAATTTAAGACAACGATAAGGTTTAGAGTGTCTAAAAGAGAACAAAGGGGAATATGGATGATTGGACATATTAAGTATGGAAAAAAGAAAGACTTAGGGGTGGGGGTTAGGATGGCTGCCTGCAAGCATTTGAAGGCTGTTAAGTGAGGGAGGAATTAGGCTTGTTCTATTCAACCTCAGAGAACAGAACCAAGAGTAATGGGCAGAAGTTAAAAATTTAGATTTGATGACCATGGAAACTTCCCAACTCTAGAACTGCCTCAGAGATCAATTGGCTGCTTGGGAGTCGGGAAGAGGATGAGAGGGGGGGAAGGTCTACAAGCAAAGACTAGATAACCGACCCCAGTAAGCATACTGTGTTCTGGTGGGGATTCTTTTTATGTCCAAGTTTAGATGGCTGCTGGACACTTTCTCACTCTCCAATTCTTTGATTCTATGAAGTTTGCTGGTAATGGCAGCATGCTTGGAATAAGTACATAAAACTTCCCAAGATGTCTACTTTGAAGGAAACAACCCTGATTTAGATGCATAAATTCTCTATTTATTTTTCAGCATTGGAGCATAGTAGATTAAAAGGCTATCCAGGGAGCAAAGAAGCTCTGGGTTCTCTGCCTTTGATACTTATCATCTGTGTGATTTGGGGCAAATAATTTAACTTCTTGGTTGTCTTCAAAACTTTTTTTGATCATGTTCAATATTAATAAAAAATTTTGAATGTGTACCTCCAATGTGTGCTTATTTATTGATTTATTTTAAAGCCTGTACTGTTTTCCTAGTGGGTTGGTTGTTATCCTTCATGCTTGCCGGATACCAAAATGGCAACATCACATTGGGGGCAAGGTACGATGTGTCCAATTGTGGCTGCTCAGACCAAGATGAGCTCAGGAGACTTTACCACAGTTTGGGCACAAATACTCCAAAGGAACATTTGAAGTGGAGATGTCTTGAAATTTGTGCATCTCGGGTTTCTTTTGAACCACTGCAATTCTGTTTTGCTCCTAGAATATAGTGCTTAATTGTGCACATTATAAAACTCACATAAAAATAGAATTTAAAAAAGGATGAGGTAAGATGAAATAACATTTGATCCGAGGATCAATAGGGAGACATAAGTGTTTATTGAGTAAGAGCTTGATGTGGTAAAACCTGTGATTAGGAAAATCACTCTGGCAATTGAGTGGAGGCTGGAGTAGAGACCTGCAGAGGAGAGATTTGAGTCAGGGAGATCAACACTGTGGCTATTGCAATAGTGCAGGCAGTAGATGATGAGGGCTTCTTCTAGGTTGGTGGCTTATGTGAGTGAATGATCTGAAGGGGACAGATGTTAGCGATGAGAAAGTAGAACGGCTAAGATCTGGCAACATGATCCCTAAGAACCATTGGACCTTCCCATCTGACTTGGAGTTGAAATCTTCTGTGTATCTTTTTCTTCCCGGATTGATTACGAGCTTCTTGAGAGCAGTATAACCTATTCATGTCTGCTTATCCTGTCCTTTGTCCTAACAAAAAAGGAAAGGGGGTAGGGGTGGGTCTTACTGGACATTTTTCCATGGGATGGGAAGATATTTTCTCAATGGCACCTGCAAAGCTTCTGTGGGTTGTGACTGTCCCGAGTGCTTAATGGCTATCCAATGAAGATGGAATGAGACGCAATCGAAGAATATCCTCTGATCAACTCTTGTCAACCCACCACTGATGGAATATTGCTGTAATATCCGGGGAGCCTTAGCCTGGACTTTGGAGATCACCATTGCACCAAACAACTCTTTAAGGCATATACCCGATGTGTGACCCTGGACAAGTGACTTCCCTCTTGGTTATTCATCTCTTGTTGTTTCAAAAGGCTCTAAAATGCAAAGGTGCCAGTCTATCCTGACAGGTGAAGTTTCCGTATCTTGATCTTCCCAATGAAATCACAGGTCTATGTCCTCTCCTGTCATAATCTTATTAAGATTTTTCTTTAAGCCTCATACTTTTACAGCCACTATTCCTACTCTTGACAGTCAGGATATCCCACCATCACACCATTTCCCTTCCCCCTTCACCTTCCTTCCCTCTGACTCACCCCTCCTCTCTGCCTAGCGCCCCCAATTCTACAGCTATCCCTGTTCTTTGGTTCATGACAAGCGTTCCATTTTTGTATCAGTACTTGGCAATGATCATGTGAGTGAATCCCATCCAGAACTTCTCCAATATTCAGGTTAAAGGGGAAAACAGCTGGCACAAAGAGCTGCCTATTCAATAGGAATCTTCCCACAGCTTATGAGCTTGTATTTGCGGTACCAGAATGTTCCACCGCCCCCACCTCCTCCTGTACCCGCCCTCCCCCTCATCCTCCCCCCACACCCAGTCATTGGTTTAATTTAATAATACCTTTCATTGGTATAGAGCTTTTCACAGATGTTAGCACTCTTTGACAAATTATCTCATTTCCCACCCACTCCCCTCCCAGGGCTTTTTTTTTCTCTGTGTCTTTACCCAAGAATGGAGAGAAAACACCTTTCCTCCCCCAGACACCTGAGGCTCACCCCTTCAGAAGGGAGAGACAGCCTGCCGAAATGGAGAAGGTGTTGGGTTTGGAGCCCACAAAGACCGAGAGTTCAAATGCCTCCTCAGATACTTGTTAGTTTTGTCACTTCCCCTTCTCCAGATCTCAATTTCTTCCTCCTGTCAAATGAAGGAATTGGGCTTAATCTCCCAGTCTATGATCTGAGATCTTACTATCTATTCCAGGTATTGGGAAATCGCCGGGCTCTTTCCTTAGTGAGATCTGATTTGGGAGATTGGGAATTTAGGGGTTGGAGAGAAAAAGTCACACCTCTGAGCCAACCCTTTTTGACAAGGGTCCTTGAAATGAAACTCGCTTTTATTGCCTCCTCTTCTCTCTGTATCAGATGAAGAGATGATATGTTTTTGAGATGGTCTTAAGGACTTGCCATTTTCCTTCATTTATCCACTTCTCTGCTGCTACTCATCCTGGTTCCATCCAGGTCTCTCCTGCCCCCATTCATAGACTCTTCAGGACTTCCATTTTTCTTTTCCTATCAGCAACTTGTAAATCAAGGAGGAAAACCTTTATCTGAGCCCAGAGTGGAGAGCATCAGAGCTGCTGCCAAGGCCCCACAAGCTCTGACGGTTATAAATGTGACACGAAATAGCAGGAAGTAGATCAATAAATCAAGCACTTTCCCCACTAGTCCAAGAGACGATAGTGAGCTTCTCCATTCTCTGAATTTCATGCTTCTCTCTTCAGTTTGACCCCTGGTGTCTGAGTTTCTTTGAGCTTGGATTGGGAAGTGGGGAACATTGACGCTATTTATCAGGAGTAGAGAATTTCAGGTCTGGAAGAGACTTCATTTAACCTAATCTTAATCTTAATGAAACTCTCTACTACATGATATCCAACAAGCGGTCTTCCAGATGATTTGAAAACCTCCAATAAGAAGAACTCTATTGCTCCTCCTTGGACATAGCTCTGATTGTTAGAAAGTTCTTCTTTGTTCTGAGTCAAAATCTACTTCTGTGAATATCACCAGATGATCCCATGAGACCAAGAAGAGCATGCTTTGTCTTTCTTCAGACCAGCACCATTCAAATCCTTCAAGTCAAGGCAGCTTGGGGCATTGCAGAGGGGGCTAGATTGAAGTGAGAGGATCTGAGTTTGAATCTTGGATGTGCTATTGTATGGCCACAGGCATCTCACCTAGCTTCACTAAGCCCTGATTTACTCATCTATAAAATGAGAAAGCTAAGGTTCTTCTTAGCTCAAAAGTCAATGAGCCTATGCTTCTAAATCTTGAAATTCCTAAAACTAGTGCTGGAAGTCACCTTAGAGGTCATCTAATCCAACCTGCCTTACTTTACAGATGAGTAAACCGAGGCACAAAGTTGACTTGCCTAAAGTCACACAAGTTATAAGTGGTAGAGCTGGTATTCTCACCAGTGTTGTTCCTTCTGCACTATACTGCCTCAAGACAGCTGTCCTATGCTCTCAAAGTCTTTGGCTCAATCAATCAAGAAGCATTTATTAAGCACCAAGGAATTTAGATTCTAATGGGGGTAACAAATATATAGACATAAACATGGATAAATCTAGACATATACATGCACACATCTACAACATGTACTATATATATGTATTATATATAATAGTATCAAGTTAACAAATATGTACATAGTAATTAAATCTAAAGTAGGTTGGGCACCAGAAATGGGGGAGAATAGAAGAAGCTTCATGCTAAAGATGGTGCCCCATTTTAATGCTGCATTTGAACAAAGTTGGATTCTTTAAGGCAGAGGTGAGAAGAGAGGACATTCCAGGAACAGGAAATGACCAGTGAATGAAAAATGGAGAGTGATATGTGAGGAACAGATAGAAGGCCAGTCTGGCTGGATCAAAGAATGGGGGAGGAGAAGCAATGTTCAATGACGTTGGAAAGATGAGTCGGATCCAAGTTATGTAATGTTTTAAAAAGCCAAATAGAAGAGTTTATATTTTATTCTACAAGCAATAGGAAGTCATTGGAATTGTTTGAATAAAGAGTCACACGGTCAGGTCTATGCTAAAAGAGAATTACTTTGTCAGCAGTATGTAGAATGGACTGGAGTGGGGAACAGACTTGAGTCAGGGAGAACAGTTAAGAAGGTTATTACAATAATCTCGTCCAGAGGTGATTAAAGCCTGTGCTAAGTTGGCAGATGTGTGAATGGCGAGAAGTCAGATGCAAGGCTTGTTATGAAGGTCAAAACGGCGAGATTTGTCAACCAATTGGAAACGAGCAGTGAGGAAGAAGGAAGGGAGAAGTCCAGGATTGTGCTGATTTAAGAATATGAGACAATGAAAGGGTAGTGCTGCCTTTGACAGAAAGGGAAGTGGAGAAGGAAGGGTTTGGACAGAAAGATAATGAGTTCATTTTAAAACATATATTGATTTTAAGATGTCTCTAAGACATTCAATTTCAAATGCTCAATGGGTTATTAGTGGTCTGAGACTGAAGCTCGGAGGACAGATTGGGTCTGGGTATATAGATCTGGGAGTTACCTATGTAGAGATGATAATTAAACCTCTAGGAACTGATGAGTTTGACAAGAGGACAGAGGAAAGGAGAAGAGAAGAGGACCAAGGACGAATCTTGGGGAATAGCCATAGTTAGGGGGAGTGTTGTAGAGATGAACCATCAAAGAAAACTAAGAAGAAATTATCAGACAGGTAGGAGCACTCTCTCTCTCTTGCTCTCTGTCTCTATCTCTCTCTCTGTCTCTTTGTTTCTCTCTCTCTCTCTCTCTTTCTCTCTCTCTCTCTGTCTCTCTGTTTCTCTCTCTCTCTCTCTCTCTCTGTCTCTCTCTCTGTCTCTCTATCTCTCTCTCTCTCTGTCTCTCTCTCTGTCTCTCTGTCTCTCTCTCTCACACACACACACACACACACACACACACACACACACACACACACAAGTATTTGGGAGAAGAGTGTTGTTAACAGTGCCATAGTCAGCAAGTAGATTCAGACGGTTTGGGACTAAGAAAAGACTGAGATTTGGCAAAGTCTCAAGCCAGATTGTGAATGTTTGAGGAGTGAGAGGACAGTAAGAGAAGGGTAAGCAGAGACAACAACTGTAGACAACATTTTCAAGGAATTTAACTGAGGAAGGAGAATTATAATAGCTTAAGGGGAAGGTAGGATTTAGTGAGCGGTTTTTTATGCTTGAGAGAGATCTGGACATTTTTGAAAGCAGTGGGGAAGAAATGAGTTGATAGGGAGAAGTTGAAGAGCTGTGTGTGTGTGTGTGTGAGAGAGAGAGAGAGAGAGAGAGAGAGAGAGAGACAGAAGACAGAAAGATAGACAGAGATAGAGATAGAGACAGACAGAGAAATAGAGAGACAGAGATATAGACAGAAACAGAGATTCAGAGAGAGACAAAAAGAGAAAGAAGAGAGACAGAGAGAGAGATAAAGAGAGACAGAGCATGATTGAGGATATAATTTGCTGGAAGGATGGGAGGGGATCAAGTAGACATATGAAAGGGCTGGCAAAGAGAAGGGCCTCCTTTTTGTTGGAAACTGGGGAAAAATAAGAGAGAGCACAGAATGATGTCAAGGGTTTTTGAGAGGAAGAGAAATCCAGAAAAGGGATCAAATCAAATCAAATCTGATTGTTCAGTGAAGTAAGAGGCAAAGTCTTCAACAAAGAGCGTAGTTCCATTCTTCCACTCTTCTTCAACACAAGCCAACACAAATCAGTGAACAGCCCAGATGAGGCTTTTGTAGAAGGCAGCTCCCTGGAGAGGAGAAAGTTCAGCAACGGTGAGAAGTCTGAGGCAGTAGGACTATAATGGGGAGCTCCTGGGAGCTCCTGGTTCTGGCCCCAACTCCACCATTTATGGCTAGAGCACTGTGGATGAACCATTTAACCTTTCTGAGTCCTGCTTTCTTCACTTGCCCTTGTGAGGTTTACTACTCTATGATCCCTAGACCTCAGTTTTCTCCTTTGAAAAAGGAAGGTCCCTTTCTAAGGTCCCTTCCGCCTCCAGATCTATGATAATTAATAGAAAGGTGGTAGATTAGTTTTAATAAAAAGGGGCAGCTAGGTGGCGCAGTGGATAAAGCCCCAGCCCTGAAGTCAGGAGGACCCGAGTTCAAATCCGACCTCAGACACTTAACACTTCCTGGCTGTGTGACCCTGAGCAAGTCACTTAACCCCAGTTGCCTCAGCCAAAAAAAATAAGAAAGAAAGGTGGTGCCTTAGGGGTATGGAATGTCACATCTGTCATCAGACGGGCACCTGGTGGTTTTGATGACTCTGTTACAGAGGAAGGTTCTCTTGGAGTGGATAATTATCCTGGAAAAATCACTTATGGCACAGAAAACGTGAGGGGTCAAAAATACCTATAAAAAAGAAAAGCCATATTGAATGAATGACTATAGGAATGGAAAAGCATGTATGAAATTCTGATGTGTGCAAGGCGCTGTGCTAAGTGCTGGGAATAGAAACAGAAGCAGACATTCCCCGCTCTCCTACTAGTTCACACTCTAAAAGGAGGAGACAGCACATGAGAAGTTTTCAGATGGGAAGGCCCTATGGTCCTTAGGGTGCCAAGGCAAAACAGATGGCGATGCGTTTTCTTTAGTATCATTTTCATTGATAAAGTCGTATCCGTGAAACCGCTTGACAGTGCCAAGAAATGTGATGGCGAGAAGGCTTTTTCTGGGGCCCGGGTAGCTGTGGCTGCCGAGGAGGCAGGGGCTGCGGACTGCGTGCAGTATTGGGTCATCTCCAGAAGAGTTACTGCTCGCCTAGATGGTCCCTACAGGGGATGGGCCGGGAGCAGAGCGAGCAGCCCCAGGGAAGGGGATTGCTGGGAAATGGGGACAGAAAACTCGGGGGGAAATTGGCTGACGTTCCCCATGGGTAAACTGACAAGCACCTATTGGAGGACTGATGCAAGGGACAGATCAGGAGGCTGGGACCCGTGATTGGAACACAGAACTCCGGGTTCGCTAAAGCCCCTCAGAGAGGGCCACGCCATTCGGGATATTCCCAGCTAAAGCGCTGGGCTTAGGGTGGCACATTTCATCTCCATGGGTCTGAATTTTGCTGTCTGGTAGAACCCTTTGTGGTCGGGCAGCGTACCTGAGTAGCTGGGGATGCTGACGAGGCTACGGCTATGGTGGCAATCCCCACAAGGGAGTCACCTCCTGTTCTGGGACCAAGTGACCTCTAGCAGCTGTACCTCTGGTCAAAAGAGGACCAGGAGTGAGTTCATGGATTCTGGAAATCTTTCTTAAGATATTTGCTATGTTCTGCTAAGGGGTCAGTGGTTCTGTGCTCATCTATGAAAGAGAGTGCATTATGAAAGTAAGGGGTTCTCGGGGAGCCAGTGGGATGTGGTGGAAAGAGCGTTGGAGTCAGGGGACCTGGGTTCAAATCTCACCTCTAATACTTAGTGACCCTAGGCAAGTCATTTAACTTCCCAAGGTCACAGCCATAGTTTCTTTATCTATGCAATCAGGGGTTTGGATTACATGGCTTCTAGGTCCCTTTCAACTCCCTCTATCTCTCCTCTGTCTCTGTCTCTCTCCCTTTCTCCTCTCTCTGTCTCTGTTTTTTCTCCTCTCTCTCTAACTTGATACAGGAATGAGGTATATTTGACAGTATGGATGGGAGGAGAGAATGTGGGAATTTGCTGGGAATTTAAGACAAGCTGGGGGTAGCTGCCAATCACCTGGGGGGGGCAGTGCGGTGGCCAGTGCACCCTGTGGGGAAGGGCCGGTTCCTGTTCTGTCATGACTGACCTTGAACAAGCTGCTCTCCCCGGGGGCCCTGGTTTCCTCTTCTGCCCAATGAGGGACCTTGGAGCATTTCTCAGGGTCTTTCCAGCTCTAAAATGCTATGATTAAAAACTTAAGAAAAGGCAGGCAGGAGGTGAAAGCTGTGCAGACACTGGGCAACGACTCAAATCCTTTCTTCGCTCCCTCTTTTTCAGTAATTGGCAGAAGATGCCATCAGGCATCACACCCAGCGTTCAGCACATAGAGCCGAGCCATTGTATTTTCCAGCTACCCAATTGCCAGTGCTCTTGGGAGATGGCCCCGGGGGGGGCCCATCCTAATGCCCCCCATTGCCCTCAAAGGATGAAAAACAGCCTGCTTCATGCCTCTCCCCATCCCCCTCCTCCTGTCTGAGAGGGAGAGGGAGGATAGGGAGGTTTCAGAGCAAAGGGGGAAGGAGGAGAACAGGGAGAGAAAGAGATGGTTGGTAGACCAGGAGACACGCTGGTGAGCTGGTCCATTTGGGGGCATTGATTGATTGGCTGGGCTGATTACAGCGGTGGTGGGAAGGCCCTGTCTAAACAACAAACCTGATGAAAGGGAAGTGAGGAGAGAGAGAGAGAGAGGGAGGGAGAGAGAGAGAGAGAGAGAGAGAGAGAGAGAGAGAGAGAGAGAGAGAGAGAGAGAGAGAGAGAGAGAGAGAGAGCTGCCTTAGCAGTCCCAGCAGGCTCCAGATTTCACATGAAAACCTCAATTAGAAGAGACAGCACCAGGCGGCTCTCGACAACACCCAAGAAGGAAGCAAAGGTGTAAGAGACTAGACTTGCTCCTGTTTCTCCCCTGAATCCCTCCCCCATCTCTTTCTTCTGGCAGCTCCCCCCTTCCCCAAGCTCAGTCTCTTGGCTGTCTCATCTCCCTTCCAAGTTTAGCAGCCACCAAATCTGTCCCCTTTGGCTCTTGACCTCAAAGGAATCAGGAGGCAGAGGGAAAGGTGGGGATGAAAATGGCCAAGTTAAAACAGAAACCAGATGGGAAGGGGGTGGTGGAGAGAAGAGAGGGCCCAGATGGGACGGGCAGGTCAGTTCAATGTCTCCTTCTATTAAAGGGGCAGCAAGTAGAACGTGAGGGCTGCAGGCTTCCTGTCGAGGAAGGAGGATGCTGTATCTCATGACAAATAGTAGGGGGGCGGTTTTGACATTGGCCTGGGCAAAGGGAGACTCAGACATCAATTCAGAGGTGACTGCTTTTGTTCTCTGAAATCTCCACGCCACCGTCATGTTCTTCTGCTCCTCTCCCCCCTCTTTCTAACAATTCCAGAGCTGAAGGAATAGCTTTTACAGGAGCACCGAGCCCCATGTCCCTGTCTCCCAGCACCCCTCACACAACAATACCCACCCTCAAATTAGAATGTCAACAGTTCAGCTTCCAAGACTGCAGAACGAGACCAACATATCTCTATGCATTAGAAATGTTTAAAAAATAATAATAACAAGGAGGCGAGTTCCCAGAGTTAATCTTCCGGCACATTACCTAATTCTGTAGGTTATTTGTCGTACGTCAGGCTGGGGAATTAATCTCTTTGGAGGCAGTCATGCTGCCTCCTCTATTCTCCCCCCCTTCTGTGCCTTAGAAACTTCCTAATGGATTCTCCAATCTGATCTATTGTCACAGGTGAAGGGGCAGGGAGAGGACAGCATGGCTCCTTTTACTGGCTTTTGGTCAGAGAGATCTAGAACAAATAGGGAAACTGAGGCCCAGAGAGATTGCAACTTGCCCAACGTCAGCTAGCAGCAGAGACAGGATCTGAAATCAAGTCTCACATCTTCAGGTACAATGCTCCTTCCGGGGCATTGCATCATCTCTTTTGTTAAGGGAAGAAACGCGGCAGAGGGAACAGAGTTTGATTTTGGGTCCTGCCTCCGACACTTGCCGCGTCCCCCTGGACAAGCCACAGCATCCTTGAAAAAATGAAGACAATAATGTTTATAGCCCTCACCTTGCCGGGTTTCTCTGGATCAAATGAGAAAATATCTGTAAAGCACTTTTTAAATCTTAGTGTGCCATATAAATGTCAGTAATTATTAAGGAATGAAATAACCCTGAAATAGAATTCATGCCCACTCTCTGTCTCTATCTTCCTACACTCAAATCATAGGATCATAGATTTAAGCTGGAGGGGACCTCAGAAGTTACGACTATCCCGCCCCCCTCATTTTGCCGATGAGAAAACAGGCTTAGGACTTTGGCCAAGAGCCTAAGTATCAGAGGTGGGATTTGAATTCATGCCCTCTGATCCAAGAGCCACTGGACCATACGACCTACTTAGGAGCCGAATCTTGAGAATCTTTGACTGTTCTGTCACTCCTGTGACTCTCAGAGTAGCCACTGGGAAGAAGCATCTGTCCAGTTCCCAGGGCATGGGAGGGTCCGTGTGTATTGGGGTGCAATGCAGTGGACGTTATTATCGGACATTATTGACACAGTGGCTCCAGGCACAGAGGCCACAGTCAGGGTGACACCGGCATGCTCTGTTAGGGCACTCTTCCTTAGGTCACCTGGAGACTCCTGTTGCAATCTGAACCATCTCTTCTAATTCTGATATCAGGGGAGAAAAAAGAACAGCTCGTTACTATTGCTCATATAACCGTTTCAAAGGCTTCTTTCTGCCAGGAGAATGGAATCAATTTCTCTCCCACTTTCCTTTGAGAAACTAGTCTTATTCCCCATAACTTTGCTAATTTCCATTTCTTAATTTGGGGCCCTATCTAGAAGGTGAGTTCCTCCAGGAGGACATTGTCCACAGCAACAAAAAGATGATCAATTCTGAGGGACGTGGCTCTTTTCAACAGTGAAGTGATTCAGGCCAGTTCCAATGGTCTTGGGATGAAAAGAGCCATCTGCACCTAGAGAGAGGACTGTGGGAACTGAGTGTGGACCACAATGAAGCAGTTTCACTTTTTTGTTATTGTTTGCTTGCATTTTGTTTTCTTTCTCATTTTTCCCTTTTTGATCTGATTTTTCTTGTGCAGCAAGAGAATTGTGGAAATATGTATAGAGGAATTGCACATGTTTAACATTTATTGGATTTCTTGCCATCTAGGAGAGGGGATGGGGAAGAGGGAGGGAGAAAAAAATTTGGAACACAAGGTTTTGTTAGAATGAATGTTGAAAATGATCTATGCATGTGTTTTAAAAATAAAAAGCTTTAGAAATTGAGTTTTTGTATTAAGAGTCATTCATATACTCGACAAGCATTTATTAATCACTCACTATATACTTGTTTGGGAATACAGAGATCAATTAGGAGGCTATTGTAACAATCCAGGCAAGAGACAGATGACGATCTTGTGGTGGCCATGTAAGTCATTGTTTATCCTTTGGTTCTGAAGAGATCTGGTGACATCATAGGTCATGTCTTGACTTGAGTGAGTTAGATTTAAGTGGGGCAGAATTGTACAAAGTCATGGACTCATTCTCCCTTCCAGAGTCCCTCGTGTCCAATGGCAAGAACAAAAGTCTTGAAAAATTACTGGCGATGGCCTGGGATACAATGGATGACTTTGGCCCCTTTAATGTCTGACCAAATTCTAAGCATCATAACACTCCCCTAAGCTGCTTATTGGAACAACTTGTTCTCATCTACTCATTTTGTTGAGGGAAAGTCTTTGTTTGCTTGGGGTAGAGATGCTGTAACTTACTGACAGCTTTGAAGCCTGTGGGTCACCCTCAGCCTAGTTTAACCCATCTGCCGGGGTGTGACATGACACTGCCCATCCTGTAGATTCTTGTACCCATGGGCAAAAGTTGGGTGAGGGTGGACATCAAAAGTGGATGGGCAGAACTGATGCTGAGTGAAATGAGCAGGACTAGGAGACCATTATATACTTCAACAACAATACTAAATGATGATCAATTCTGAAGGACGTGGCCCTCTTCAGCAATGAGATGAACCAAATCAGTTCCAATAGAGCAGGAATGAACTGAACCAGCCACACCCAGTGAAAGAACTTTAGGAGATGACAAAGAACCACTACATAGAATTCCCAGTCCCTCTATTTTTGTCCGCCTGCATTTTTGATTTCCCTCACAGGCTAATTGTCCACTATTTCAGAGTCCGATTCTTTTTGTACAGCAAAATAACTGTATGGACATGTATACATATATTGTAGTTAACTTATACTTTAACATATTTAACATGTATTGGTCTACCTGTCATCTGGGGGAGGGGGTGGGGGAAGGAGGGAAAAGTTGGAACAAAAGGATTTGCAATTGTCAATGATGAAAAATTACCCATGCATATAACTTGTAAATAAAAAGCTATAATAAAAAAAGTGGATGAGCAGCCCTCATACCAGCGGAGCTAGTCCTCCCTGGATCCCCGTGTACCTCAGCCATGTAAGTAGAGAGAAGAGAACAGATGTGAGAGAAGTTGTAGAGGTAGACTTAGCAATTTGGTCAATAACTTTTTATTAAGCACCTACTACGTGCTAAGCACTGTGTTAAGTTTGGGGACATACTTTCAAGGAGTTCACAGTCTAATCAGAGACACCATGCAAACAACTATGTTCATGCAAGACACATATAGAATAAACTGGAGATAGTCAAAAGAGGGAAGGTGTTAGAATGGAGGCGGATCAGGAAATGTTCCTTTTTGAGGAAACAGAAAGTTGACAAGACTTGGCACTGCTTCTGGAAGTCCAGGAAGCCATAGAATCATCCCCATCATTTGCAATTCAACAGATGGGAAAATCACAGCACAGAACAGACAACAATGAGTAGTAAATGGGGGAAGTATTATTTGTGGCACGAGAGAACTGAATTCAGATCTCGCCTCGAAAACTGTCTGTATGATCTTGGGTGTGTCGTTTCATTTCTCTGGGACCCAGTTTCCTCCTGTGTAAAATAAGGAGCTAGACTTGGATGAGATCGGATTGTAAGCTCCTTGAGGACATGAACTATCTTTTTGTATCCCCAGCGCTTAGCCTAGTGCCTGGCCCATAGTAGACTTAATAAATATTTGTAATGGACTGAATAGCCTCTGAAGTCCCTTTTACATCAGTTCTATGGTCCTACAACACAAATCTGCCTGGGATTATGCAACATCTGAAACTACAGCTTTGGAACAATGCACTGGGCATGGCTATTTCCACAGTCCTGGCCAGGGTAACCCTTACTAGCCAATCATATACGTGGTTCACACTTACCCAGATGACTTTCGGCTCTGCTCCAGTGATGCTGTTCACCAGGATCCCCCAGGCTAGCCAAAGAAGCCCCTCAGAGACGTTGAGAGTCAAATGGGCCAGTGGGACACAGATCTGCCTGGGATTATGCAACATCTGGGAACTACAGCTCCAGAATAATGTATTTCCATAGTCCTGGCCAGGGTAACCCTTACTAGCCAATCATATACATGGTTCACACTTACCCAAATGACTTTCGGCTCTCTCTAGTGATGCTGTTCACCAGGATCCACCATAGGCTGGCCAAAGAAGCCCCTCAGAGACATTGAGAGTCAAAAAGGGTAGTAGGATTAAGCATCAACCTGTGATAAAAACATGAGCCCTGCTACATTTTTATTACCATCCATTTCATCCCCACTGGCATCTTCTCCCATATTCCCATCAGCAGCTGGCAGGAAAAGGCCTGAAGAGGCCACACCCTTGCACACCTGCCTCTGGGCACCATTTTCTTAGCAAACTGGTGCCTCCCCACATTCAAAGACAGCCAAGAAAAAAGCAAAAAGCAGGTGCTGACTCCCTGTCATCTCCCACTCCTATTTATTTGACTATCTCTCCTGGTTCAGGGCGTCTCATTATTTCTGATCTGTGCAGCTTGCTGCTTTCAAGGTTTCATCTCCCCCTTCCCTGTCTGCAATGTGTCAATCAAGCAATGAGAAGAGCCAGCCCAGCTTCACATCCTCAGCATCTCTGCCCCAGGACACAAGCAAATGCTGACAATACCCTTGCAACATGGTGGAGAGCTGCTGTTTCTCTTTTTAGTATTCTCCTTGTTGGGGGGTTGCTGAGGTGAAGTCTGAGGGTGTCATGCTCTTCCGTCTGCTTCTGTCAGCACCCACAAGTTTGGGTGGCCTTGAGGATCTAGGGCCTTGAGAAATCTTTCTCTTTTAAAAAAATGTCAAGGGTTGTTGCCAATTCCACCTTTTCCGGAGCCAATTTAGACTCTGGAATCAAGCGGTGTGTCTTGAGTCAAGAAAGTTTCTAGTAAAAGAAGGCTCTGGGATGGCTAGAGGACCCCATTTGTTCTCATATCCCCAGGGGAAGGGAGAAATAGGGAATGTATTTTTTATTTTATTAGTATAAATATTCTCAGAATAGGAAAACCCTACCAACTCAGGTGCACATCTCTGCAAATTACAGCCTCCGAGGATCCTGAGATACTGAGGTGAAATGTGACTTGCCTCTGGGTTTTGAACCCAGGCCTTCTTGACTCCCTATCTTCTGAGACACTCTGCTTCTTGTCTATGAGTGGGATGGGAAAGAAGGGTGTGTGCCCAATGGTTCTAAATCTGGTGTCTGAACAACAAAAAAATCTGTCTATGACGAGGGATTGAAATCAGAACAAAGGAAGCCTTCCTGGTTGAAGAAGGATGAGTAAGGGAGGTGGCAGCATCTCATGAGATCATTGTTCCATCCCCTCATTTTACAGATGAGGAAACTGAGGGAAATTTGGGAAGTCTGAACAACAAAAATTGTCTATGACAGTGGATTGAAATCAGAACAAAGGAAGCTCTTCTTCGGGGTTGAAGAATGATGAATAAAGGAAGTGGCAGTATCTCATGGGATCATTCTTCCATCCCTTTATTTTACAGATAAGGAAATTGAGGGAGGCTAAATGTTTCACCCAAATCACACAGATAAGGAATGTCAAAATCAGAATTTGAACCCAGGTCCGTTGACTTCAAAGCTTGTGCTTCTGTTTTTAAAACTGTTCCATCCTTTCTCCATAGGACTATTATTTTTTAAACCAAAGGGATTCCATCTCCAACTTTATAGGCTGGTGTAGTTCTATCTGGAGATGATGGAGGGGGAATAAAGGGTCAATGGAAAGAATCCTTGGAAGGATCATATAAAGAACAGGATCCAGAATCTAAAGGGCCCCTTTGTGCCCATTTAGTTCAATCTATTCGTTTTTACAGATTAGAAAACTGATTAAGTGACTTGCCCAGAGACACCCGGGTAGTAAATGGAAAAGCTAGCATTTGGATCCAGGACCTCTGCTTCTAAGATATGGATCTCCAGATCTTCCACAAGCAACAAATGTACCTTTTGGAGGCAAAGGAAGGACTGAAGCAGAGCCGAGAAGACAATATGTTGCCAAACCTGTTCTTTTTAGTCTCCTTGCTCTTTGAAAATGGGAGGAACGGTAGGAGCAGCCGAGGGAAGACTTGTGGGAGCAGACTGCATTGGAGCTCACCAAAATATGGAGATCAGAGCCAGCCACCTGCTCTGAAGGCCCCCTTCACCTCTGCTCATTAAGGTAGAGAAGCCTCTGCTGCTGCTGTGTACAGCAGCAGCTTGGGGCCCCAGGTGCTCCCTCCCTGTGGCCCTTTAGACAAAGTTTCTTCCTTCCCTGGAGGTGCCCTCCCTGTTTTCCACAATGTGTGTCTCCTAGAAGACCTCCCTCCTGCCCCAGCTTTGCCTCGAGCTCCAGGCCCTTCCAGCCCCATTTGGACAGCTCTTGGTGCTGAATGGGATCCAATGTTTACTGACTTGGCTTGAGACGAGGAGGGAGGAAGGAACCCAGGTGAGGCTGGGAGATGGAGGAGCTGTGGTCGGCATGCAAAGCCCGGCTCCAACCTCGCTGGAATTTCCCAAAGAAGTCCTCTTGAGAAGGGGCAAAGCAGAAGAGAGAGGCGGCTTTGGCGCTGCCCAGCTTGGATCTGGGAGGAATTGAAATTCAGAGGCCGAAGTCCCGAGACAAAGATCATAATGAGACAGGAAGGTGGCATAGGAAGGAGCCCATTTGCATGACAATGAGCAGAGCCCAGAATAGAAAGCTGGAGGGATGCAAGGGTGAGGTTGGCAGCTGGGCTGGTTTCTCTCTCAGTAGACCACCAGGTCTGTACAAAAGGAAAGAGGGAAAAGAAGGAGCAATGGAGACATGCAATGTACTGCCTGGTGAGAGAGAGCCAGTGTAGGGCAGGACAAGGTCTAAGGAGTGTGTAAACATATGCAAGCTGTAGTTCCTGAACTGGCCAGGCTGGACTTTAGCCTCCCCTCTCCCTCCCCTTTCTTCATCTTCGAAGGGTTAAAGTTGTGCTTACTTTCTAGTTTACCCATTTCTCTTCTCCTTTGCTTGGGAACTGACAGGAAAGGCAGGATGGCCACGACCCACGGGGAGCTGTATGATGCCATCGTGATTGGGGCTGGCATTCAAGGCTGCTTCACGGCCTATCACTTCGCCAAAAATAAGAGAAAAGTCCTTCTTCTGGAGCAGGTACTGTTTGCCCCCTCTGCTCAGGGATATGCTGGAACTAGCTCATGCAGTCTCAGGAGAGCCAGTTGTTAAATTTTCAGTGTGAGCGTTTATATTGGGAATCAGCGAATGCTAGAGGGAAGGGATTGCTTTATTGTGTTTTTGATTGTCTAGACTTTAGAAAGTAGTGGAGAAAATGTTCATATTGCAGATTAAATTTAGAAGTATGTCCTGTGATCACCCCCGCCCCCCAAACTGGTTATTAGACATTTGTTTATTGGTCGTGTCCAACTCTGTGTGACTCCATGGACTTTGTTCATGGGCAAAGGTTTCTTGGCAAAGATACTGAAGTGGTTTACCATTTCCTTCTCCATTATGTCCATACTTAACAGTTAAAGAACTAAGGCAGATAAGGATTAAGTGACTTACCCAGGTTGACACAGCTAATAAGTTTGAATTTGAACTCAGATCTTCCTGACTCCAGCTATGGTGCTCTATCCACTATCTGTTTGTCTTAAACATTGCCTAAGCATCAATCCTCAACCTAAGCGCTTTCCCCTTTCTTGGTGAGAAACCAGGGGATCAGATTATGTGACCCATAAGACCTAGAAGGAATCTTAGAGGGCATCTAGTTATGAAAGAGTGACCAGTTTTGGCATCAGAAGATCTGAGTTCAAATCCTGACTGCTACTTCTTAGCTCTGTGATCTTGGGCCCTTCTTGGGCCTCAGTTCCCTCATCTGTAAAATAAGAAAGATGAAAGAGATGACTGGAAAAATACTTTTCAGTTCCAATTCTATGCTTTCATGAACCTCCTGGGTTTTAAAGACAAAGAAATTAAAGCCCAAAGAAGGAAAGAAAGTTTTAGGAGATGGAGCCAAGATTCAGGAACATTCACTTTCTCCGGATCTAACATTCTTTCCATTCTCTGGTTCTTTCTCTCAAATGTATGACAGGGATAAGAATCAGCAAAGTAGGACTAGAGCCCTTGCAACACATGGGTCTGAATTATGTTTGAGAGTAAGTAATGGTGGTCTACTATTCATGTGCTTATCTTGTAACCTCATTGGTGAAATGATGATCAGGAGGTAGAATGTGATGGGACTAAAAGATCTCTGCAGTCCCTTCCCTTTTAGCTCTAAATCCCACAGTCCTTTGAATGTACAGATTCCTTGCTCATCTGGACCCCTGGGTTATGACCCCCTAATGCTTGCCTCCGAGACTTATTCTTTGCCATCTTCAGACATGGCTATTTTCTCTCAACCCATCCATGCTTGTGTCAGTTTGGACTGGCCTTGACTAGGGATTTAATTAGGATCAACTTTGACTCAGGACACCCCTTTTCTGGAGGCAGGAGCTTTCTCAAGAAAACTTTGTACACTACTGAGGAGCTGCCTTGGCACTCCCTGCCCGATCTCAGGCTGGCAAAATTGCCTATGTCCCTGCCAACTCTTGATGGCAAATTCTCATCTTCTCGTTGACAACCCCAAGTGAAAAAAGAGAACTCCTTCCTAGGTTCCTCTCCTTAAAGGGCAGAAGAAAAGCCTGCATGATGAGCATAGAGGGCATGCCTCAGTGTCATGGGGAGAATCTGTCCTGCCTACTTGTCCTTTCTAGCACCTGCCACCTTTAGTAACTCCACGGCTTCTTAGCACTGCGTCTCTCATTCTTTGTCATCATTAAAGGCTCATTGGAGATTTACTAATTTTCATAATCAGCATTAGTGATTGGAAACTCTATTTTCATTACTCTTTCATTACTCATCTTCCCAGAGCCTGAGGGTTTTGTTTTTTTCTGAGAAAAGAGGTAGGGGAAAGATATAGTCTTCTTACTGAATTTTGGCTCATGTAGCCCCATCAAACAGAAATAAGGATGATTGAATTGCATTTAGTATTCCACTCAACCGATTTGCAAGCATTTATTAAGCATATATTACATGCCAGGCACTATGCTAAGGATAAAGAGAAAAAGTTCCTGTCCTCAAGAAGCTTAATCTCTACCAAGGAAAAAACATATACCTATACAATATATACAAAAGACACAAGCTTATAGATTTAGAACCAAAAAGAATCTTGGAGATCATTGATTCCAAGTGGAGAAGTTAAATGAGCTGTCCAGCTTCATATATAGCTAGTAAAGTGGGATCTAGACTCAGATCTTCTTAACTACAAATCCATATTTATACCATTCATATTGAACTCAAGATGATTTTTGAAGACCCTTTAAGACTCAATTCAAGTACCTCTTTCCATAGGAGGTGTTTTTACATTCCTCTAGCTGCTAATGCCTTCTCATCCAAAGTTACTTTGTGTCTGTTTTATATGATCTTTCACATACATATATCACATATAAACATGTATACATACATGTTTATACATATGCATTTGTATATGTTGTCTCCTCTGTTAGAATGTAAGCTTCTTGGGAACAGGCAAAATTATTTCAGTTTAATCTTTGTATCCCCAACAATCATTGGCACATAGCAGGTGATTAATAAGTGCCTGTTGATTGGTTAACAAAGAATTAGATTGGTCAGCAAGAGGGAATTCTGGATTGTGGATGGTGGGGCTTGAGTATTTAATGTTGCCACTGGAATTGGACAGTAAGGAGACACAGGACGTTTGGGACGGGGAGCACCAATAGAAATAGGAAGACATTCCCACCCCATAGTTCTCTGTTTTTGATCTTGACTTCCATGTGCCTCTAATCTCAAAAGGATTTCCCTTATCTTTTGCCAAGAACTTAAATGTGTCCTGAAAAGCTCATGTTTGAATCCAAAGAGGGTGAGACAAAGAGATAGAGTGGGGGAGGAGGGAGCAAAAAAAAAAAAAAGGCAGCAGCAGAAAATGAAGGTTAGATGACACAGTGAAAGCGTTATCAGAAAGGAAAAGGGCAAACTATAGCAGCCTGGAGCCTAGAGTAGTACAAATGAGAAACTTCTATCCTCAGAGTAAATGTAATTAAATAGAGTAATGGGTTACCCAGAGAGAGAGTGGAAAGATTTGAAGAATGGCAGAGGGATTCTCATCCGAGTGGGATAGTCCTTTTAGAAGGTTAGAGAGGGGGAGCATTTTTTCTCTAGGGACAGAACAGCTCATGATAACGATTGTTTCTGTCTGTTTGTCTCTCTCCACCGATTCCCAGTTTTTTCTCCCTCATTCCCGGGGAAGCTCCCACGGCCAGAGCCGAGTCATCCGAAGGGCTTACCCCGAAGACTTCTATACCAAGATGATGGAAGAGTGTTACCAAATATGGGCCCAGTTGGAGAATGAGTCCGGGACAAAGTTATACAGGTTCGCTGGATCTGGGGGGCGGCCGGGTCTCTCGAACATGAGAGTCTTCTGAAAAATCCGAGTCTCGGTCTTCTCATCTACGAAATGGTGACAATAACTGTAGGAGCTGCTTTACAAAGTTGTTGTGAGGTTTAGCTGAAATATCTATAATGTTCTCCTCAGACTTCAGAGCACTATCTATTTATTAAGAAGCAGGGTCGGTGAGGGAATCGAGATCTCAAACTCAGGAAGCTTTGAATGCAAACTGGGCCTCCAACCCGTACTGGCTGTGGACAAATCACTGCCCCTAGACAACTCTCTAAGGCAGTATAAAGTAGAGCAGGGGCTCATCCCCACGGGTGAAGGGAGCTCCTCGGGGGGGGGGGCTCCCTGAAACCCATGAGATCCCAAGTCTTGTCCAGGAACAGACAGGCAGACAGAAACGTCCCTTATTATCACCGACACCTTTCAGTAGAACTCTAGCTTCTTAACTAATCAAGATGGATGACTCTGATTTCAATTTAGCTTTTGCTTTCAGCCACCTGCCCTCATCACCCACAATATTCCCAGCCTATACAGAAGGAATGCTTCCTAGCCATGGAGAAAATCACATGACATCAGTACATCCTGATTTAATAAGGATTAGTTAAGCACTCACTGGGCACTTTGCTAGGGATACACACACACATATATACGTATAGATATATGTAAAAAAGTAAAACTGTCATTGCCTTCAAAAAGCTTCCATTCTACTTGGGGGAAAACATGCATAGAAATAAGAATACACATTTTCTCTCTCTCTCTCTCTCTCTCTCTCTCTCTCTCTCTCTCTCTCTCTCTGTATGTGTGTGTATGTGTGTGTGTGTGTGTGTGTGTGTGTGTGTGTGTGTTCTCCTATATTTCCCTATATATGTTGGTGGTGGTCATTTAGCCATGTCTGACTTTTTTGGATTCTATTTGGGGTTTTCTTAGCAAAAATACTGAAATATATATATATATATATATAAATTATACACACACCTCTCTATAGGTATATGTGTATGCATGCGTGTGTATATACATACACACCCACACACAATTTTGTGAGTGAAGCCTGATAGCCACGTTTATCAGTCCACTTCTGAGGAGAGAGGGATGGGCTCCCCTAGTGTCTCTCCTTCCCCCTTCCACTACCCAGCTCTCAATCTGGGCGGGAGGCTGAGCCCATTTTACAGCCTGAACTGTGATCACCCCTTCTCCCTCCTCCCTGAACTCCCCACAAATTGCTGCTGCTCTCCCGACAGGGTGTCGGTTTTCTAATGGTTGGGAAGCAAGAGGTTACCACGCTGTTGCGAAAACACCATTAACTTAAGAACAAAGCGAAAGCCATTATGCAAATACAGCCAGGGCAGCTAATTACAGATTTATTCCCACCAGAAGCGGCTAATGTGCCCAACACCAAATAAATGGGCTCCTTGGTCCATCCTGCTGCTGGGAGAAGTACTGACTAATGGACAGTTCCCTCCCTCCCCTCTTTGTCCATCTGTCCTGAGAACGCCGGGACCTGTCCTAGACCTCGGAGGGTAAACTTCTTCCTGAGAGAAAACAAGGTGAACAAGAAGTCAGGTGGGGAGTGAATCCCCAAGGGTCCTTTCACCGAATCAGAGACTCTCAAAATTTTATGGGATCTGAGAAGCCAGAGAGACCTCAGAGATATGGAAGCTGTATAGAATTCTGGACTTGGAATCATTGAATCCCATCTCTGATGCTTATTAGCAGTGTGACCCTAAGCGAGTCATGGCACCTGCTTGCAGTTTCTCCATCTGTAAAATGGGGATAATAATGGCATCCCAGGATTGTTGTGAGGATCAAATTCGATGGCGATTGTTAAGTGCCTGGTGCATAATAAGCACCATATTAATGTAGCTTTTGGTAGCAGTGGTGGTATTAATAATAGCCTTTCAGATTTAGAGCTAGAAGAGACTTCAGAAGCCATTTAGTCCAACCCCCTTTTTTGAGGGAACTGGGACTCAGAGGGTTCTGTAACTTGCCTAATGTCACCCAGATTGTTAGCGGCAGAATAAAAATGTGAATCCAAGTCCTCTTTCCACAATACGTACTGTAAGTGAAGAGCCCCATTAATGTCAGTTTTAATCAATATTTGTCCAAACCATCACACAAGGGCCTTCCTTGGAAGCAGCTGCTCCTACGGTGGGGGTACTTCCATTGGGAAGTTTCTCCTTGAATTGAGGAAACCACTTTCTTGGACACCTCTCCCCCTGACTCTTTTTTCTACTCTCTGAGAATGAACAGAACAAGTCTAATCTTTTTTTTTTTTTTTCACTACTGTCCTTCAAGTCCTGGGAGAGAGCTATCTGGTCTGCCCTGACCCTAGACTGAGCATCTTCTTTTAATCAACTAGCCAATCCCCTTGGTGGTCATCCCCAGTGTAGCCCGATGGGTCAATGTCCTTCCATGTGGGCTCCCAGAAATTACCTCTAGGAATGGTCTGTACCCAGCTGAGTCTGCTGGATTTATCTGTCACCTTCTGTGGCTTTTGAGTCAACTCCGGCTCGGTTGGGTCCAGGGCAACGGAAGCCAGAGGGAATGAGGAAGGCTCAGAGGGCGTGCTGGGGGAGGGGGCCGGAAGGAAGGAAGAAAGACAGAGGAGAGAAAGCAGACCAGGCTCTTCTTGGGTGTTTGGATCAGTCAGGAGATTTTTCACCAAAGACCCAAATTAACCTGAGAGTCTTTATCTAGAACATCACAGAATTAGAACAAATCTCATTCTGAAACAGATAGATAAACTGTTCCGTTCCCTTGCACCTGGATAGGATCCTACCTCGACCAACCCGAGCCAACGTGACATTAACATGCTTTTAAAAAAGACAGTCAGACAGGCAATTTCACAACTACTTTGGATAATTCAGTCCAATGTCTCACAATGCTCAGCGTCAGAAATGGGATGATTTATGTGAAAATGCTTCACAAAAATTTAAAAGCACTAGCCACAGGCCTTAGAATTCCCTGGATTCGTTTCCCAGAGCACCAGTCCTTTCTTCGAATGGATTCAAGGAGATTGCTTCTGGCTCCAGAAATGTTCTTTTACTCTGTCTAAACCTTTTCTGATCACTGAGCCCCATCTTTGGGTCCCTTGTCTCCTGACCTCCTGGACCAGTGAGTTTGGTCAGGCCCCTAGGCTGAAAGATGAGAGGTATTATAATACAGGGGAACAAATATCTGGAGTCAGACCTTTTATTTTTACTGTCCATCTCTTATATTTACAACTTGTGGGTATGGATACTGATTTGGTAAATCATGACCTCACTGGGACTTAGTTTAATCATCTCTACAATGAGGAGGTTGAACCAGGTGGACTCTGGGGGTTCCTTCCAAGATTGGATAGGATCTCATCTCGACCAACCCGAGCCAATGAGACATTAGCATGCTTTTAAAAAAGACAGGCAGACAGGCTTACAATCTTTTGACCCAATTCTGCCTCCTATGACCTGTGTGACTTTGGGCAAGCCACTTCCCTTTTCTGTATAACAAGAAGGCTTTAATCTCTGAATCCTTGATTCTACATCCCTCACCTGTCCTTAGTAGCTAATTTCCTTTCTTTCCCCTTATTATTTCTACTGCTAAATACTCCACATCTCAAGAGTGGGTTTTCTAGGGTTTATTTACTAAGGGAAAGTGAATACACAAATTAAGAAATAACATTCTATGGGAAGGTAATTAAAGTTATGCATAAAAGAAAAAGCTCGAGTTGTGTAACCAGCTCTTTAACTGAATTTTCCCAGGCTAGGTTTGGCCCACTGCCCTTTTTGGGGGGGAGGTGGGGAAGAAGCCTTATATCACTGCAACCAGCTTCCTCTTGATCCTGAGCTCCCTGGAGAGACTGGTTTCTTCTGATCCTGGAATACCCTCACAAGCCCCAAATAATTTTGAGATTTATCTACTGGTATAGTCCATTTTTTTTTTTTTACTTTTCAGTCAATCAGGAAGCCTCCTTATTTAAGAATGTTTGGCCCCCATTCCACTTAATCTCTCTCTTACTTTTCCCCTACCGAGACTAAGAAAATGACTAAGCAGATAATGGAGTTCCTTACTGGTCATGTACCATATTTTTCAGGGTCTCATTTCCCTCATTTGTAAAAAATGAAGGAGTTTGGATCAGATGGCCTCTAATAACCCTTTCAGACTCTAAATATATGATCTACTTAAGATTCCTGGTGTCGGCAAAGTAGAATGCCCTAATAATAGCTAGCAAAAAAAAAAATAGCATTTATATAATGCTTTAAAGTACAAAATCATCTCATTTTGATGATTTTCTCCTCACAACAACCGTGGGAGGTAGGGTTGTGCAAACAATGAAGCCTTATTTAAATATTACCTATTATTGCTCCCATTTCACAGATAAGGTCTTTTTGGTCTTGACTCCAGGTGTGGCATTCTTATCTACTGTACCATTTATCTGTCCCTAGCGTCTAAAGTACAAGACGAACCCTCCTGTTTCAGCGTTATAAAGATGGCTGTAATTATTACTAGTATCAGGAAGTCCTATCTTATAGCTAATTTAAATCCCTCATGCTATATAACATCAGGAAACAGGCTTCCTACCCTGTTTATAGATGACTTTTCCCTGTACATTGTTCACTCCTTGAACACTTTTCAGCATTCTTTTCCAGATCCACCTTTTCCTCATTCGTCATGTTTTCCAAGCTTTTCATTTCTAAATCTTTGTATCTTTCTTCTGACTCCTTCCCTCCTCCTCTCAGATCTCTGCAATGGGGGAGCCCAAAATGGACTGGAGACGCCTTCCCAGGATCAGAGAAACTGGGTTGTTGTTGTTCAATTGTTTATCTGTTGTCTGTTATGTGTTATGTTACTTTTCATGAAGAGTAAGGGGTTTTCTTGGCAGAGAAACTGGAATAGCTTGCCATTTCCTTTTCCAGCTCATTTTACAGATGGAGAACCCGAGGCAAATGAGGTTACCCAGATAATAAATATGTGAGGCTAGATTGGAGCTAAATTTGTAATCCCAGGTCCTTATTTTCTCTCCTTTCTCCTCTATAGAATGCAAGGGGTTTGAGGCTGGGTCTATTTTTTTTTTTGTCTTTGTATTCCTAGTCTGACCTGGCACAAAGTAGGCGCTTGATTATTGATTAGTTGATAAATCTCTGAGTACGTTTAATTCGTATTTAAAAGAAATGGTTGTGCAATGGATAGGGAGCGGTAGGTTTGGAATCAGGAAGCTGAGGGAGTCATTTATCCTCTGTCTATCTCAGCTTCTTTAAAAGCAAAATGGAAATAATAACCCCTATCTCCCAGGATATTGTGAGGATTAAAGTGCTTAGCATAGTACCTGGTAGCACATTGTAAGGGCTATATATATCTTTGCTATTATTATTATTATCATTAAAGCACTAAGATAGTGCCTGCCTCAGTTTCCTCAGTTGTAAAATGAGAATTAGATTAGTCTCTATCTCCCAGGGTTGTTGTAAAAATCAGATAACTGTAAAGGATTTTTCACACAGTTTTGGGGGACATAGAAAACACTTAATAAATATTGATCGATTGATTGACCCTTATGAGAGGGTTGTTGTTACTTTTTAAATCGATCACCTAGGAGGCCTTGATATAAAGGCTCATTGAATGAATGGGATAAGGGCCGGACCTGTGATTTCCTTTGAAATATTTCCTCTACTCATTCTAATTTTGGCAAGGTCTAGTTCTGGAGCACTGAGAACTCAAGGGGACTCTCCTGGGCTCACACAGTCAGTGTGTGCCGGAGGAGGAGGAGGGCCTCGCTGCCCCTGACTCTGCTCTCTATGCCAGGCTTCCTTTCTTTGAGCGAAGGAATGACTATTCTGTCATGCTAAAGCTCCCTGAGAATCCTCAGCAGGGGCAGCTCCTCCCTCCGCCTCCACTACCCAGATCTGGGCGGAAGCGGGAGATCTGCCCTCCTTGAGACGCTCTGCCACGAGTGGGGACACAGGTATGATCAATGCACGCCCTGTGATGTGTCCCCAGGCAGCAGGGACAGAGAGAAGAGGCCCCACCTCTCCGTCCCGGCCCGGCTCTTGTCAGCCGCCCCTCCTTCTCCTTTGAGGCCCACCAGCCTGCTCCTGACCCCAGCTGCCCCTGCTTAGCTGAGATATCAGACAAGATCACAGCCTCAGGCAGTACAGCTGCAGGCGGAACCCAGAGGCCCCCACGGCAGCAGCTGCGGCTTCCTCTGTCTACAGAAGTGTCTGCCTTGTCAGCTGAGTCCCCAGCCCTGAGCAATCTTTGTTAACTGATACCACCTCATCCCACTGAGCTGGAGATGGAACAGAAGGAACAGGAGTCTCTCCAGAAACTGGTGACAGCAGAGGCAGATTCTGACTCTCCTCCTTGAGATCAATAATCAATAATCAATCAACAAACATGTATTAAGTGCCTATTATATACCAGGCACTGTGCCAAGCCTCAGTGGTACAAAAAGAGGCAAAGGACAACCCCTGGCTTTAAGGAGCTTACAATCCAATGGGGAAGACAAATACATACGAATCAAGCTCTACACAGGATAAATAGGGAATAATTATCAGAGGTAAGGCGCTAGAACTAAGAGATAATTCCAAGAGCTGGCTCTGTCCCTCACCCTCAGTTTTATTCATTTCCACAGATTGTAAATGTGCAGATCAAACTGGGGATGGGGATGCAAGGAGATAGAGGCAGGCCTGGGAGTTGCCAAGGATATTCTGGGGAGGATGTTCCCAGACATGTCAAATTGCAGGGATTTGCGGTAGATATTAATCCCCACCCCCATCTCCAATTAAAAAATGTCTTCCCTATCCATCATCCCCTATCTCTCATTCAGGGCACAGGTTTGAGGGAAATTGGTGTCTGGGACTCCAGGAAGATTGATCGGGATTCTAGAATGAGAGATCTGGAAGGAAGAGTGAACCCCTCCATCTCTTCACTGCTTTTCCCCGCTTCCTTCCTGCTACTTCCTGTCCCCAACAAATAGCAAAAGCCTCTGACTCTTGACCCTACCCACTGGCAAAATAAACCGTGCGGGTGGAAGTGGGAGGAACAAGCATATGTCCCCAAAGGACCCAAGTTCAGATTCTAGTTCTATTCTATTACTCATGCAACTTTGGCTAAGGGGCTTACTTTGTGAGGGATTCTCTATCTTCTGGAAAATGAAGCAGTAAAATCTTGAAGGTTACTCGCCATTCTGACACTGTATGATCTGGTCGCAGGGGTGCTGTCAATCACTCTCTTGCTCCCTGGTAAGTAGGAAGAAAGGTCGGTTTATGTCTCAATGAGGAGAAATAGTAAACCAGGGGGAATCGGAGATGACCTTTCTTCCTCTCCACTCTCCATATTCCTGGTATCAATTAATCAACAACCTCATTTATTGTATGTACATGATGAATCTAGCGGCTTGGATTTTAGACTTGGAAGGAAGCTTAGAGGTCACCAAAATCAATCCCTCATTTTTATGGTTGTTCGGTCGTGTCCAAGTTTCTGTGATCCCATGTGGGGTTTTCTTGGCAAAGATACTGAGTGTTTGGCCATTTTCTTCTCCAGCTCATCTTGTATGATGAAACTGAGGCAAACTGGGCAAAGTGAATTGCCCAGGGCCACAGAGCAAGTAAGTGTCTGAGGTTAGATTTGAACTCAGGTCCTCCTGACTCCAGGGCTGCCCTATACACATAAGCATATTTAAGGCAATTTCAGGGAGTCCCAGGTAGCCGTCTGGGCTGGGAGAGGGGAGGTCAGTAGGGGCCCGAGGTAGGAACCAGGGATTCTAAGAGGCAACAGTGAGGAGGTAGCCTAGAAAAAGGCCTGGGATGGGGGGAGGCAGGATATGGAATTGCATGGATCGGCGACAGTAAGCAGCCCATCTTGGCCGGATGATAAAGAGCAATTCTTGAACAGCCCTGGTTCCTCCTCTTCTTGATAACTGTAACCAATCATTCCCCAGTTACCCACAGCAGCCCCTACCCTGCCAGCCTAAGTTTCCTCCTCTCCCGCTCATCCAAAACTCAACAACCGAGAGCTAAGTGGACAAGGAGTTCCAGAAAGCGTGGGGACGAGAAATTAATGCAAAATGGGCAGCCTGTTTATTGGGCTCTAGGAAGGGCCATTAAGAAAATAAGCACTTAAATGATTTTCAATCTGCCTCTGGAAGTCATCTATCTTCATAGTGGAGTGGGTAGAGGTGGGGAGGGGGAAGCTGGGCCTTCTCCGATCCCTGTCTTGATTGACTGATTTCCAATTCTTTAGATATTTCCCACCGGAGTCTCTCACCTATCTCCCATAATGACAAGTCTTTGCATTTCCAGGCAGTGTTTTACATTCATTTCCGATTTGCTCGTAATGGTCAAAAAAAAATCTCTCTCCAATCCAAGCTGTCTTCTCCAGCCGTGCACCATTTCCCCCAGGCCAAATAGCTCAGCCGTGATCTACGAAAAATGAGAATTTCCCAAACGCAGCTCCAGAATGGAGGAGCGGCGGGCATCGCCAATTCAGATGGAAAATTTCCCACTGTTAGATCAATAGCTGGGATAAGGAGTAAATGCCACGGGGGCAGAGAGCTGAAGAGGAATGATTACAAATCATCACGATGGCTGCGCCATGGCGTGGGGGCCCGTATGATTTCCTCTACCTTTTCATCTGATTTGGGAACTAGAACAACATCGGGCACTTCATAATTTTACGTTTTCCTACCATTTTGTGGCGAGTTTCTATTTCTGATTCAAGGGAGTCTGACAGAGAAGGTAAAGGTGTAGACCTGGTATTAGGTATCAATCAATTAATCAACGATCATTGGTTAATCACCTACCACTGTGCTAGAGTCTAAGCCTACAAAGACAGAAAGGAAATCATCTCTGCTTTCAAGAGTTTCTGATCTGTCTTAAAGAATCCAGAAAGATCTGAGTTCAAGGGCTGGATCAGATGCCGGCTAGTGGAGGGACCTGAAGCAACTCATTTGATTCCTCTGGGCCTCAGTTGACTCATCTGCAAAAATGAGAAGGCTAGTTGCACCTCCCTCCCCAAGATTATCATGTTGTGAGGCTCTTGTGATATATTGTGAAACTCTACTGAGATAACATACATGAGGCAGTTTGCAAACCCTAAGGCTGCTACATAGATTTGGGGCATTATCGAAAATAGCCTAGCTTAGGACACAGAGCATTGGCTTTGGAGTTAGAGAAGCTGAGGGGGAATATTTATACACATACATATACACATGTACATATATAGGTATATACCTATGTCTAGATATACATGTGTATCATATGTGTGTATATACACATATGTGGATTCTCTATTCAAATGTACACACACACACACACACACACACACACACACGAGCACACACGCATATATTTTAAAGTCACTTCCTCTCTCCAATCCTGTTTCCTCCTAATTCTAATCTTATAATTAGAGCCAATCTCATACTCCTTGCTAAGAGCCCAAGAGAAGAGTCATGTCTTTCTCTAACTGGCCAAGCTCTCTATTCCGGATCTGGATTAGGATGCAGAGGTTTTGTACACTGACTCTACACATGAAGGGTTTAAGTCAGACGCAGGACTCCTTAGCAATCCCCAAAGAATACAAGGAACAGATGGAAGCCGGAAAGGAGTAAAAATGCCTTGCTAGTTGGTTTTGCTGACCAGCATCATAGACTTAGGACTGGGAGGGACCTCAAAGGTCGCTTTGTCTAATTCCTTTATAGTCCTGGAAGCTCTGGATCCTGTGTGATCTCTCGGGGTCTCAGTTTCCCCTCTTGTAAAATGAGATGTCTGTGTAGATTGTTTCTGAGGCCCATTCCAGTTCTAAACATATGTTCCCACAATCCGAGGGCATCTATTCACACTCCTCACTCTATTGATGAGAAAATGGAGACCTGGATAGTTAAGCAATTTGCCTGAGATCCCAGAAGTGATCAGGGAGATTTTGCTGATGAGGACCAACCTGAAGGAAGCATTCCACCTTGGGGTCACACATAGGAAGAGCTCATTTTTTCCTTTGTTACGGCTGCTATTTTCCCTCCAATGAGCTTTTAAGGTGCACATAAAAGCTTTCTGTCTCTCTCCTGTCAGTGGTGAATGCCAGGGAGGCGGGGGCCATGGCAAATGAATTGGGCACACTGCGAAGCTCTGTGTACGACACCAGCCCCAGGGTCCCTCCCCCTCCCCAGCCCTTCCCCATCTTCCTTTAATCCCCCTGACCAGATAATGTGGGATTTGGAAGCATGTAATATCCGTGAGACTCCATTATAGGCTATTACCAGCTTTGTGCTATGTACCTGGTGGATGTGCCAAGCTGACAGTGGTCACTGAGGCTGCTGGAGCTAAGGGGTGTTGGGGGAGAATCCCCCTCCCTCACTGCTGTTTCCCCTTGTTCCTCCCAACCCCCTGTAGTTCCAGCTCCTTCTCCGACCAAGAGACAATGCTGGAGAAAGGAAAACTGTTGGAGATTAAGCATCTGACAGACTGGGAAGCTGTGGAAACAGAGAAAGATTCAGGGAGAAATGATAATAGAAATCCCAAGCTGTGAATTGTCGGAGCTGGAGGGAAACAAAGAGCTTCTGGTCTGACCCTCTCATTTTACAGAATAGGAAACTGAGGCCCAGAGAGGGAAAATAAAAGGGTCAGACAAGAAGTTACTGTCAGAGAGCCAGGTTCTCTCGACACCTTAGTCATTCCTCATAACCTTTCTGTTATGGACCACAATGCCTCCCAGCCACACAGAGAGAAGCATCAAGAGATGAAACCCATGAACAACAAAAGACAGATTGTAAACAAGGAGGGCGCATAATGGGACCCAGAGGCGGAAAGAAAAGGATGCAGAGACAGAAAGACAAACAGAGAAATACAAGCAGATAGAAGCAGACAGAGAGATAGGCAGACAGACACACACAGAGAAAAACAAGAAGAGACAAAGGTAGAGACAGAGAGAGGGAGAGAGAAGAGAGAGAGGAGAGGGGAAACTGAGGAAGGGAAGGAAAAAGAGAGATGGAGGGAGGGAGGAAGGGAATAGAGGGAGGAGGGAGGGAAGAAAAAGGAAGGAAAGGAGAGAGAAAGGGGAAGGGGCAGAGAAGGAAAGAGGGGAGGAGAAAGGAAGGAAGGGGGGAGGAAGGGAGAGAGAGAGAGAACTGTAGAGACAGAAAGAAGGGAGGGGGAGAAAAAAAAAGATTAAGCTAAGTGAGAGAGGTAAGACAAAAGTGAAGAAAAGGAAGGATGAGTAATATGTTGGCCTGTTCCTGATATATTACACTAGCCTTGAGGCCAGTGAATTCATTTCTCAGAGTAGTCAGTGGAAAGAGCGCATTGCATTTGGCTTCAAGGCACCTCAGATTAAACTCTGGTTCTATATGACTTTGCAGAAGTCGTTGTCTCCTCTAGAAAATGAAAGGGTTGTGGTAAATGTCTTCTAAATGTCCCTTCCTCCTCTAACTTTAGGATCCTGTGAACCCATCCTTGTCCAAATGTCTTTCTTCCCCCAGACAGGCAGGATTACTCATGCTGGGAAGGAAGGAAGAAGCAGATCTTCGTGCCATTCAGGACAACTTGTCTAAGCATGGCGTGGAACACAAGTTTTTCAACACAGAAGAGCTAAAAAGATATTTTTCAAATATTCAGTTGTCCAGAGGAGAAGTGGGAATCTGGGAGTCATCTGGGGGTGTCCTGTTTGCCGACAAGGCCCTGAGGGCCCTGCAGGTGATATCTTATAAGATTGTAGTGGTGGATGGGAAAAGGGAAAGGGAAGGGAGTGAGGGGAAGGTTGGGAGGGCCAGGGAGAGAAAACACCCTTTTAGACCCAACTTTCCAAGGGAGAGGACAATGGATTAGGTATTGGCTCCCAACTGGCTCCCACTGGACAGAACTACTATTACCAAGGCCCAAGGCCATTCCTTTTGAATGTGGGTACTGAGGTGACTGGATGATGCAAGGGACATGCTTTTCATAATCAATGGTACCCCATAGACATAGCAGAAGGATTTGTGATTCTGAGCTCTCTTTTCTGTCCAGTATAGGACTTTTCTTATACTCCTGGGTTTATGTATTGGGACGAGCATCTTGTATTAGAAAAAGACCACTCTATTTAGAGTAAGATGAACTGGGTTCCACTTCTGTATCTACCATTTTCAATCTATATCACTGTGCAAATCATCTGTTAGATGTAGTGGGTTAGATCAGATCGAGTTCTTAACCTAGGACCCTGGAACTTGGTTATTTAAGATAGATGGATGGATGGATAGACAGACAGACAGACGGATAGATAGATAGATAGATGGATGGATGGATGGATGGATGATGGATAGATGTGTGAATGGAGAAAAAGATAGCTATATTTCAATAGAATTGGTTTCCTTTGTAATACCCATGTATTTTATTTTATGCATTTGAAAACAGTATTGTGAGAAGGGAATGACTAGCTTCATCAGATTATCAAAGGAGGTCTTTCTAAGACCGATTCTAGGCTCTCAATCTATGATTTTTTTTTCTCTTCCCTCTACTCCTTCCCATTTCTCCCCCTTTTAGGATTTAATCAGACAGCTAGGAGGCGTGATCCATGATGGGGAGAAAGTAGCAGAGATAAAACCTGGGTTCCCAGTTACCGTGACAACCACCATCAGGACCTATCAAGCCAAAAGCTTGATAATTACAGCGGGTCCTTGGACTAACCAGCTTCTCCTCCCCCTGGGAATACAACTGCCTCTGCAGGTAAATGGGGACAGCCCAACATGACTGAGGTGGTGGGGCGGGAAGAAGAGGTGGAAGGCAAGAAAACAGGGATGGAGACTTTGGCATGGATGCCCAAGGACTGAAAGACTCTTGTGTGTCAGTCAGTAGACAAGCATTTATTGAGTACTTGCTCTGTGTCAGGCCCTGTAAGGGTAATTGCTAGAGATAAAAAGAAGATGCAAAAAGGGTCCCTCATGGGGCTTATAATTCAACAGAATACACACAGAGACCACAGTTACTCCTTCCACATCATGGGATTAAGAGTGTGATGCCCCTGAGATCTGGAAAAATTGAGTAAAATTTTCTGGCCCTCCCTTTGTATCAGAGAAGTGGACTTTTTTCTTTTATGAGATGTTTACAGGACATTATTGTAAAGTTTAATATTTAGTCATATTTCAACTTTTAAAAATTGTGTATGTATATGGTATTGTAAAATAAAATACGCTGATATTATACACATTTTTAGGCATTTCTGAATTTCTAACTTTTTTCTGTATCATCTGTGATTTCTGCAAAACTCCTCCAAAATTCTCATTTTGTTTCTTATGCCGACCCACAATGTATCAAAACCTTGATGAGGGGGCAGCTAGGTGGTTAGAGCACCAGCCCTGAAATCAGGAGGATCTGAGTTCAAATGTGACCTCAGACATTTAACACTTCCTGGCTGTGTGACTCTGGGCAGTCACTTGACCCTAATTGTCTCAGGGAAAACAAAATAAAGCAAACAAACCAAAAAAACCTTCATAAGGAAAGCCGAGATATGGAAGGGATAACTATAAATGCAAAAGAGTATTGGAAGGGAGGGCACCAGCAAGTGGGGAGATCAAAAAAGGTTTTGTTTAACAGATGTTATTAGCCTTTGGATCTATTTGTTGTTGTTATTGTTTTTTTTAATTGATAACTTTCAATAGGATTGGTTTCTTCTGTAACCTTATTTATTTTATATTATCCATTTAAAAATATTATGGTGGGAAGGGGTCCAGAGGGTTCACCAGACTGTCTGCCTAAGGGATCCAGGACACAAAGCTGAGCATCCCTGATTTAGAAGGTTACACTCGAGCTGATTTTTGAAGGAAACCAGGGGTTCTGAGAGAAGGTGAGGAGAAATAGTGTTCTAGGTAGGGGTGATGATCAGTATATTTTGATAGTAAATGAATAAGCCATTTGTAATTGAGCTGATTTGTTGTGGAAAATTTCAGGAGAAAGAGGGAAAAGAATTACTCAAGACGGAGGTTGCTATTTGCACCAGTGATATTCCTGTGCTAGAGAGATCAGGGAAACACCTGAGTAAATAATTCATTCTGACTCTATAAGCATTTTACTATTTATGCAAACAAAAGTATAGCAGTTGAGAGTCCAGAAGTCAGATCCCATCTGGAAGAGTCTTGCCACCCCATCTTTGTACTTCCATGTTCTCTCTCTCCCTGGAGGCAGCTGCTTGAGATTTTCCTTCTTTCTCCACCATCTCTCCCTTCCCCCATCTCTATCTTAGACCCTTCGGATCAATGTGTGTTATTGGAAAGAAAAGGTTGCTGGGAGCTTTGGAGAGAACTTTCCTTGCTTTATGGGGTTATTCCCACATCTGGCTCCCCACCATATCTATGGGCTTCCTGCTAGAGAATACCCAGGACTGGTGAAGGTGAGTAGGATGATTCCGGTAAGACTGAGGCTTTCCTTTTCCATGCTATCCCAACCCCCACACTCATGAGCAGTAGCAGCAGACCACCTCGTTACCCACAGAAGCCATGTCTGCCTATCCTGGGGCTTGATGACTAGGACATTCTCTCCAAGAGCCTTGAAGGACTGGGCATGGCTCCAAACGCAGGGTGGCCATAAGGATGGGCATCTGGATGTTTCCCTCTGGCAGCGAGGAGAAGGACTCATAAATATCATATCTATGTATGAATCACCTCGTGGCACGTCATATAAAAAAGAATCATAGGAAGGGACCTTGGAAGTCATCAACTCCAATACTGATTTGAGAAAGGAGGAAAGTCAGGTACAGAGCAGTCACTCTGTGGGCAAAAATGGGCAAAAATGGGATTTGAACTCAAAGTTTTCCAGTGTCTTGTGTGCCATTCCATGCATATCCCGGTGCTGTGGAACTTAGAGCTAAAAGCAACTTAATTTAGCTCTTTGTTGCAGTGCAAAGAATCTCAGTTGCAGAGGGCAGGGAACCTGGGTTCAAATCTCCTTACTCCCTCGGCGATCTGAGACAAGTGTCTTTGATTGTAAAATGAGGGGGCGAGGCTAGATGATCTTCCAGCTCTAAATTATGAAACCTCTAAGTTCCCTTTCAACTTTAAACATTCTTTGATGTCTCTCATTTTACTGAGGTGGACATGGAGGCTCAGAGAGATTAAGTAACTTGTCCAGGATCACATAGATAGAAAGGAGTGGAGGTGGGATTAGAACTCAGGTCTTTTGATGGTAGGTCCAACTGTCTTCTCACTATGCCTCCTTGCTTCTGCAGTATTGTCATTGTGCTGTGTGTGTGTGTGTGTGTGTGTGTGTGTGTGTGTGAGAGAGAGAGAGAGAGAGAGAGGAGAGAGAGAGAGAGAGAGAGAGACAGAGACAGAGACAGAGACAGAGACAGACAAAGACAAAGACAGAAAATGGGGAGGGAGGGAAGGAGGGAGAGAGAGAGAGAAGAGAGAGACAGAGAGACAGAAAGAGACAGAGAGAGGGGGACGGAAGGAGGGAGAGAAAGAGGCAGGAAGGGAGGGAGGGATGAGAGAGAAACAGAGAGACAGAAACAGAGAGATAGAGAGAGAAAGAGAGAGGGAGGGGGCGAGAGAGACAGATAGACACAGAGAAAGTGTATGTGTGAGAGAGACAGTGTGTATGAGTATGTATGTGTGTATATGTGTTTGTGTGAGTATGTGAAAGGGTGTGTGAGAGAATGTGTGTGAGTTGTGTGTGTGTATGTGTGTGTGAAAGTGTGTGTGTATCTCTGTGAGTGTGTGTGAGTTGTATGTGTATGTACGAGTGTGTGTGAAAGTGTGTGTGTGTGTGTGTGTGTATGTATGAGTGCGTGTGTGTGAATGTGTTTGTGTGTGTGCTTTCCCCCCTGCCTAGGTTGGGGCAGCTCCAGCCCCTTCAGCTGGGTGGGGTCTGCTTGGGAGGTGGACCCTCTTCCCTGAAGCCGGCTGTGATTGGGCACCAGGTCTGTTATCACCATGGTAACAAAGCCGACCCAGATGAGCGGGACTGCCCCTCAGCCTCTCCAGACCTAGCAGATGTCCAGCTCCTCCGCAGCTTTGTGAGAGATTACCTCCCCGGCCTGCAGCCCGAGCCCTCCATAATGGAACGCTGCATGTACACGGTAAGGGGTCTGCGAGGGCCCCGCCGGGGCCCCTGGAGTCCTCCGGGCCCCGCTGCCCTTGTTTAGCCCCGACATCTGACAGTGCCCGAATCCTCCGTTTTGCTTTCCCGGAGGGGGCGCGCAGGGGACGATCGCTCTCCGTCATTACTGAGGCAGCCCCGGCCCCGCCGGCCCCTCCAGCATTCTCCCGAGCTCCCGTCCAAGATTGATTGGGAAGCTGCCCAGCTGGGCATGTCTTAGGAACACGGAGAGGTGACAGCTGTCGCCGGAGCCGGAAGCATCTCCATTAGTTAGCTGATGAGCATTTACCGTGCACCTACTGTGTACAGAGTCTTATATTAGAATCCAGACAGATGGGCACACGGGGAAGATTGGCCGAGTCAGGAGATGCCGGGGATAAGAACCCTCCCAGTGCCCGAGGGGGCCCGAAACGTTCTCCTCCAGAAAATAACCCAGCCCAGTCCCGATCCCCGCAGAAGCACGTTTCCTCCCACCACCCGTGGCCCGTAATGACTCCACGGCATTTAGCCCCTTTGTTGTGACTCCCGCAGACCAGCCCAGACGAGAATTTCATTTTGGATCGGCACCCAAAACACAACAACATCATCATTGGGGCTGGCTTCTCAGGTGAGGACGGAGGGGAGGAGGAGGAGAAAGGCTCGCTGTAGTTCAGGGAGGGAGTCTGGGGCTCCGATGCAGGCTTCCCCGGGGCCTTGAATGGGAAATCGGGGTCTGAGGCTGCAGAGGGCTGGAAAAACTCCATCTGAGCTCCGGGGAATGGGAGAAGCAGGGAGTCTCCATGATTGCCCCAGAGAGCAATCTCTGGCTCCGTGGGGGAGGGAAAGAGCGTGGTTAGCTGTTCATCTAGGCGGCAGAAGACTGTTCCCGAGGAACCTGGGTTTCTGAAAGAAGCTCTTTTTTCCTTTCCCTAGGACACGGCTTCAAACTCTCGCCTGTGGTGGGGAAGATACTCTATGAGCTGAGTACGGAGTCCACTCTCTCTTATGATCTGACTCCATTCCAAATTAGTCGCTTCCAGTCCCTGGACAAAGCATCTCTGTAAAGCCCCGGTTAGCATCCTCCTTCCTGTGCCTCCTCTGCTTAGCACGGTGCCTGGCACATAGTAGGTGCTTAATAAATGTCTGTTAATTGATTGAATAGTAGAAAACTCACCGACTAAAGGGAGGAACATCATCCACATTTTATATTTTTCATGATTGATTCAGACTCACTCATTCCCTCGGGATGACTACCGAATCCTGCCATTAAAAGTAGACATCCGAACTACTTTTAGTGACAGGATTCAGTAGTCATCCTGAGGAACTGCAAGGAGGAGACTTAAAGATCAATTTTCCAAGAGGGAGGGGGCAGAAGCTCATAGAATGAAAAGAATTTTGTTCTCTGCTCCTCTTTAAGAACAGGGGAAATCCTCCAAAAGCAGGACTGAGTTTGATTCAGATTTCCTGGAGGAGGGGAGTGGGCTATAAGCAAGGTTCCTTCGGGTTTGGGGCTGTATTCTTCTTGTCTTTGTAATCCTAGTTCACACACAAAAGGAGCATAATAAATGCTTATGAGTTGATCCATACATATTTTGTGTTTACTTTTTTGTGTTTTGCTTTTCCCTCATTATAATGTAAGATCCTTAAGGGCCGGAATTGTTTACTTTTTGCCCAGCATATTAAAAAAGCATAATAAATGCCGCAGAAATTATAGTTTTCAGATTCTTCATTTTCTGAAGACCCAGAAGATGTGGGATTAATTCCTAGCTCTGCCATCTATTGGCTGTCTAGCTTTGGACAAGTCAGAGAGGCCTACCTCTGAGCCTCAGTTTCCCCTTTGTAAGATGCTGAAGTCAGACTCTATGACCTCTTACTCATCCTGGTGTTCTGAGTCCCATCCTCCACTCCAACTCTGAACCACACAAAAGATCAAGACCAAGGCTCGACGTGTGTTTAATTACATTTAAGTCTGTTGTCGGATTTATTCTTCATTAAGCTCCAATCGTCGGCATTTCGGCACCCACACACACCCCTCACTCTCCTCCGTGCTGTCCCTCCTCCGACCTCCCCCCAGCTTGTTATTCCGGATTCCTTCTCCATGCTGTCCCCGGCCCTGTTGAGAGGCCCAGTTTTCTGTTTCCTCATTGAGGGGTATTGTCAGGTGCTTGTGGAGATGGAGCTGTGATACTGGAGAGAGATGCACTCACTTAGAAACCTTGTTCAATGTTTGAATGTTAAATGTGCCATTTTATTATCATTAGGATCGTTCCCATTTAGTGAAACCGCATGAGCTCGGAGCTGGACGTACCTTGTGCTAATTGCTTTGGAAGAGAGGAAGGTCTTATCCACCCCAGCTGGGATGGGAGGGATGTGGGGAAGGTGTTGTAAATGAGAAGACTGCAGCTATTACATATAGGCGAGGTATATATATATATATATATTATATATTATAGAGAGAGCTAGATGCCCCCAGATACAACCCTCTAGGAGTTTCTTTGTGGGAAGCTAGGTGGTGCCATGGAGAGAGGGCTGGACCTGGAGTCAAGAAAACCTCAATTCAAATCCAGTCTCACACACTAGCTGCGTGACCCTGGGTAAGTCAAGTCACTTTACCTCGTTTGCCTCAGTTTCCTCATCTGTAAAATGAGCTGGAGAATTTTTGCTAAGAAAACCCCAAATGAAGCCAGTAAGAATCAAACCTGACTGAAACGATTGTTCAGCAACAAGGTTTCTCTAGTTAGGGTCACTCAGAGAGAGAAATCAGGATATACTAAGGAGAGAACAGGAGTGATGGGAAAGAGCATCACACAGTCAGGATCACAGATGTGGAGTTGGAAGAAACCTAGTGGATTTCTAGTGCAAACCCATTCGTTTTACAAATGAGGAAACTGAGATCCAGAGAGATCACATACACCAGTAAGGGAAAGAGATGAGATCTGGACCCAGGAGCTCTGACTCTGAGCCCAGAGCTCTCTCCACCGGACCATGCAGCTCAGTGATCAATGGTTCATTAAATGAGATAACATATATAAAGTCCATTACAAATCTTAACGTGCTAGCAAGGTAATAGATTTAGAGCTGGGAAGGGCCTTAGGGGACAACTAGTCCCCTTAATTTTACTGGGGAGGAAACCAAATCTTAGAGAAGTGATTTAATGTGCCTCATGGCACATGGGCAACGAGGGCTAAAGGCAGCTTCTGAGCATAGGTCCTCCAGCTTCTAATTCAGTGCACTCCGTGACACTATGTCAAAGAGTCTAGTTTCTGAAATTGAGCCAATGGGGAACAAAAAGGAGAGGGAGTTTATTTTATTGTTCTTGGGTCTACAACTTGAATTCCCAGAGCCTAAGAAAGACTGTAAGCTGGTACTGATTTTCTCAGTGGGTCAAAATGCAGCCTGTCCTGCCCATAATAATGAGTTTCTTTCCCCTTCATCAGCTTAGCTGGTTACCACCCTCCTCCCCCAGCCAGCTGCAGTTCTCCTTCCATAATACTTAAAGGTTTTTCAAAGCACTTTTCATACATTATCTCATTCAAACCTCACAGCGACGCTGTGAGGTAGGTACAACAGGAATTCTGATCCCCCATTTTACAGATGGGGGACTTCAGATTTACAGGCCAAGGGTAACTTGGCCATGGTCATACAAATTCTTAAATTCGAAGCAAATGCTTCCTGAACAAAGACCAGAAGTATTCACCCTCCCCCTTATATTGTGAGTTCCTTGAGGGCAGAAACTGCCTCTTGCTTCTTTTTGCGTCCCCATCTTAGTATAGTGTAGGTGCTTAATAGATATTTATGGACTGACCCCCGATTTGACTCATTATAAATGCCTAATAAATGTTTATTGAGTCACTGACTCTGCCTTGATGCCATCCAACTGTGAAGTCACTTCTTTATATTAATTTCACTTAGTCACAGAATCACTGAGTTGGAAAGGACCTCCGTCATCATTAACTCCAACTCCTACAAAAAAAAAGAATCCCCCAAATGGCCATTTAGTTTCTGCTTGAAGATCTCCAAAGAAGGGAAACCCTCTGCCTCCCAAGATAGCCCATCTTACTTTTGGACCCCTCTGATTGTTAGGAAAATTTCCCAGATATTAATACTAAGTTTACCTCTTGGCAACTTCTATTCACTGTTTCAAGTTTTACCTTAGATTTGACCTTCAAATAACTTGAAAATAGCTAATATGTCCCTCTAGGCCCTCTTCTCTAGGGAAAACATCCTCCACTTTTAGGTTCATAGGTTAAAAACTTGTAAGGGAACATACGGATAATTTCATTCAAGTCTCTCATTTTGTAGTTGGGTAAACTAAGGCGCAAAGAGGTTAAATAATTTGCTTAAAGTCACATAGGTGGTGCAATTGGAATTTAAACACTGATTCTGACTCCAAATTCAGTGATCTTTCCAGCAGATAGGCCTTTTCAATCTATCCATATAATCCATATGCAATGGACTATAGTCCCTTCCTCAAGTCCTCACCCCTAGAACCATAAACATTTCTCTAGGGCTGTCCCATGCCTATTTCTGCCAGTAGCTTTAAGTCTGTTCTCATCCAATATAGTGATGAAGTCTTAAGGGAGGCACTGAAGTCTGATGCCTTTCCCACTGGGGAGCCTTTTTTGGTTCACTCTCATTATTCGAGGGGTTCCAAGCCAGATTTCTTTTTTTCACCAGGGCATATGGAGGAAAGGAAAGAATGAACTGGTCAGAGGTGGGAAGGAGAACAAGAGGAGGTCTGACTACATAGGAAGCCAGTATCTCTCTTCCCTCTCCATCAGCTTAGCTGGGTGCCATCCTCCTCCCCTAGCCAGCTGCAGCTCCTTACTCACTGTATTACTCAACTCTTCGGTGTCAGTTATGGGAGGGAACCAGTGACTAGAAGAACTTAAGGGGAGGACAAGAGGTGGAAATATACCAAAGATTTTCCCTTGCTGAAGGGAAAGGGAAGGGGGATGGGGAGGAGATTTCCCACATAGACAGTGCCAGGGAATACTGATGCCCTTTAAGAATGGGGAATTACAGATAGCAGAAAGTAGGCAGAATATAGATTCAGAATAATAACAGTGAGTCTTTGTTCAGCACTTTAAAGGTTTTTAAAGCAATTTACATATGTTATCCTATTTAATTCTCACAACTCTGAAAAATAGGTGCTATTATTATTCCCATTTTATAGATGAGAAAACTGAAGCACAAAAAAGGTTCAAAAGTGACTAGTTCCAGTAAAGAGAACCTGAATGCAAAGAGGAATATCATGCTATCATGTTAAAGGCTCATTCAAATCCCTGCTTTATGACCTGAATTCTATATAGCCCTATTTTCCCCAGTGAACAAACATTATTTTCCCAGTATCCAGACTTGTTTTAAAAAAATGTCTTATTCTGCATCTTGAGTCCATTCCTTCCCTGTCAAGAGGTATCTGTCTACTGTCATGAGTGTCCACTGCATTGATTAACACTTTAAGTCTTTCAAATTTTTTTTTTGTTTTTGCAATGTTGGTGTATAAATTATTCTTCTACTTATGCAAAAAAAAAGTGACAAACAGTGTTCGAGAGCTAGTGAGTATCTGAGGCAAGATTCAAACTCAGTTCTTCCTGATTCCGAGTCCCAGCACTCTGTCCACTGTGTCACCTCGCTGACTTTTAACACATGATTAGAATCCTGCCTCTTCCACTTCCTGGCTGCCAGATCATTACTTTTTTTAAGGCAAAGCATTTAACATCTTTGGGATTCAGATCCTCAAATGGAAAACAAGGGGTTTAGGCTAGATAGTCTCTAAGGTCTTTTCCAATTCTACATCTATATAGTCTTATGATCCTGTGAGAATGAGTCTGGGCTCATGCCAGCTTGCCTGGAAGCAGCAGGAGTGTCTCAGATTCGTGGATGGAAGTGGGGGGGAGCAAACCGTACCATTGCTGATGACCTCAAGGACCAAATAGCCTAGACTTGCCTCCCCATGGTAGGATAGCAGAAATCTTAAAATCAGTTCAATTCAATCATCAATTTAAAAGCCCTTAATTCTGGACTAGGCACTATGCTGGGCCCTGGGAATAAAAAGACTGAAACTGTGCAGCCTCTATCCTCAGGGACATTTGGTGTCCCTGACGTGGACATTACACTTGACTGGAACTCATTCTTAGGGAAGGAAGAAAGAATCCATGATGAGGAAAGAGAGGTAAGTTAAGAATAGATGAGAATTTCAAGATCATAAATTTAGAGCTAGAAGAGACCTTAGGGATCGGGTCAAGCTCTTCAATGTAGAGATGAGCAAAATGAGGATCAGAAAGGTTAGGTCGCTAGCCAGAAGTCATTCAGTCTGCAAAGGTCCAAGGTGGGAACTGGTCTTTCCTCCTGGGCAATGATATGCTCAGGATCACACAGCTAATAGCTTTCTGAGGATTCAGACTCAGGTCTACTTGCATTGAGGTGATATGGGGAGAAAGACTAGAGGAGAGGCCCCAGGGGAGCCGGGCTGGAAGGTGGGGGAGATCGAAGCCTAAAGGAGTTTTTGTTTAGGGTTTGCTAAAATGAGATCACGATGGGAAGCTCTCTATTCCAACCAGTTTCTGAGCAGCATCAATCACCTCACTATCCACCAGGTCCTATACTCCTCTAAGGCCATGGAATAAAAATAAGCAGCTCGGCCTAGGGGAACACAGGCAAGGGCAGCTGGGGTCTGCATGGGCTGCAGGGGAGAGATAACAGTGGAGAGGAGAGAGAGAGTCGGGTACAGTTGCCAACCAGATTAAGAGAGAGCCAAGAGCTGCTAAAAATAGATTTGGGGAATGGAGGATGGAGAGCTAGGCAAAAATAGAAAGAAAAGCAGGGAGAATCAATGGAATCTCAACTCTGACCTGATTCCTCATGTCTCTCTCGGGAACTGAGAAAGTGGGATGGAAGGAAGGAGAGGAGAGCTAGCCAGGGAGCTTGGGGTGGAATAAGAGGGAGTTAGGGGCAAAGAGACTTAGGATATTTATTTACATATAAGCTCCTAATCATTACACAGAGGAGAAAAGGTTGGTATTTGTGGATTTAATACCAATCAGGTAAAGCTTGGGGTCCCCATTTGAGCAAAACAGTTTAAGAAAGATGAGGAGCCTTGGAAAAAGGGTCAAAGACTAAGATGGATTCAGAGGGAGAACTGGGATTAATCTGGGGAAGAAAAAGGCTAAGGAATGACTTAATAAGAGTCTTTTAATTCTCTGAAGGGGTGATTAAAGAAAGCACGGGAACCATTGAGTCTTATGAAAAGTTTTTATCAAGAATAATAGGTTCCCCTACAGAGGGCCAATGACTGGACATACACTCCGGGGAGGTCAAAGGCAGAAAGAAAGGTTACATAAAATAAATATTCACAGCAGCGCTTCGGTACCCAAACACTGCTAACAAAGTAGGCGGCCTATAAACTGGGAATGTTGTAAACATTCTGTTTACAGGGCTGTAAACCAGACCTTTTTTATCTTGCAGTCTGTCGACTTAAAAAATAAACATTTTGATCACTGCATTTCAATATAACTGGTTCCATTTGTGATATTATGTATTTTATTTTATACATTTAAAACATGATTCTGGGAAGGGGTTCATATCAGCAGACTTTCAAAGGGCTCCATGGCATGAAAGAAGCAGAGAACCCCTAGGCTAAACAAACTGTGATTTAGCAATGTCACGGAATATTACTGCTCCATAAGAAGGCAGCTAGATGCTACAGTGGATACAGCACTGGACCTGAAGTCAGGAGCACCTGAGTTCAAATCCATGCTTAGATATTTAACACCTACTAGCTTTGTGACCCTAGGCAAGTCACTTAATTAACCCCAACTGCTGTACCAAATATATATATATTTGGTAGTATATATGTGTATGTATATATATATTTGGTAGTATATATATGTGTGTGTGTGTATATATATATATATATATTTGGTAGTATATATGTGTATGTATATATATATATATATATTTGATAGTATAAGTATATATATATATATTTGAGAGTATATATATATATATTTAGTAGTATATATGTGTATATATATTTAGTAGTATATATGTGTGTGTGTATATATATATATATTTGATAGTATATTGTATATATATATATATATATTTGATAGTATAAGTGTGTGTATATATATATATATATATTTGATAGTATATATACATATTTGATAGTATATGTATATATATATTTGGAAGTATATATGTGTATATATATTTGGTAGTATATATATTTGATAGTATATGTGTATATATATATATTTTTGGTAGTATATATATGTATATATATATAATATATATGTGTATATATATATGTATTTGATAATATATATGTATGTATATATATATTTGATAGTATAAGTGTGTGTATATATATATTTGAGAGTATATGTATATATATATTTAGTAGTCTATATGTGTATATATATTTAGTAGTATATATGTGTGTGTGTATATATATATATTTGATAGTATATGTGTATATATATATTTGATAGTATAAGTGTATATATATATTTGATAGTATAAGTGTGTATATATATATTTGATAGTATATATACATATTTGATAGTATATGTATATATATATATTTGGAAGTATATATGTGTATATATATTTGGTAGTATATATATTTGATAGTATGTGTGTATATATATATATATTTTTGGTAGTATATATGTATATATATGTATTTGATAGTATATATGTATGTATATATATATTTGATAGTATAAGTGTGTGTATATATATATATATATTTGAGAGTATATGTATATATATTTAGTAGTCTATATGTGTATATATATTTAGTAGTATATATGTGTGTGTATATATATATTTGATAGTATAAGTGTATATATATATATTTGATAGTATATATACATATTTGATAGTATATATATATATATGTATATATGTATATATTTGGAAGTATATATGTGTATATATATTTGGTAGTATATATATATTTGATAGTATATGTGTATATATATATATTTTTGGTAGTATATATGTATGTATATATATTTGATAGTATATATGTATGTATATATATATATTTGATAGTATATATGTATGTATATATATTTGATAGTATAAGTGTATATATATATTTGAGAATATATGTATATATATATATATTTGATAGTATATGTGTATATATATATTTGGTAGTATATATGTGTATATATATAGTATATATGTATATATATATATATTTGATAGTATATGTGATATGATAATATATATATATTTGGTAGTATATATATAGTTATACTTATTTCACTACAAAGAGTTCAGAGAACCATGGCGATAGTATATGAAATGGAAGCAAAGACCTGAGTTCAAATTTTGCCTCTAAGTCACTTCACCTTTCTAAGCTTCCATTTCCTGACTGTCAATCAGTGTGAATAACATGGTAACATATTTAAATTTGAGCTATTTAAAGTTATAATTGTGTATAAAATATGGAAATTGCTTCCAGACCAATGGAAATATGCCATATAGATTTAAATAATACAATGATTTATAGGGATTTATTTGCATAAAATTGGGATCCTAGAAGTAGCTGTGAAGCATCAATATAATCTCAATTTAAAAAAAAAGGTTTTGATTGTTGCAGGAAGCATTTACATTAAACACCAGAAAGAGCCTCCCATTTATTAGTCATTCAGTCAACAAACGTTTATTAAGTTCTTAACAAGTGCCAGTCACTATGCTAACACCAGAGATATAAATAAAAGTAGAAAAACAGCATCTGTCCTCAAAAAGCTTATATTTGAATAGAGACCTTATAAAAGGAAGCTGAAAGGGGAGAAGGGAGAAAGTACTCCTAGGAGAGCTGGTGAAGAAATCTTGAGGAATGCAGCCTGATGGGAAATTTCAGACGGCTAGCCTGGGTGCCCTCTTGAAATGGCTCTGAGAGGAGTTCTCCAGGCTACCAGCTGAGGGAGGGACCCTAGAAGTAGAGGGTATTTCTGAAGTGTGAGTCTGTGAGTTGCAAGGCTGGAGTGCTCATCCAGGTTGAAGGGGTTTCTGGACCATGGTGAAGTTGAGTGTCGCCTAATATGAAATGAAGATGTTTGTGATATTAAAATTGACAATAACTTCTTTAGAAATCTTTTTTTTTGTCTTTATAGAGATGTTGGAGACAACATGCACCATAATAGCCAGCACACAGTAGGTGTTTAATAAATGCTTGTGGGTTGGTTGATTGGTTGAGATCAAAAGAATAGGAGAGGTCTAGCTAGCTGGGGTTAGATATGAGGCTGCCTCATAGCAAGGAGCTGGCAAACAAAAACAGTGGAAGGCACAAGCCAGAAAGAGTCTGGGATAGAATCTTCCCTCAGTACTTTTAGGCTCCCCGACTTAATGATGTAGGTTTTCCCTGAACCAACAAAGACTGAAAGCTCCTTACATATTACTAGGTGCTTTTAAAGCGCATCCCCCCACAGCTAGCCTGATCCTTAGAAGGCTTATAGGATTAAGGACACAGAGCCAAAGGGATTTAGAGGTTGCCTGGTTCAACCCTTTCATTTTGGAGAAGGGAAAGCTCAGGCTTAGACTGATAAAGTGACTTTTCCAAGATCATACGGGGCAGGAATTGGACTTTGGGTCCTGTGGCTCCGTTTTTCCCGTTCCACCTTCCTGCCTCCCTCCTTAGCTTTAGTTAGGCTGTTTCACTGAGGACACATATCATAGACAAAAAGCTGAAAGGTACAGATGGGGAAACTGAGACTCAGCAAAATGACAGTGATGTGTTCAGGGTCACACAGCTAGTTAGCTTCTGAGGTAAAATCTGAACTCCTCCAAGTCTAGCACTCACCTTCTATGCAGGGAACCCCTGGAGGAGCTGCCATCTTAGTTGGGGACCTGAAAGAGCTTCACAGTCCATTGGGGGAGACTTCCCAGAGCCGGGGCCATCTCAGCGGAGGACTTTCCAAGGAGGGAGAAGCGTTAGGTGCCCGAAAGAGGCAGCAAGGAAAGGGTGAAGGACCGTGCCCACTCAGGGTGGCACCAGGTAGGCAGGCTGCCAGGTCTTGGGTGTGAGTAGAAAGGATACTCCCAGGAGCCTGAGAGGAATGCCAGTCCATTGGCATTTGCATAACTTTGAATAATGAATACCACAGGCTGCTCTGGGTTCCTAGACTGAACTGCTCATCTGCATCTTTATTAAGCTTTATAAATGATTCAGCTCCCTGGCCCTTCCTCTTCCCTGCCCCTCCCCCCTCAAGCCCTGCCCAGGCTGCCAGGATGGACCCGGAGAGCCGAGGGCTCCGGATTTGAGTCTGGATTTGTTTCACCAGCAGTTACTGGGGCAGAGAGTGGGGCCGAGGAGGGGGGCTGGAAAGACCAGAAAATCCGATTTGCAGGAGGGTGAGGCTGAAAGGGATGAGTGTGTGTGTGTGTGTGTGTGTGTGTGTGTGTGTGTGTATGTGTGTATCTGTGTGAGTGTGTACGTGTGTGATTGTGTGTCTGTGTGTGAATGTGTGTATCTGTGTGTGAATGTGTATGTGTATGTGTGTGTGTGAGTGTGTATATGTGTGTGTATGTGTGTGTGTGTGTGTGTGAGTGTGTATGTGTGTGTGTGGGGGGGGAGAGGCTCAGGATGGACAGGGAAGGAGATAGACAGTGACTGACATTTAGAGAGGAAAGGGTCCCAGGAGCTGCCCTTCTTCCTGTATGTGCGTATGGGAGGGGGGACGAAGGGACTGCAGATTTCCAGTCCCCTTCCCCCTTTCCAGGAGTCCCTGGCCCCTCCCCTCCCCCCCCCCCCCCCCTGAAAGGAACATGACTTCCAAACGCCACCCTGGCCTCTGCTTCCCAGCACTCCCAGGTCCAAGACCCCGGCGAGTCCCGAGCTCAGCACTGAGCCACTTGAGCAAGCAAATGAGTTCGCCCCCAGGGGAGGCTTTCACTTTCGCCTGAGGCAGAAATTTCTCCTGCTTTCACATATTCACACACAAAAATCTTGCTAAGTTGGCAAGGAAGGAACAAACCAAGAGAGGAAGAAAGCACAAAGGAGCTCTTGCCTCCGATGGAGAAAAGGGCCCTGGAGATGCGGGATTGGGGGCTTGGTGAGGGAGGGGAGGAATAGCCTGAGCTCCTGGATGCAAATACCGGATTCTCTAGAGCCACACCGCTAATACTTAACCCCCTGGAGGTTTTGAGGGCTCATGAAACAATAGATAGAGACCTCCTAAGATCCAGGATCCAGAGCTGGAAGAGACCTCATGGACCACGTGGTCCAGCCACCTCTTTTTACAGATGGAGAGACTCAGGCCTGGGAAAATGAAATTCCTTTCCAAGGTCATTTCCCAAGATAGAATTTGAGCCCAGATTTTCTAACTTCAGAGCCAGGGCTCCGTGCTCCCCTCCTCTTTCCTCCCCCCATTATACCCTGTAAGAGACCTCTCATTCCCTACCGAGCCCCAAACCCAAGCCAGTATACCTGGATTTTGATCCTGTCTCAGGCCTTTAGAGGTGGATCCATGAGGCATGGGAAGTGGGGGGGGGGGGCTGAGGTGGGGTGGCTGCAGTAAAAAGTTTTAGAAGAAAGGATTACCCTATACAACAAAAAAACTGTCCGTTCTGCACAAATATATTGTATCCAGGATATACTGTAACCTATTTAACGTGTAAAGGACTGCTTGCCATCTGGGGGAGGGGGTGAAGGGAGGGAGGGGAAAAATCGGAACAGAAGTGAGTGCAAGGGGTAATGCTGTAAAAAATTACCCTGGCATGCGTTCTATCAATAAAAAGATATTAAAATTAAAAAAAAAGAAAGGATTACAGTGGACTTATGTCAAGAACTCTGGATTTGAATCTTTGCATTACATTCCCATTTAATAGCTATGAACAAATAAGTCATTTCCCATAAACCAAGGGGGTTGAACTTAGATGATCTCTAGGGTTTCCTTCACTTCTAAATCTATGATCTCATGTCTTTTTTTTTTTTTTTTTAGCTAAAGCTTTTCATTTTCAAAACATACGCATGGATAATTTTTCAACATTGACCCTTGCAAAACCTCGTGTTCCAAATGCCCCTCCTTTCCCACACCCCTTCTCTGTAATCCAATGTGTTAAACATGTACAATTCTTCTATGCGTATTTCTATAATTATCGTGCTGCACAAGAAAATTCGGATCTGATCTCATGTCTTGTAAAGTAAACGGGTTGGATTAGACGTTCTGGATCAGGATTCCCAAACTGGGCCGGTGGTTAGGATGCTGAACTTGAAATCAGGGAGCCCTGTGTTCAAATCTCACCTTAAATGCTTATAGCTGTGTGACCTTGTCTGTGCCTCAGTTTCCTCATCTGTAAGATGAAGGAATTATACATGAGGGCCTCCATGATCTCTTCCAGCACTCACTAGCAAATGTAAAAAAAAAAAAAAATTAAACAATCCTTTACTAACCACCATGCAATTGAAATTATATTTAATAAAGGGCTATTGAAGAAGAGATTAAAATTAATTGGAGGCTTAGTAATGCAGTGTTATGGTCCCTTGCAAGTCTGTATTTACAATCCTGTGACCTTGGTTGAAAGTCTGCCTCGGCCTCTTACTGCCCATGGGATCCTGGTCATCATGTCCCTTCTCTGGGCCTCGGTAGCTTCATCTGTGAATGAGTGTTGGGCTGACTATTGGCTGGTAAGATCCCCATCCACTTTAAAGCTATGATCTGACCGCAGGACTCCAGTTTTAAATTCCACTTTACCCACTGTGCTTCTTCCGCCTCTCCCTTCCTTGCTCCCCTCTCTCCTTCCCTCTCTCCAACTGGCCCCCACCTTGGCCCTGAACCCACCATTTCCTCCCCCCTCTCCCCTGTCACTGCTGTTTGCCTGGACTGTCACTCCCAGTGATGGTCTCATCTTCTGTGCCAGGGAGCATTAGCCCAGCTGACTGTGGGCAGCTTCATCAGCAAGAGGACAAAGCTTTTTCCCACCAGCCCAGAGGCTTCCAGGTTCCCCACAAGGTTGGGGCCACCAGGCTGTTAGCCAAATCATGGGCTCAGATTAGGAATTATCCATTTGATGTAAAAATTCAATTAAATCCAAGGTACTTGGCTCAGTCCTCCCTTCTGCTCCTCAGAAATAGCGAACTGAGCCCCACTCTAACCCCATATCTTCATGGCCCTGCCCAGGCCCAGTCTGGAGTAGCAGGGTCTGAGTTTAAAATTTCACCCCACCCCCTACTCTGAAGATTACTGTATTATAACCTTGCCAAGTCACATAATTTACCTTAGTCTCATTTGCTTTCTCTGTAAAAGAGAGAATTGTGCTCAGTGATCTCTGAGATCCCTCCCACCTATAATTCCATGTATCACTTAGCCTTTTGGGGCCTCAGTTCCCTGATTTGTAAAATGAAGTGATTGAACTGGGTGATTTTTGAACCCTTCTAGTTTTATATCTCTGATCCTGACACTATTATTTTCACATTATTTTGAGAGATAAATTGATCTGAATTGTGTTCAATGATCTCTGAGAACCCTTCCATGTAAAATCCCATATATCACAACCTTCTTGGGCCTCAGTTTCCTGATTTGTAAAATAAGGTGGTGGAACTGGGTAATTTTCTTCTAGTTTTATATCTCTGATCTTGACACTATTATTATCTTCACATTATTTTGAGGGATTGATTGACCTGAGGAGACTGCTAAAGATGGGAGAGAGACATAAATGGTACCAGCTAAGCTGCAGAATATGCTCTTCCATTTCTTCCACCCTCAGCCATCCTCTTCCTATGCTGCCAATCAGTCAACAAATACTCATTAAGTTCCCATTAAGGGCCAAGTTGGGGAGACAGAAATGAAAGGGTCCCTGCTCTCAAGGAGAGCATTCTGTGTATATATGGGGGGCAAATCCTCAAGCACATTTCCGGGGTCCCTCTATCCATCTATCTTCCCTACTCCATTAGCTTCCTCCAATGGCCTCTAGGGTTGGTGAATGGAGGGCTTGAGGGGAGCTGGCGAGGGGTGGTCTGCTTCCGAGATTTTCAGGACTTGAGCTCTTACATTGCAGGCTGTCGTAAGTTATTTCGGCGCCCGACGTTTCTCGAGCTGATTATTCCAGCCTGAGAACAGGTGGAGCAGCCTGCGGTGGCTTATTCGTCAGCCAAGGCCATCTGTTTCCAACAAGCTGAGATTTGTAGCTGATTTCTACTGGGGAGCAAGGAGTGGGGGAAGGGAGTCACAAATCCCATCCACATCCTGGAGGGCTCGCCCCTTCCCCAACCGCTGGCTGCAAACACCCTTATTTGTCCCCCTCATAGCCCCAGAACCTTCTCTTCCCCTCTGGGAGACTCGTGCCGGTTACTTTAGTTGGGAAGCTGAACTTCATGACCCCAGGGAAGTAAATCCCCTTACTTGGGCACAAAGAAGAGGACCACATATTTATCACTCTCTGCTAAATGATATGACCACAGAAGATGTGCCATATTGGCCCGGCCGTAATTGTCCAGTTCCAGAGACACCATCACCATCCATGGTTTCCTTCTATGAAAACTCCCCAAACAACTTTTTCAATTCTCAGTTACTGTCCCCAGTCAACCCATTTTTCAAGTATTATGGTTGAGACTCCATTATAAATGGAGTCAGCCCAACCCCTGATGGAAGTGTCCATTAGTGTGGCATGGGGACAAGAACTTGGGTTCAAATCCCTTGTTTGATGCCTGTTTTCTTGGGGATCTTGGGCAAATCATCTCATCCCTAAAATCCTTCCATAAAATGAGAGAGTTGGCCCCTGAGGTCCCTACTTGAATTCCACTTCTTCCATTTACTGTCTATTCAATCTTGACTCAATCTTTCTGAGCCTCAGTTTTCTCATCTGTATAAGGAGGGGGTTAGACTACATGGCCTCTGGGGTCTCTTCCCATTCTAAATCTGGGATCCCATGATCCAGCGATCATGGGGCTCTTCTGTCTTCTCCCTTACCCTCTTTGTTTAGGCTTCCCTCCACCATTGCTTCATCTCCCAGATTCCCCTTAGATTCTATCAGCAACTGCTAAGAGGAGTGTGTTGCTTGAGGAGCAGCCTCTCCTAGCCAGAGATCAGGGCTGTTAGTGGTTTCTAAGAAACTTCTGTCCCATCGTATAAGTTCTTCCTTACTTCTCCCCCTTCCCCTGAGGGTCCACACCACCCCCAACCCCCCAGCCAGTCATTATTTCTCTCTATGAAATGCTGATGGAAAAGCTACTCTTCTATTCAGGTTAATACGGTAAAGGAAGTCCTTTCCTGGTGATTTTACACACACACACACACACACACACACACACACACACACACACACACACACACACACATACACACACACACACACACACACACACACACACACACACACATCTGTACTAACGAACTATTTTTTAACTGGGCTGTAGGACCTTCCGATTTCCCAATTTAGATCATTTAGCTTACTAAGCAGCTCTCTGGAGGCAAGCCCCCACTCAAACAGCCCCAGCAAATTAAACAGCACCAGCCCTGTGGACAGAGAATTTCCCTATCTATTCAACCTTGATGGAATCACTGTGTCACTATGACCTCAGTGTCATCGTCTGTAGAATGAGGAGGTTGGAATAAATGTCCCCTAAGGTCCCTGCAGGTCCTGAATTTATGATTTCATCTTTGCAGAGTTGGGGAGTGTGTGTGTGTGTGTGTGTGTGTGTGTGTGTAATAGGTGTCTAACACTGCAGATTTTGTCACACTTTAATGAGGTGAATTTTGCCAGACTCCTCTTTTCTCTGTTTTATGTCTTTTGTTATTCTTTGTTTGCAAGGCTTGATGGGTGGGGAAAGAAAGAACACATTCAAGAATGAAAGTTTTGTTTAAAAAAAATACTTTTTTTTTTTTTAGAGGTGAGCTACATCAATAAGCCCTGAGGGATAGTGGGAAACTCATCAGCTCTTGAATCAGAGGTCTTGGGTTCAAATCCTGTCTCTTCCATTTGCTGCTTAGGTGATCCAACTCTCTAGGTTTTGGAGAAATGAAATGAGAGGGTTGAGCTGGATCCTCAAGAAGTCTCCTCTGACTCTAAACCCAAGATTCTATGATCTAATATGCCCTGACATGTTCTCTCCTGTCCCACTCTGTAATATGAGAATATTGGACCACACAATTTCTAAGGTCCCTTCCAACTCAAAATCTTATGATGAAGAAGTCATTAACCACTGTCTTCATGCTCCTAGGTCTATCTGGACAGAGGAGGAGAGAGTAATTTGTGCCTCTCCCCAGGTTGGGGTGCAAAGGATCAGGGCTAGCCCCTCTCCGTTACTCACGTTGTTGTACCTCCCATTGGAACCTTAGTCTTACGATGAAGACTTTGATATCCTCTCTACCTGTACGCTCTCTCCTCTCTAGGTTTTCCTCCTCTCCACCTCTGTGACAGATGATGCTCACTAATAGGTCCCCCCAGGGCTTTGTCCTTCTAGTCTCCTTTGTGGATTTTCATTCCTTCTCATTAACCGAAGGGGCACCCAGGGCTCTGTCCTGGATTCTTTTCTCTTTCCCTCCTTTTAAAGTTAATACTATCTCACTTGATGATCTTATCAGGTCTCACTTGGAGGTAAGTCAGCCTAGTTGAAGCAGCAGGACACTTGGAGGAGAGACAGGAGACAGCATATGCCCGACAAATCAAACTCTCACTACCACCTTGACCACCATTTTCCTTTAAACCCCAGTGGAGACAGTCTAGGACTTTGAACCAGAAGCCATGAAAATAGCAATTCTTCCAGCCCAGTGCCCACAGGCATCATCCTGGCAACAACTATCCTAGAAACAACCTCTGTGGAGAGGCAGCCTGGCAACCACTCCTGCAGGTGATACAGCCACAGCTTCTGACAAGTCATCAAAGAACATTTTTGCCTCCAAATATCTTGCTGCTATTAAATAGTTCAACGCGAGAAATGATAAGATTTTATTAGGAGAAATAACATTAAAGAAGAGACATGGCCATCTGCTTTGCTGCTGCACCCTTGGAATCATGGGACCTTTGATTCTGATTTGCAATGGAAATCTTCCATGTGTGATCTCCCCCATTAGAGCTTCTTGAGAATATGGATGATCTTATTTTTCTCTTTGCATTGCCAGTGCTTTGCAAATAGTAAACACTTAACAAATGCTTTTAAAATTTTTTCATTCATTCATGATTCAGTTCTCATTGTTTAAAATAATAGTTTTTTATTTTAAAAATACATGCAAAGATAGTTTTTAACATTTACTCTTATGAAACTTTGTGTTTCTAATTTTTCTTCCTCTCTTCCCCCACATACCTCCTCTAGACAGCAAGTAATCCCATGTAGGTTAAACATGTGCAATTCTTCTAAACATATTTTTATATTCATCATTTTGTACAAGAAAAATTAGATCAAAAAAGGAAAAAATGAGAAAGGAAAAAAAAGCAAGCAAACAACAACCACCAAAAAAAAAGGTGAAAATACTATGTTGTGATCCATACTTGGTGCATATGGCTCTCTCATCACAAGATCATTGAAATTGGCCTGCAGCATCTTATTGCTGAAAAGAGCCATGTCCGTCAGAATTGATCATCACATAATCTTATTGTTGCCGTGTACAATGTTCTCTCCACTTAGCAACAGTTCATATAAATCTCTCCAGGCCTTTCTGAAATCATCCTGCTGATCATTTCTTACAGCAATTTTCATTTTTATACAAGTGATTCCCAGGATTATCTATCCAGTCTTAGTCTCTCTCCTGAGTTCCATTTTCACTTTATCAACTATTTGTTGAACATCTTGAATTGGATCCTCCATTTTTGTTGTTGTTGAATCATGTCTAACTCTCTGTGAAGCCATGGACCATAGTACCAGACTCTTCTATCCTTCACTATATCTCAAAATGAATAGTGTGTGTGTGTGATAGGTGTCTAACACCTTTACCACCTCACCAATCCCTTTCCTCTTCTTAATTTTCCTGTTACTATAGAGACTTCACTTTCCATCTTGTCTCCTCCATATCATCTTTGACCTCCCACTGACATTTACTTCGAACATTAATCTGTTGCCAGCTCTTGTCATTTTAACTTTCACAATGTTTCTTGTATACATTATCTTTTCTCCATTCATAGCCTTCACCCTGGTGCAGTCCCTTATCAGCTGACCCGGTCTATCTCAATGCCTGCTAGTGTTCCCTCAAGCCTTTCCTCACACCAATCCACCTTCCACTTAACTGACAAAGTGGTCTTCCTAAAGCGCAGCTTTGACTTTATCCCACTCCCCTACTCCAATGGCTCCCTATCACTTTCAGGATCAAATCCTCTCTTTGGCATATAAAGCTCTTAACCAATCAACCCCTTCTTACAATTCCGATCTTCTCACACCACACAATGTATAGTTGCCATACTGGCCCCCATGCTTTTCCTTAATGTTAATTATAACATTCTGTCTCCATATCTGCCTTTGCTCTGACTGTTCCTGATGTCTAGAATCCCCTCCCATCTTGTCTCTGCCTCCTGGCTTCCCGGACTTCTTTCAAAAATGCTCAAATCCTATCTTTTGTAGGAGGTCTTCTTCAGTCCTCAACCTTGCTAGATGCTTCTCTTGGATATCTATCTATACATTATGTGTGTATGATACTATATATCAAATCTCTATGTCTATGTATGTTTGTATCTCTGCATTAATTTCTGTGTATGACTCTATGTATATATGTATCAATCTCTATATCGGGTATGTATTTATATATCTATCAATCTGTGTATATACACCTATGTATGATCTACATATCTATGCATGCATGTATACATGTATTAGTCTCTGTATATGTATTTATCTATGTATGTATTATCAAGGTGTGCATATTATCAATCTATGTACAATCTATGTATGTATGTATATATCTATTAATCAATGTGTATGTCTAGCTATGTATCTATATATGTAACAACCTATGTATGTATATATGTATCTATGTACTAATTCTCTGTGTATGTATCTATCTATGTATCTATGTAACAATGTCTGTATGTGTATGTGTATATATATATGGAGATTATTACATAGATACATAGATATTTATAGATATATGTATCAATCTGTGTGCATATTTATCTATGTATATATCAATCCATGTATCTATGTACATATTACTAATCTGCCTATGTATCTATCAATCTATGTAGTATATATCTATATATCAATTGATATATATGTAACAGTCTATGTGTGTATATATGTATCTATCTATGGATGAATCTCTGTGTATGTATCTATCTATGTAACAATCTATGTATGTATATATCTATTGATCTATGTATAATTGTATCTATGTATATACCAACCTATGTATCTTATAATCTATGTACAATCTATGTATGTATATGTATCTACAAATCTAAGTGTACATGTACCTAACGATCTATATATCAACCTATGTATATATGTCTCTACCTATTTGTGTGTGTGTGTGTGATATACATAGTCTTTTATGTGGTATATCCCCCATTAATATGTGAGCATATTGAAATCCAGGACCATCTTGTTTTTTATTCCTCTCCCTGGCTCCCAGCACACAGTAAACCTTTGCTTGATAAAGAAGCATTTATTTCCCATTAGATTGTTAGCTCCTTAAGAGCAGGGACTGTCTTTTGCATCTTTTTATATACCCAGAGCTTAGCACAACGCCTGGCGCATAGTAGGTGTTTATTTTATTTTTTTTTTTTTATAATAAATTTTATTTTATTTAATAATAACTTCGCATTGACAGAATCCATGCCAGGATAATTTCTACACGACATTATCCCTTGCAATCACTTATGTTTCGTTTTTTCCCCTCCCTCCCTCCTCCCCCCCCCCCCCCCCCAGGATGGCAAGCAGTCCTATATATGCTAAACATGTTGCAGTATATCCTAGATACAATACATATTTGCAGAACCAAACAGTTCTCTTGTTGCACAGGGAGAATTGGATTCAGAAGGTAAAAATAACTCGGGAAGAAAATCAAAATTGCAAATAGTTCACATTCATTTCCCAGTATTCCTTCTTTGGGTGTAGCTGTTTCTGTCCATCATTTCTCCAATGAAACTCAGTTAAGTCTCTTTGTCAGAGAAATCCACTTCCATCAGAATACATCCTCATACAATATCGTTGTCGAAGTGTATAATGATCTCCTGGTTCTGCTCATCTCACTTAGCATCAGTCCATGTAGGTCTCTCCAAGCCTCTCTGTATTCATCCTGCTGGTCATTCCTTACAGAGCAATAATATTCCATAACGTTCATATACCACAATTTACCCAGCCATTCTCCAATTGATGGGCATCCATTCATTTTCCAGTTTCTAGCCACTACAAACAGGGCTGCTACAAACATTTTGGCACATACAGGTCCCCTTCCCTTTTTTAGTATCTCTTTGGGGTATAAGCCCAATAGAAACACTGTTGGATCAAAGGGTATGCACAGTTTGATAACTTTTTGGGCATAATTCCAGATCGCTCTCCAGAATGGCTGGATTCGTTCACAACTCCACCAACAATGCATCAATGTCCCCGTTTTCCCGCATCCCCTCCAACATTCATCATTGTTTTTTCCTGTCATCTTAGCCAATCTGACAGGAGTGTAGTGATATCTCAGAGTTGTCTTAATTTGCATTTCTCTGATCAATAGTGATTTGGAACACTCTTTCATGTGAGTGGTAATAGTTTCAATTTCTTCATCTGAAAATTGTCTGTTCATATCCTTTGACCATTTATCAATTGGAGAATGGCTTGATTTTTTATAAATTTGAGTCAGTTCTCTATATATTTTGGAAATGAGGCCTTTATCAGAACCTTTAATTGTAAAGATGTTTTCCCAGTTAGTTACTTCCCTACTAATCTTGTTTGCATTCGTTCTGTTTGTACAAAGGCTTTTTAATTTGATATAATCAAAATTTTCTATTTTGTGATTGGTAATGGTCTCTAGTTCATCTTTGGTCACAAATTTCTTTCTCCTCCACAAGTCTGAGAGATAAACTATCCTATGTTCTTCTAATTTATTTATAATCTCGTTCTTTATGCCTAGGTCATGGACCCATTTTGATCTTATCTTGGTATGTGGTGTTAAGTGTGGGTCCTTGCCTAATTTCTGCCATACTAATTTCCAGTTATCCCAGCAGTTTTTATCAAATAATGAAATCTTATCCCAAAATTTAGAATCTTTGGGTTTGTCAAACACTAGATTGCTATAGTTGACTATTCTGTCTTGTGAACCTAACCTTTTCCACTGATCAACTAATCTATTTCTAAGCCAATACCAGATGGTTTTGGTGACTGCTGCTTTATAATATAATTTTAGATCAGGTACAGCTAGACCACCTTCATTTGATTTTTTTTTCATTAATTCCCTTGAGATTCTCGACTTTTTATTGTTCCATATGAATTTTGTTGTTATTTTTTCTAAATCATTAAAATATTTTCTTGGAAGTCTGATTGGTATAGCACTAAATAAATAGATTAGTTTAGGGAGTATTGTCATCTTTATTATATTTGCTCGGCCTATCCAAGAGCACTTAATATTTTTCCAATTATTTAAGTCTGACTTTATTTGTGTGAAAACTTTTTTGTAATTTTGCTCATATAATTCCTGACTTTCCTTTGGTAGGTAGATTCCCAAATATTTTATGCTATCAACAGTTATTTTGAATGGAATTTCTCTTTGTATCTCTTGCTCTTGGATTTTGTTGGTGGTGTATAAGAATGCTGAGGATTTATGGGGATTTATTTTGTATCCTGCTACTTTGCTAAAATTATGAATTATTTCTAATAGCTTTTTAGTAGAATCTCTGGGGTTTTCTAGGTATACCATCATATCATCTGCAAAGAGTGATAGTTTGGTTTCCTCATTGCCTACTCTAATTCCTTTAATCTCTTTCTCGACTCTTATTGCAGAGGCCAGTGTTTCTAATACAATATTGAATAATAATGGTGATAGTGGGCAACCTTGCTTCACTCCAGATCTTACCGGGAAAGGTTCCAGTTTTTCCCCATTGCATATGATGCTTACTGAAGGTTTAAAATATATGCTCCTAACTATTTTAAGGAAAAGTCCTTTTATTCCTATGCTCTCAAGTGTTTTTATTAGGAATGGCTGTTGGATTTTATCAAATGCTTTTTCTGCATCTATTGAAATGATCATATGGTTTTTGTTTGGTTGGTTGTTGATATAGTCAATTATGTTAATAGTTTTCCTAATATTGAACCAGCCCTGCATTCCTGGTATAAATCCTACTTGGTCATAGTGTATTATCCTGGGGATGATTTTCTGTAATCTTTTTGCTAATATTTTATTTAAGATTTTAGCATCAATATTCATTAGGGAGATTGGTCTATAATTTTCTTTCTCTGTTTTCAGCCTACCTGGTTTAGGTATCAGTACCATATCTGTGTCATAAAAGGAGTTTGGTAGGACTCCTTCAATCCCTACTTCTTCAAATAGTTTATTTAGCATTGGAGTTAATTGATCTTTAAATGTTTGATAGAATTCAGATGTAAATCCATCTGGTCCTGGGGTTTTTTTCTTAGGGAGTTGATTGATAGTTTGTTCTATTTCTTTTTCTGAGATAGGAGTGTTTAGGATATTTACTTCTTCCTCTGTTAGTTTAGGTAAGCTATATTTTTGGAGGTATTCTTCTATTTCATTTAAGTTGTCGAATTTATTGGCGTAAAGTTGGGCAAAGTAACTCCTAATTATTGCTCTAATTTCCTCTTCGTTAGTGGTGAGTTCTCCCTTTTCATTTTTAAGACTAACAATTTGATTTTCCTCTTTCCTTTTTTTAATCAGATTTACTAAGGGTTTGTCTATTTTGTTGGTTTTTTCATAGAACCAACTCTTAGTTTTATTAATCAATTCAATAGTTTTTTTACTTTCAATTTTATTGATCTCTCCTTTTATTTTTTGAATTTCAAGTTTAGTGTTTGATTGGGGGTTTTTAATTTGTTCCTTTTCTAGCATTTTTAGTTGCAAGCCCAATTCATTGACCTTCTCTTTCTCTATTTTATACAAATAGGCCTCTAGAGATATGAGATTTCCCCTTATTACCGCTTTGGCTGCATCCCATACATTTTGGTATGATGTCTCATTATTATCATTTTCTTGGATGAAGTTATTAATTATGTCTATAATTTGCTGTTTCACCCAATCATTCTTTAGTATGAGATTATTTAGTTTCCAATTATTTTTTGGTCTACTTTCCTGTGGCTTTTTATTGAATGTAATTTTCAATGCATCATGGTCTGAAAAGGATGCATTCACTATTTCTGCCTTACTGCATTTGAGTTTGAGGTTTTTATGTCCTAATATATGATCAATTTTTGTATAAGTTCCATGAACTGCTGAAAAGAAGGTGTACTCCTTTCTGTCCCCATTACATTTTCTCCAGAGATCTATCATATCTAATTTTTCTAGTATTCTATTTATCTCTTTGACTTCTTTCTTATTTATTTTGTGGTTTGATTTATCTAATTCTGAGAGTGCAAGGTTGAGATCTCCCACTATTATAGTTTTACTGTCTATTTCTTCTTGCAGCTCTCTTAATTTCTCTTTTAGGAATTTAGATGCTACACTACTTGGTGCATATATATTTAATATAGATACTTCTTCATTATTCATTCTACCCTTTAGCAAGATATAGTGCCCTTCCTTATCTCTTTTGATTAGATCAATTTTTGCTTTAGCTTGATCTGAGATCAGGATGGCTACCCCTGCTTTTTTGGCTTCACCTGAAGCATAGTAGATTTTGCTCCAACCTTTTACCTTTAACCTGCATGTATCACCCCGCTTCAGGTGTGTTTCCTGTATACAACATATTGTAGGATTCTGGCTTTTAATCCATTCTGCTAACCGCTTCCTCTTTATAGAGGAGTTTACCCCGTTCACATTTATGGTTAAAATGACCAATTCTGTATTACTTGCCATCTTGTTGACCCCGGTTTATGCTTTTCTCCCTTCTTACTCCCTTACCCCCTCCCTTACCCCCCTTCCCAGTATTAAGCTTGTGAGCTCCCCTTGCTTCTCACAGCCCTCCCTTTTTCAGTATCCCTCCCCTCCCCTTAGAGTTCCCCCCCCCCAACTTACCCCTTTCCCTCCCAGTTCCTGTATTCCCTTCCACTTAGCTTATTCCTTCCTTTTTCACTTTTCCCTTCTCACTTTTCAATGAGGTGGGAGAAGTTTCACCATAGATTGAATATGTCTAAAATTCTTCTCTTACTGCCAATTCTGAAAGCAGTAAAATACTCACTATTTTCATTCCTCTCCATTCTTTCTCTCAGATATACTAGGTTTTCTTTGCCTCTTCATGAAATGTAGTACCCCCACTTTCCCTTTTTTCTAGTACAATGTCCTTCCTCAACTAGTTTCTAGAACAAGGTATACATGTATTTTTTATACATCTTTACAGCCGAAATATAGTTCCCAAGATTAATCTTTACCTTTTTAGATTTCTCTTGAGTTCTGTGCTTGTAGATCAAATTTTTTGTTAAGTTCTGGCTTTTTCATCAGAAATAGATGAAATTCGCTTATTTCGTTGAATGACCATCTTCTTCCCTGGAAAAAGATGCTCAATCTCGCTGGGTAAGTTATTTTTGGTTGCATACCAAGTTCCTTAGCCTTTCGGAATATCATATTCCAGGCCCTTCGATCCTTTAATGTGGATGCTGCCAGATCCTGGGTGATCCTTATTGTGGCTCCTTGATACTTGAATTGGGTTTTTCTAGCCGCTTGCAGTATTTTTTCCTTTGCCTGAGGGTTCTGGCATTTGGCCACTATATTCCTTGGTGTTTTGATTTTAGGATCCCTTTCAGTAGGGGATCGATGAATTCTTTCAATGTCTATTTTACCTTCTGTTTCTATGACTTCTGGGCAGTTCTCTTTGATAATTTCCTGGAAGATAGTGTTCAGGCTTTTTTTTTCATCATACTTTTCTGGAAGTCCGATGATTCTCAGGTTGTCTCTCCTGGATCTGTTTTCCAGGTCTGTTGTCTTCCCCAGAAGGTATTTCACATCCTTTTCCATTGTTTGATTTTTTTGGATTTGCTTGACTGATTCTTCTTGTCTCCTCGAGTCATTCAATTCCAATTGTTCGACCCTGATTTTCAGTGAGGTATTTTCTTCACTCACTTTTTTAAGATCTTTTTCTAATTGTCCAATTGAGTTCTTTTGTTCTGTGGAATTTTTTTCCATTTCGCCAATTTTGTTTTTTAGAGAGCTGTTTTCTGTTTCCAGTTCACTAATCCTATTTTTCAAGGATTTGGTTTCTTTATCCACTCTCTCTTTAACTGACTTCTCCAGGCTCTTTTGCCAAGCCTCCCTCTCCTTTTGCAGAGCCTCCCTCTCCTTTTCCCATTTTTCTTCTAGCTCCCTTGTGAGAGCCTTTTTAATTTCTTCCATGAGATTCATCTGTGCTGAGGGATATAAGGTCTCCTCCTTCGGGGATTCACCTGGGGACTGTTTGTTTTTAGTCTCCTCAGGGTTTGGAGTCTGCTCTTTATCTGTATAAAAGCTGTCCAGGGTTAAATTCTTTTTCAGTTTCTTGCTCATTCTGTCTATTTATCAAAGACAAACTATCAAAGAAACAGAAGGAAAAAAACCCCTTGAATGGAGGCTGCTTTCTTTGGGGGAGGGGCAGGGTATTCGTGAGGCACAGGTCCTACTGTGCTATGGCGCCTGCGCACTGAGATCCGAGCGCTCTGAGATCCGAGCGGGCTAAGACACTGTGGGGGAGGGGTGGCCAGGTCCCTAGAAACTCCAGCTGTTTGGGATTGTATTCTTCACCCCCGGTGTTTTTAGCTTCTCTGCTGGGCTGCTGACTTGCTCCTATAGCAAAGCTCTCACCGCAGAGACGGCTGCGGTCCTACCCCCTCTCCGCTCCACCCGGTTCTGAGCTGCTATCTGTGCTCTGGTTGCAGCTGCTGCTACCCGCAGACTGCTTCCAAATACCGTCCCCGCCCTCGCGCAAAAACAGACCTTTCTTGACGAGTCTCAAGGATGGTTTCTCTTGGTAAGTAATTGTATGGTTTTTTTTTCAGTCGAGCATTAATTCAGAGGCATGAAATGAAATGAATAGTGAGAGAAAAACACGGAGATTACACAGAAGTGTATTTCCTCTCCGCCATCTTGGCCGGAAGTCCTCGCATAGTAGGTGTTTAATCGATGCTTATTAATTGATTGAACTGATAGACCAGTGGATCACACTGGGAGTGTTTTTTAGCGAGGCATTTGGGATGAGGAGTCAGAAGACCATCCGTCCCTGGATCTGCCAAGTTATTATAGCTCTTTCTTCCCTCCCTCCTTCCTTCCAAGCACTTTGTTTACTTATCTCTGTGCATGTTTCATCCTCCCAGTGGAATGGAAGCTCTCTGAAGACAGGACATGTTTCATTTGCATCCCCAGCACTAGTACGATGTTCTTCACGCCATCGATTTCTACTAAAAGGTTGGTTGAAGGACCTGGGGATGTTTATTCTGGAGAAGGATTAGGTGGGATGCACAATTCCAATTGTGATAAAGAAGGGAGATCAGCTGCATTCTGCTTGGCCCCAGAGGACAAAACTAGGCAAGAGGAGTGAATTTAGACTTGGTGAAATGAAGATCTTTCTTACCATGAAAACTGTCCCAGAGCTGAATGGACTGCTTGGAGAGGGAGTAATGGTCCCATAAGTGGAGACTGCTGTTTAAAAAAAAATGAACTCGTGTTTTATTCATCACAACAGCGTTGACATCGATTGTAGAATATGTAGGAGATAGTTACTCGTCTACAGAGGAGGTATTTATTTATGGATTTATGGATCCCTTGGTCTCTTCGACACACTCAGGGGGCTGCAGCCCACAAGTTGGGATGACTTCTGAGCAAGATGGTCTGGAAGGTCTCTTCCATCTCTAACATTCTCTAGAGGGCGTTTTTCCTTTTTTTTTTTCCTTTTAAATTTTTTTATTTTAAACATAAACACAAAAGAGAAAAGAAAAAAATTGCCATGTAAACAAAAGACTGTAAGAGAGGATTCAATATAAAAAAAATTTCCATTTCAAGAAAACCTTTATTATAAATACTACACATTGTTTACAAAGCTACTCTGTTTTTCTTTGCTTCCTTGTTGGTTTTCTTTTGTTCTCTGCTGTGAACTTTTTACTTTATTTTTTCTCCCTTTCTTCTCCCTTTGGAGGGTTTCAAATAAGGCTGGCTGCCCACTTTCTGGGCAATAGACAAGATCCCTATTTGAGTGTTAATTGAACTAGATGGCTTCTAAATGTCTCTTCCCATTCAAAGATTTATGATTCTATTGGTTCCACTACACACAAATTCCAAATTAAAAAAATCTTATTTGCTTACTTTAAAAAAATGACATAATTCTCTTTAGCTTAGCCAGACTAGAAGTGCTATGGGATGAATCCCACTTCTGGTTGTTGAGGAGGGACTTGATCTGCTCTATTTCCAACTCAAGTTTAGGCAACCTGGTGGCTTTTAAACTCTTACTCCCAGATTACCATTTGGAAGATGCTTTGCAAACCTTTAACTGTTGTCTATGAGGATGGCTGATTGGCTAAGCCCACTGCAAATCAGAACTCTGGAATTCAAGTCATTCTTCAGCCTCAGTTTCCCCAGGTATTAGGGATTATAGGTGTGCACCAATGATCTAGTCCAAATTCAGATTTGTCTTGTAGGGTTTTTTAAACCTTTGTCCTCTCTCCCTTATGGGAACTGTAAGTTCATTGTAGACAGAAAATATAATTTTTACACTCTGGGGTTCAAATGATACCTTGTAATTCCATCCAAATAACATCTTATTGGCAATAGAGTCTTAAGAAATGCTTTTTGAATTGTTATACCTAAAAAGGGCATTAGCGTCCTTCCTAAAACAGGGACAGGGTAGAGCTTGCTACCTCCCTGCAATAGGGGCCACATGCTTTCATAAGGTCAGGCCCCAGGTCACAAACTTCACAATACACGACTCCAATGGGATACAAATTGTTGACCATCAGCATCAAAACTGTCCTATTTTCTACACAAAAATAGGTTGTGAAGGTTGTGTCTCCTCTGGCTTGGCTGCTTTATTCACCTACTATTTTCCTCTTCTTCCAACTCTCTCTTCTGGTGGATAGAGCTTCAGGCCTGGCATTAGAAAAACCTGAGTTTGTATATTTATTATCTGTGAGATCCTGGGCAAGTCACTTAATCTTTCCCTGCCTCAGTTTCCCCAAAAGTAAAATGGAAATTGTATATTCAATTGCTAGGTTTGTTATGAAAATCAAATAAGATAATATTTATAAAGTACTTAACACAGTGCTTGTTGTTCAGTGACGTCTGACTGTTGGTGATCCTATGGTCCATAGCACATCAATATTGTCCATGGAGATTTCTTGGCAAAGATACTGGAATGGTTTGTCATTTCCTTCTTCAGCAGATTAAAGTGAACAAAGAATAAGTGACTTGTCCTGGATTACATAGCTAGTCTGAGGCTAGTTTTGAACTCTGATCTTCCTGATTCTACGCCAAGTGCCATATATACTGAGTCACCTAGCTGCCTCTATCTGGCACATAGAAGGTGCTTAATAAATGTTCTTCCTCCCTCTCTTTCTGCCTTCCTCCTTCCCTCCCTCTCTCCCTCCTGCTTCCCTTCTTCCTTCCTTCCTTCTTTCCTTCCTTCCTTCCTTCCTTCCTTCCTTCCTTCCTTCCCCATGTTACTCCATAGTCTCTCTCCTCAGTTAAATTTAAGAACTTCAGAAGCAGGGACTGCTTCATTTTTAGCTTTCTATCTTTGGATCCAATGCTGGAAAAAGACTTTTGGGTCGTTTAGTTCAAACCCATTTTACAGAGCAGAAAACTGAACCTTAGAGGATAGAAGAGATTTGCCCAGAATGACAAAGGGAATAAATAGAAAAGATGGATTTGATCTGTCTTTTGAGCAAGTTCCTTCTCTCATACCATAGATTTCTCCCACACATCTGGAATCCACCAACATGAGAATCATAATTCCAGTTTTTTCCTTTTAATCTTCCATATTGGCCCACTATGATACCACATGCCTATAATCCTTGCTGCTGGGGATACTGAGGATGGTGAATCTCTTGAGCTTGGGAGTTCTGAGCTGCAGCAAGGGCAAATAATGAACAACGACTAATATCTGCATAGCTCTTTAAGTTTGCACAATCATCTCATTTGATGCTTACAATAATCCTGGGAGTTAGGGACTGTTATTGTCCTCCTTTTGGAGATGGGGAAACTGAGACCAATAGAATGTCTTTCTGGGAGTAGACAGCACTAGGTTGCCCATGGAGGTTTGAAACCTTCCATGCTGATCTTGACTGCATCCCTTCTATAAGGGAACACTATACTTCCAGCCTTGGCCAGATGGGGAGGCTCAGTTTCAAAATAAATATAGAAATAGAATTAAATATTTTATTAGAAACATTAAATCAGTTCCTCATTTGTCAAATGATCTGGAGAAGGAAATGGCAAATGACTCCAGTATCTCTGCCAAGAAAACTCCAAATGGGGTCACAGCTAGTCGGACGTGAATGGAAAATAACTGAACGACAAATATCAAAACGAACAACTTCGATTGATAAACAATTATATTTAAATTAGTTTCAATGCACGCTATATCATCCCCTATTTTATCCCCTAATCTCCAAGACTAAACACTTTTCTAATTATTCCCTTTAAGTCCCCAGTAAGTCTTTTTGTCCATTTATTCTCATTTCTCCTCACATGATGATAGTTCGTGTATCTGCTATCCTTCTGATTCTGCCATAACATTTATATTTTGTGTTTCATTATCTTCTAAAGGTCTTTCTTTGTATTCCCCATACTTGTCTAGCTCAATTGTTGTATGGCATTCTATCTCATCAATGTACTATGACTTATTTAACCGTTCCCCTATTGTTAGATTTGTAGGTTGCCTCTGAGTTTATTTGTTTATGTATTGTGGCTTTGTATAACGCTGCTCTGAACATCTTTGAGTGGACCGCTCTTCTTTTTGTTATTGTTGTTTTCAATAACCATGTCAGGCTGTATTCCAAACAATGAAATTACTGGGTCGGTTTCTAAAGACTGAAAGTCAAAGTCCATAAGCTTTGTAGCTTATTAGCTTCTCCTGCAGCTGCTGCCTGGAACATTGAAGTCGATAGTAGGAACAGATGTGAATGGGTCAATATGCCCCCAAAGACACAATGCTGACCATTTATCCTCAGTCTACAAGTTTGCAATTCTACCAGCAATGAATGAGTGTACCTGTTTCTCCACAATCCTAATAACACTGATTTTTTAAAACTACATTTTTAGTTATTTTTTTCCAACTGGACCTGTGTGAGTTAGTGCCTCAGAGCAGTTTTAATTGCATCAGTGAGTTTTATTTTTAATCCCCAAACACATCTCTTTGAAAGTCTCCCTTATTGATCTTTTCCTGGTTGAACACTATTTAATCCATCATTTCTCAGGAAACTTCAATTATTCCTTAAATATATTGGATTCATCCATGTATCACCTGAAAGACAGTTTGGGCTCAGGAAATCTTTTTGTACAGGCTGTTTGAATAAGCTGCTTTGAACTCAGAGAGAGAGAGAGAGAGAGTCCAGTACCCCAGAGAAGAGCAATGGACCTGGAGTCAGAGCCCGCAGATTCAAATCCCACCTTTGCCACCTATTATCTATGTTACCTTAGATAAGTAACTTATCCCTCAGAATCCTAGTTTTATCATCTGTAAGATAATTATCATCTGTATCATTTTTTCATTTCATCACTTCATTCACAATTATCATCTGTATCATTTTATCATCTGTGACATAATGCCAATATTTACTACGGCACCTACTATGTGCTAGACACTGTGTTAAGATCTTTACAAATATTACCTCATTTGAGCTTCAGAATAACCCTGGGAGGTAGCTGCTATTTGTTATCCCCATTTTACAGAGTTGAGAAGACTGAAGCAGACTTGCTCAGGGTCACACAGCTAGTGTTCGATTTTGTTGTTCAGTCATCTAACTCTTTGTGATCCCATTTGGAGTTTTCTTGACAAGGATACTGGAGTGGTTTGCCTTCTCTAGCTCATTTTACAGAAGAGGAAACTGAGGCAAACGGTGTCTGAGGCAGGATTCAAACTCAGGTCTTTATCTCGAGATCTGACGCCTTACCCACTGCACCATTTATTTGCCTCAAAAACGAAAGAGAGAGGGACTAGATGAACTTTAAAGTTCTTCCCAGTTCTAAATCAATGTGCCTATGACCTAATTCTCTGCTTTGATGTACTAGAATTTGGTTGCATCTAACAGTGTTTAAATAAGTCAGCTGGGGCTTATAAATCTTCATAGATGGTATTTGACCTTTATGACTTCAATAATTCAAGGATCTTGTAATTTCGTCAGCGTGAGTTGTACATTATAACCTTCTATAATGTAGTAAATGGTCGTTAGGAGTTCCTGTGGTCAGAAAATTCATCCTGCTATGACTCGCCTGGAGATGAGTATCTTGGTCCTTAGGGAGGCTGGTCCTGGAACAACAGCAGCACCCAGCCCTCGACTGAGGACGGGGGGACCGGTCAGGCCTTCGAGAACGTTCAGCCGGTGGCGGAGACTTGATTTTGGAACCGCGATGAGACCTAAGAGGAGGACTTCAGGGCAAGCTGACCTACATTCACACTCGCAAAAAATCAAGTCAAATAGCTACCAAAAATGCTTTGGGTTTTTTTTTTTCTTCCTAAGCAATGGAAACACATGGAAACACAAAATGTGACCATATGCTTCCAAATCAAGAGCATGACAAGAATATGCTTCCTCCATTTTGGGCTAAATGAGTGTTCATGACCCACACTGGACACTAGAGGAGTTCTATAGATAAGGAAAGAAACACACACACACACACACACACACACACACACACACTCTTTCTCTACCCGTCTTTAATTCAGAAGGTGTGTGTGTGTGTGTGTGTGTGTGTGTGTGTGTGTTGTGTTTGAGTGTGCATCCAGTGATGATCACTTATATTCATTTGTCTCCTCAAGAAGGGCAGGCCCCATTTTGTGTGTGTGTGTGTGTGTGTGTGTGTGTGTGTGTGTGTGTGTGTGATACAGCAAATAAACTTGTTCTATCTAACTAAAGCTAAACTAAAACTCAAAGGCTGAATTCAACCTCAGTTCTACATAAATTGCACCAGCTCCAAGAACTGCCGTAAGGACCAAATGAGAAAACATTTGAGCAGCGCTTGGCATGGTTCCTGATACATAGTAGGTGCTCTGCAAATGCTATCATTATTATTAAAAAGGGAGGATGAAGGAGAGAGGGGAGTGAGAAAGACAGATTGGTGCAGAAATTCCGGGAGAGAAAGGCGAGAGAAGGAGGCTCCCAGCTCTAAAGCTGAAAGGGGAGGTCATCTAGCTCAAATTCTTCCTTTGCAGATGAGGAAACTGAGTGAAATGCTGAACATCACAGAGGGAATACAAGTCAGAGACAGGATTTGAACTCAGGATCTCTGACTCCAAAGCCAGTAGGAGCTTTTCATGGTACTGTAGTGCTCCCAGGTTAGATTTGAAAAGGGGAGATTTGAGGAGAGGGAAGGTTTTGTAGGTGGGAAGGAAAGAGAATTAGTGTAGATGGAAAGGGAGTGAAGGTGTTAGACAGACTGTAGGGATGGAGAGGAAGGGATGCTGTGGGTATGAGGGCAGGGAAAGGATGGGTGATTGAACGAATAGACTTGCAGAGTGGGAAGGAATCTTGGAGACTTTTGTGTACACTTGGGCAAGGTTTGAAAAGTATCCCCTCCCCCCAAGGTGATACAGTAACTTGAGTACCCCCTTCCTTTTCTTCCCAAGGTGACAGTAACTTGAGTCTCCACTATTAAAAAGAGCTGACATCATCAAAGCTCTGTACCTTGGAGAGCAAAGTATATCCAAGATATATGGACATCCAAGCAGCAAGGTGGTGGGCAGAAACCTCCTTTCTTTCTCCTATTTCCAGATCCTCTCAGAGGTTTTGGTGTGGAGAAATGTGTGAGGTGCTTAATCTACTCTGGCTTCCCCATTTCCAGAGTCATCATCCAACCCAATTCACCTGAGGGTGTGACTTTGAGTGGGACAGGTGAACTGGGACAATGACCAAGGGGCAGAGATTGTTCCTGAGGACTCTTGGTGAAAAAAGAGGGAGGAGAGAAAAGAAGGGATAGTGTAAGAGAAGGAAAGAGAGAAGGAAACATAGGAAAGAAGAAAAGGAAGGAGAGGAAAAGGGAATGGAAGGAAGGAGAGAAGCAAAGGAGAAGAGAGGGAGGGAGGGAAGGAGAGAGAAGGAGGGAAAAAGAAAGAAGAGAAAGGAAAAAGAAGAGAGGGGATAGGAAGGAAGGAGAAAAAAGAAAAGGGAGGAAGAAAAAGAGAGAAAAGAAGAAGTGGAAAAATAAAAGAAGAAAAATAGAAAAGGAAAGAAGAAGGAAAGGAGAAAAGAATGAGAAAGGGAGAGAAGGAGGAAGAAGCAAAAGAAGAGAAGACAAAGGAGAGAAGGAAAATGAAAGAGAGAAAAGTAGTGAAGAAAATAAGGGAAGACTAGAAGGAGTAAAGGAGGAGGAGAAGTCAGAAGGAGAAAAAGAGAGAAGACTTAGGGGAGCCACAGGATGCAACAAATTATTGAAAGTTGAATAAAATGGTTGAATCCTGAAAAACTTGGCTGGGGGGAGCCCTGGGCATCTGCTTTCTATTGCCCCGAGAGGGTTCCTGCCATGCCCAGCAGAGGCTAAAGCCAAATACCATAGTTTCTTAAAAACAAAGCCAGAAAGCCCCCCAACAAAATGTCATTGCCTCCTCAGGGGCATGTGTGGGCTGGGGAAAGGGCCTAGGGAGAGGTTGGAGGCTTGGAGCAGCGCCCCCCTGCAGGGTGGGGGGGGATGTTTCCGAGACAGTGGGAGCTGTTCACCTGAAGTACCCGGGAGAGATGGAGGAGGGAAGAAGGGACCACGACATCAGGGAGGTGATGCAAGAAAATTGACTCTAAGTGAGGGAGGGCCGTGCAAAGTCACCACTCAGCGTTTGGGGAGATCCTGGAGCCTTCAAAGGTCACACTGCCATGTAGATGAGCCCAAATGACGTCAATCATCCTCCCCCCCCTTTCCCCTTCCCCTCCCCCGTTGTTTTCTGGGCCACCACTTGGGCCATTTTAATAAGGAGTCTGTAGGGAGTCCAGGGAAGGAATGTGGGCAGGACCAGGCAGAACACGGAGGGAAAAAGCGATTAAAGAAAATGAAAGGAGGCTTCGAGCCCCATCCGGAGAGCCTGGGATGGGTGCCAGAGCTGGGCAACGTGTGGGGGCGAGGAGGGAACTTTCCCAGAAGGGTGGCCAGCTCGGGCCGGGAAGACAAGATGTCTACCCAGCTTTCCTCTCCTTCATCACTTTCCAAAAGGGGCATCCTCCAGGATGGGAGCCGGGCGCCCCAGAATCTCTTCCCCTCCAGAATCCCTTCCCCTCCCACCCTTTGTGCTCCTCTTACTCTTTGGGCCAACAGTGGAGCAGAATGGGTGCGTTCTCCCAAGGGTTGGGGTGGGTTGCTTTCCCTGCCGCTGGAAACCAAGAAGAGGTGGGCCGAAGGTCCCTTCCAGTTCTGACATCCTCCGACTCCACTCCAAATGTTCAGTGGTTATTTGTACCCAGCTTGTGGTGGAGCCTTCTGGGCTCATTTTGTCTGATCAGCCACAGCTGGAAATGCTGCACTTTATCCCCAACAACTCCTTAGACCCAACATGGGGTCATTTTGAGTCTCTTGCAAAACAAGGAGGTGTTTTGCCAGGAAGAGAGAATAGAGGCTGTGTGAGGTTCAAGTGTGAAATTAGAACTTAGAACGGAGGGCCTGTAAGGGGCCTCGGACATCATAGAGTCCAGCCCGTAGGATTTTACAGAAGAGCTTGAAGTACAGATTAAAACAGGGATTTGTTTCAGTTGCCCAGTGGCAGATCATGAACAGACTCTCAATCTTATGCTTTTGGTTATTTTTTGATTTTGATTTCTCTGTTATTCTGTCTCTGGACCAAAGTTCCCTCAAATCAAGTTGAAGGGAAAAGCATTATGGACGAACTGCTGGCTTAGGGTATGTCGGTTTGTAATCAGACCAGCCTGATTTGGGCAGGCTGATTTGGGAAACTGGACTTAGCTGAGGAAGGGGAAATGAGTTGAACTAGACCAGGGTCAAATTCCAGATCTGACACTTTACTAGTCTCTTCACCTTCTCTGTAAAACTGTTTGGTCGTATAGTAGGTACAGTGAAATGTGTTGAAGCCCTGAGTTCAAATCCTGGCTCTGTAACCATGGCCAAGTCTTTAAAAAAAAAAAAACACATCAAACCTCTTTGGGCCTCAGTTTCCTTATCTGTAAGAATGAGTCAGTTAAACACTGAGGTTCTTTTCACCTTTGTGATGGTGGACTAAAGGGTTTCTAGGACCCTTTTCATTTCTCATGTTCTAGATTCTAACTTCCAAGTTCGCAATTCCACCAACAAGGAATGAGTTTGCCTTGTTTTTCTACATCTTTGGCAGCATCTAAATATTTCTTCTCCAGATCCCTTCTTTTTTGTTGGCTTTTTGGAGTCACACGTTCTATGAGCTTTGCATCCTGAACCCATTTCTTTACCTGTTTGAATAACAGGATCTCTAAGACCATATTTAGTTCCAAATTCCTCCTTTTTTCTTGGCTTTTTGGAGTCACACACTCTATGAACTTTGCATCTTGAACCCATTTCTTTATCTGTTAAATAAGAGGGTCTCTAAAGTCACATTTAGTTCCAGATCCCTTCTTTTTCCTTGGCTTTTTGGAGTCATATACTCTATGAATTTTGCATCTTGAACCCATTTCTTTATCTGTTAAATAAGAGGGTCTCTAAAGTCACATTTAGTTCCAGACCCCTTCTTTTTCCTTGGCTTTTTAGAGTCACATACTCTATGAACTTTGCATCTTGAACCTATTTCTTTACCTGTTAAATAAGAGGATCTCCAAAGTCACATTGCTTCTAGCATTTTGTGATTCACAAATAACCCATCTCTCTAGGGTTATGAAAGACACCAATACACATGCTCCATCTTTCCTGGCAATCCACTAGGAGGCTGATGGGATCAAGGGTAGATAATGAGAAAGGCTATGGAGCCCTCTTAAAAAGTGACCAGAGGAGTTGAAGAAATCTTCCTTGGAGATCTGAGAATTATCCTCCCCACTTACCACAAAAATGCTCAGAAAGAAGAAGGGAAACAGATGAAATGACTTCTCAAGGTGGCGGACCACCTCAGGTACTTCAGATACGCAAGATGGCCTTTTTGGGCTTCTTGCCCGAGGAACGAGGGAGACAAGAGCTCAGCTCTGGGGAACAGTGGGGAGATGCAGTCCACACGGCATCTTACAACGTGTTCCCTGCCAAATTGATTCAAATTGGCTTGGATATGAACATATGATTAAAGGAATGGCGTGATTCATTTATCAGGAGAGATTAAAGAGCGGCATCTGCGCAGCCTAGCTGGGGGACAATTAAGAAGCAAATCGCTAAGTGTATACCACCAGGCAGCTGGGGATGGGGGAGGCAAGAAAGGACAAATGGGAGAACCTGCCCATCTGAAGCTGGGGATGGAGGGGGTGGGGAGTCTGGGGGTCATCAACACCTCAGCCCTTGGAGAGGATGCCACGGATATCAATCAGGCCCCATGGGGAGTGAGGATGAACCAGGCCACTGATCGTTCCAGTACCTGACATCCCATCTCTCATCTTTGGGATTCTGTACAGATTCTCTTACCTGAGAAAACCCAGCTCCCTTCAAGCATCAGCTCAAGCACTACCTTTCCCACAAGGCCCTTTCTTATCTTCCAAATGGTTAGTGTTCTGCTTGCCCAAATTACATAAGTTTGGTGTTGATTTCTTACTGTAGGTTTTCTTTCGAGAAGAACAGAAGCTACCGCCAAGCAGACGCCGTAGTGATTGCCTTTGTATTCCCAATGACTATCGCAGTGTTTGGTGCCTTTTTTTTAAACCAGTCTCATGATTTGACCAGTCCTGGGGCTCCCGGTGAGGAAAACCTACCAGTGCAGCCCCACCCTGCCTCTCAAACTTTGTTGCCTAGAACCCCTGCCAGGGTCTCAGCTAATATATGTCAGGCTTCAGGCTTCCTAGCTTGGAGGCCAGTTTTCTTCCATGTCATCCTGCCTTTACTTGGCATATAATAGGACCTTATATTTAGACTTGGAAGAAACCTCAGTGTTCTACAGCCCCCTCTTTAGAGAAAGGGGAATCACTGCTTGTTGAATCACAAAGCTGCAGTCCTTTGTTACTCCCAAGGTCGCTGCTTATGTCCAAGCGGTTTGAGTAATTATGGCATCTTGTTTTAGGGAAAGGGCACTGGGGGAAGATGGGTTGTACTCTACTGGGTACAACTAACCTGAGGGAAGCTTTGACCTTAGTACACAGGGAGCCAACTAATTGCCATCTGGTTATCACCGTATGGTTATGATGTAATTCTGGGGACTAAAAGCTGAAGGCAGACCCCAGGGATCATTTGATCCCAACAATCTCCTTTGATGAAGAAGCCACACAAGTTAATGGCAAAGACTTGAATTTTGACTGAGACCCTAAAGATAAAATAAAGATGGGCCCTTTGTTGACCATGCAGATACCTGGGCATCTGAACTCTTTGGCTGATAAAAATCACCTTTGGGTTACGTACTCTCTAAGCATATGAGCCCAGCACCAAGGACAATATGTGAGGTGCTGAAAGGAAAGCTCCTCCAATCATTGGACAGCACCCAGTTAGTCTTTGGTCTCAGTGGTGTTGTTGATGGGAAAAGGAGGGCAGCATTGACACTACTAATTAATCCCGGAGACACTCACCTGGCAGTCTGAGCTGGATGAATGTAGGCCCAATTCTGAGTTGAGCCAGAAAATGATCCAAACCATTTGAAGGTGGAAACAAAAGATGGAGTCGGTCAAACCAAATGTTAGTGTCTAGCATTATCCCTATGAATGTTTCCCTTCTGCCACCAAGTCTGTCCAAAACAGAAGCCCGATGAAGTCCTTTGTCTAAGATGGAGTAAACCTTCACCCCTCAGTCTTTGGTGGTTATCCCATCCTTCCCATCTTTTCACTAGATCCCTGGTACCCAGAATTTCCATCCCTCTTCTTCATCCGTGTTCCCTGAGACCCCCTCCCTGCCTAACAGCAGCTGCCAGATGAAAACTCAGATACTATTAGTGTTCAAATGTTCACAGGTGAAAATTCATGGTAAATAACTAGGGATGTGATTTTTTTGGGGGGGGAAGGGAGCTTGGTGAAGGGGATGAAATGAGAGGGCAGAGACTAGTAAAAGAGCATAAATTTCGAATTGGAAGAGATCTCAGAGGCCTCATTTTACAGAGGAGAAAACGGAAGTGAAAGAAACCTTTCACAAGGTCACACAGAGAGCAAGGGCCAAAGGCAACTCTGGCGAATGCTCCTTGTGCCGTACAGAGATGGCTGCTGACCCAACAAAAGGTTGAGGGGGAAGACCGGGTCCCCTTTGTTTCTGCAAAGTCCAGTCAAGGAATTACATTGAGGACAGAGGTTCAACTGGGAGGAAAAAAAGCATTTTCTACTGGGAAAGGGCTTGGTAATCCGAGAAAAAAATGTGAATGATTATAATTGCCTTTCCTTGGAAATTTTGAACTCTGACAGAGCTTTCCAGTCTTAGTTTGAGCTAGGTGAAGGCACGAAGGCAGCAGATGGATGAGATGATTTCCAGATGACTTCCAGGCTGTCAGCTTGAATAGTCTGATGACCTTCCACAGGACCAAACTACATGACTATAGGGTAAAAAAGCCTGTGTCTTCTATTCCCTCCCATCCCAACCCCATCGTTTCCTTATGTTATTCATAAGGCTTTCTGAGCAGTTAAGCTCAAATTATAGGTCTAACTAGGAGTTTATCTCCCTGAAAGCCTGTATCCTGACTCAGAAACTGCAGGAAATTTGACAGGGTCAGAAGGAAAAGAAAATTTATTTCCATACTGAAAGTAATCAGGGGAAAAGAGACGCACAGTCCAAGTGCAAACCGAGAGAGAAGAGAAAGGGACCAGCAGAAGTGAACCAGGCTGTTCCACCAGGCATTGCTCTTTGGCCCTCGTGGCTGATTTTTTATCAAAAGGCTAACCGATGGGGGCTCAGCCCTAGAGAAGTTATATGGTCAGCATAGTGAAAGAAATGGGGTATTCTTTTGGGCATGGGGGAAAGAGAAAAAAAGGGGAGAAAGGGAGAGAAGGGAGGAGGAGGAGAGAGAGGGAGGGAGGGAAGGAGGGGGGAGAGGGGAGGAGAGAGGAGGGAGAGAGAGAGAGAGAGAGAGAGAGAGAGAGAGAGAGAGAGAGAGAGAGAGAGAGAGAGAGAGAGAATGAGAACGAAAACATAAAGGCTCAGAATGTAGGAAGGATGAGGGCTTGATGTGGGAGTGCAGGAGACTGGGTTCAACGGACCCACCCATCCCACATCACTTAAGAAAAACCCATTCTTCAGTGTTTCTGATAGTCAACACTCAAGGCAAGGCCTTCCTTTCCAGAAGTTGTGCTCTTATGTCAGTCTACTGGGACACAGGAACAAGGGGAGGGGTGGTTTGACTAAGCCCCAAGCCTGTATCCACACTTACCCCACTGTGTGCATTGTGGGGGTCGAATTGCCATGTCTGTCTAAGCTGTCTCATAGGCCCGTGGAACCCTCTGAGCCCACCTTATTCACTCTCTCAATCTGGCTCCCTCCTCTTCAGTTGGGCAAACAAAGGCTCAACTGAAGGGCAAAGCTGGGGGTCTGCCCCTCCCCCATCTCTCTCCCCCTTCCCTTACTGTAGCCTCTTTCTTCCTTCCCCCTTCCTGGGGACTTGGCCTTGGGAAGGTATTTAAATTATAACATAAAAAAGACAGCAGGCACTGAGAAGAGAAAGCCCTCCTCCCCAGAGGGAAGGATCTGGGGCTGCTCCCTCCAGGGGACAAAGCGACTGAAGAACATCCCAGTGGAGAAGTCCGATCCCAGCATGGCTCCCCATCCCCAAGGGCTAAAAGGCTGCTCCCGCGTGGCCCAAGGGGAATGTCCGAGCTATGCTGTCGATTACTTTGAAGGAGGCAGGAAAGGGTTCTGAGTTTTTCTCCGGACATTCTTCTCCTCTTGCCGTCTCTCTGTGGCAGGGGTAAAGAGCCACCATGTTCCGGAGTGTCCTCCCCGGAAGGGGCTGGAATAGGTCTTTCCCATGCAAAATGATGGTGCAGATTGAGGGGCGGGAAGGCGTGAGCCCCAGCATCCTTTGGGAGAGGCGTTTGCCTGTAGCAAGCCACGCTGGGAGAGGGACATCGGAGCAAATGTCATGGGCTACGCACTGGAGTCCCCCAGCTTGGCCTCCGTGTCGCTGTCGCTCAGGTAGCTGTGAGAGTATCGGGATCGGCCGGCGTGGTCCAGGGGGTCATGCTCATCGTCTGATCGGTCGAGGGCAAGGGACTTCTGGTAGCTGGAAGGGCTGCAAGGAGAGAAGAACAGACTCAGTGGGGGGCCCTTCAGGAGCCCCCAAAGCCAACTCTGGCGGCATCCTCTTCTTTTGGCCACTGCAAGCAGAGGGCAACCCAAGGCCAGCATGGGAGCCAAGGAGCCCTCATAAATAACCAGGGGTGAAAGAAAGGAGAGAAGCCTTGTGTTGGGCATTTAGAGCTCTTCCTGTCCTTCTTCTTTTTAATTAAAACTTTATTTACAAAACACATGCATGGGTAATTTTTCAATTTTAAACCTTGCATAACCTTCTTCCCCCCACCCCCTTCCCTAGCTGGCAGGTAGTCCCATACATGTTAAATATGTTGAAATACATGTTAGACCCAATACATGCTCTTCCTGTCTTCTTACACTTTATTCTCATGCACATTCTCCAGGATCCCCCATGTGCTGTTTCTTCCACGGAGGCCTCATCTCCAGCCTCCAGATTTTTACACTGGCTGGCCCCGATGCCTAGTGTGCTCCCCCTCTCTCACCTCCACTTCTTAGAATCCTCTTCAGGATGTGGCTCAGACCCCGCCTTCTGCAGAAAGCCCTTCCTGGTCCTCCCTTAGCTTCCAGTGCCTTCCTCTCAGATCATTGCCCTCTACTCTGCAGCTTGTGGAAATCCAGTTACTTACATTCTAACTCCCACATTAGAACAGAAGCTCCTTGGGGCAACCAGCCCTAGAATCAAGAACCTGAGTTCAAATCTGGCTCAGACGCGTACTAGCTGCGTGGCCCTGGGCAAGTCCCTTATCCTGACTGCCTCAACAACAGCAAAGAATGGAGGCTCCTTGATGGCCCGGGTCCAAAATGTGTCCGGAAAACGTGGGAATGGAGTGTTCTAGTGAATAGAATAAAGTAAATTCCACGTACGATCTCTCAGTTTTGGGAGAATCTGAATATACATAAAACACAAACTAGACCAAAGAATCATCCTCTGAAGAGTCAGAATTTGAGTTTTCTAGTGTCCAAGAGTCCCACATGACAAACCCGGATTATTATAGCCTGTTCTACACACACATACACACACTCACACAACTGTTGAGATCAGAGTTGAATTCAGGGCCTCCTGACTCCAGAGCTAGCGCGCTCTGCTGCCCCAAGGAACTTCCATTGGAACGTGGGAGGCACCATGTAAATAAGTCGATTCCAGCAAGTTACAGGGTAGCTAGCTGCCCCCAGGACCGCAGCTTTTAAAAGCCAGTTCTCCTAACCTTGGTTGTGTCTTGGACCTGTCGGGCAGCAGGAGCCTACAGACCCTTCTCAGAAGCAAGTTTTTAAATGTATAATATGAGATATAGGAGATGACAAATGAAACCAATTATGTCTATTTATGGGTGTATATGTATATATATACATACATACATTATATATATATATATATATATAATATTTTAGATGTAATATAAATAATATGTGTTTTAAAGTAAGTTCGTGATCTCCATGTTTTAAAGCTTGCTGGTTGTTTGGATTCTGCACTAATGACAATTCTCTCGTTTTTAGAAGAGATGATGGTCTGAGGAGACGTGAGGGAAGCAAGGCTTCTATTGCAAAGGAGCAAGGGCAGGGAGCCGTTCTGATTTGTACCCTAAGGATGGGAGACTGGGAGCAAGATCCAAGTGTGAATGGAATGGGAATGGGGGTAACAACTGATTAAATTAAGACCCTAGGTGTCCCTCCATCTGCACACTCCCTGCCTAGAGGCTACAGACCCTGCTCTTGCATCCCTGGGATTATCTGGCAGGACCCAGGGTCCTAGGTCATTTAAATTGTCATTTTGTGCCATGAAAGTCCTTGGAGCCACAGACAGAAGCCGGTGGACAGGGGTGAACAGATGCTAGATAGTGCAGTGGAGAAAGCGCTGAGCCTGCGCTCAGGGTAATCTGAATCCAAATTTGCCCGCAGAGGCTTACTAGTTGTGTAACCCTGGGCCAAGTCAAGTTAGCTACTACCTGCCTCAGTTTCTTCATCTGTAAAATGGGAGATAATAAACCTGTAGTTGGGAGGACTGAATGAGATGATAATTGTAAAGTGCTTTAACACAGGACCTGGCACATAGCAGACCCTATGCAAAGGTTAGCTATTATTATATTCTTCGCCTCCCTAATACCCAAGGGATTCTCAACCAACTTTCTCAGTATCACAAAGGAAAAAGTCCCTTGGCATCCAGCTGCCGAGCCCTTTCCATTTTGAACATTTTAACCAAATTGTTTAAAAAGCCTTCTTCCCAGAGAGCTGAGCCGGCATCTCTCGTTCAGGGCTGTCGAGAACAATTTGGCACATGGACTAATTCCCGCTGGAAGAGCCTGTAGTGGCAAGTCCCACTCCTCCCTCCTCTTCGCTGCAGCTTCCGTGCCCTGAATTCTCCCCGGTCCCTGCCACCAGATGGGAAATTAGGCCTCCCTCTCCACCACTCCCCTGCGCCACTTTATCCGCCCCCGTGCCAGCGAGGGCCTTGGGCCAACTAGGTTCTGACGAGCTCCCCTCCCGGCCTTTTTTCTTCCTGGCTTCCCAGCCGAGTGCTTTGGTTCTGGCCTAACGCCACCTGTGTCGATGGCGACTCCAATTCCCCAAGGTGACAATGTACAACAACTCCAGATTTGCTCCCGTTTCCCAGAGAAGGAGAATGTATCTAAGAGGGCAAGAACGGGACTTTTTCGGTCACTGATCTCCCCACCCAGGCTATAAAAAGGGACAGGGGGCTCAGAGCTAATGAGGTCCAGGCCTGACCGTGCTTTATCTTCCCATCACTGGGTTTACTCCCCAGATGAAAGCAGCACCGGTCTGGGAATTAAAGAACCTGGTTCAGACCTGCACTTAGGGCCCAGGTAGTGCTGAGTAAGTCACTTAACTTCCTCATCCGCTGTCTCCTCAGGCCTGGACTAGATCCCCTCTAAGGCTGTAAATGTACGAGCGTGTCCCGAGAGCCAGGACTTGGAGGTGTGCTTTCACCTGGATGGGAAACCCCAAGGTGAGGAAATTCTTTTTGCCAAGGTAGGCTGGCACCTGGGTCACTGAGAAATCATGGGACTTGCCTCACAGCCAGGACGGATCGGTGCTGGTAAAACCCGAACTCGGGTCTTCCTGGTTCCAAAGCCAGCTCCTGATGCCCTAGGCCATGCTCGCCTCAGCTTCAGTAATGATGTAACACTTGGACTCGGGAAGCCTTGGTGCAAATCTCACCTCGGACCCACACTGAGCAAATTACTCCCAAACGCCTGGGACCACAAACATCATCAGAGCTGAGATGTTGACGGTGCTTTGTAGACCATTTTCCCTACCTTATCTCATTGAGCGATACAACAATCTTGTGATAGGGACTATCATATGCCCCCAGTTTTGACTGAGTGGGGCTCAGAAAGAGTGAGGGGCTTGCCCAAGGTCGCACACACATTTACTAAGAGTCTGGAGCAGGAGCAGTGGGTATCACTGAATCTAAGGACAGGGCTCCATGTCCTATACCCGGGCTGCTTCTGACCCAGACACAAATAGGCATTCTCCCCCTGCTGGGGGTGACCCCTTTCCTGGCAGCACGGCTCTGTTCCCTAGGCAGGTGATGGTCTCTCCCTCCTCCGCACTCCCGGACTTCCTGCGTTCTCCCAAGCACCCCCTTCTACCGATCTGTCTCTTAGGACCAAAGACCCCAAGGATCACGGGCCAGAGCAGGGACTCTTCACCCGGGCCGGGGAACTCGCTGTATAACTTGTGTAACTCTGTCATAGGATGAGCTTCCTTTGTAATACAGGGCTTTTATTTTATGCATCTAAAAATGCTTCTGAGAGGAGCACAGAACTCACCAGACTGCCAAGGGGGTGCAGGGCCCTCAGAAAGGCTAAGAAGTCCTGGACCAAGGGAAGGCCGTGCTAAGGGGCCCTTTGGGCCAAGGCTTCGGCCCTGAGGAGTGAGACCAAGGATTTGGTTTGGCTCTGGGAGGTTCACGCAGTCCCCAGAGCTCAGGGGAAGGCAGGTTCCTGCTCCATCAAAGGCCCTGTTCCACCCTGCCGCAGACCCAGGCCCGCAGGCCGCCAGGCCGGCTCATTTCTTCTGGTCTCCGGCCCACCAGAGACGACCCAAGCAGGATCCGAATGTGCGCCAGGCCCCTGCCCCGCCTTTGAGCCGCCGGGCCCGCCCACACCCGCACACGGCATGCAGAGAGTGCTGGTTAGTTGGTGAGTCCGGGTACACACGGAGGTCTGGAGAGGTCCCTGAGGGGCCAGAAGGCCCGGGCTCCCGGATCACGGCTGGCTCCGAAGGAGGCCCCAATGCCCCACGCAGTCACCCTTCCTCGTCCTGCCTCTGACGGCAGCGGTGACCCCCCCGCCAGGGGACGGGCAGGAAGAGATGCCCAGAAGGGCCTCAGCTAACCAAGGGGCAAGCGGAGGAAGGAGCCTGGCCAGCCAGCCTTTCATCTCCAGAGGGAGACAGGGAAGCTCGAGCTGGGGAAGGCGAAGGGTCACTGCTTACACTCTCTGCTCTGAAACCCAGCGGTGACCGCGAAAGCTGGGAAGCAAACGAGATTTTATAGGCTCAAAGATCCTTCGTTCTACGGGGGGAACCAAGGGAGCGCCGGTGATGGGGTGACGAGCAGGGGCGGGGCCACCGTCTCCTGGGACCGCGGCCGGCGCTCATGGCTGCTCCCGAGTCAGAGCCAAGGCCGATGGGTTAAGCCCATGGAAGGCGACGCAGCGCCCCCTGCCATCTGTGCCCACAGCAAGGGGCAGAGGCACAGAGTGCGCCCCTGGGGCCATGGCTCGGCACCCGGTACCCGCGCCATCTCTGCCCAGACCGCCTCAGAGCCCTCTCCTGCAGGTAAGGAACTGCGCGCCCTCCCGGGCCATTAGTAGGGGGTGGCGCACACCGCACCCGCATGCCGCGCTCCCCGCGGGAGCCACCTACTGCTCAGTCGCTCTCGGGGCGGTACAGGTAGCGCATCATCAGGCTGTCCACCTCCTTCTTCCTCTGCTTCTCCTCCCTGCGAGCCTGCCTGCTGGCCCGGCCCCCGCCCTCGCCCTCCGAGGCCGGCCCCGGCCCCTCCGGGCCCTTCTTGACGCTGGAGCCGCTGCGGCATGAGACGGTGGAGCCGCTGGAGGAGGAGGAGGAGGAGGAGGAGGACTCGGAGTCCGAGGACTCGGTCTCCTTCTTCTTCTTCCTCTTCTTGGATTTCTTCTTGCTCTTCCGGGAGCGGGTCTTGCCGCGGTGTTTCCGCCTGGAAGAGCGCCCTGATGCAGAGCTGCTGCTGCTGCTGCTGCTGCTGCTGCTGCTCCTGCCTCGGCCCTTGCGCCTGCTCCGAGACCGCGACACGTCGGCGGCCGAGGCGGAGCGGCGCATGGTGGTGGTCTCTCTGTCTGCGGCGCCCAGCCGGGCGCTCCGGACGCTCCTGCGGTCGTCCTCGTCCGAGCCGGGCTGCAGGCTGCTCCGCTGGAACTCGGCGGGCTTGTAGCTCAAGACCTCGTTGATGGCGGCCTCCAGGTCCGGGTCGAGGCAGGAGCGGGGCCCGAGGGCGCGGAGGCCGGAGCCGGCGGGCTCGTCGGAGGTGACGGTCCGGGGCCGGGGGGGCACCGACAGGCTGCGGGCCAGAGAGGGGTGGCTGTACTGGGAGTGCAGGTCACTCAGAGCCACGCTGGCTCCGTCCTCGTCCCAGTCGTCCAGGCAGCTCCGGCCTCGGGACAGGCGGGACTCGGGGCTCTCTCGCCCTGGCCCGGAGGCCCTGCTCAGGCTCGGGCTGAGGGCGCCGGGGAGGCCCTCGAGCCGGGAGGTGCTGCGGCGAGAGCCGGGAGAGCCCGACAGAGAGAAGCTGAAGGACGACCAGGTCTCGTCGTCCCGGCCGCTGCGCCGCGTGGCCGAGGAGGCTCGGCTGACGGGGGCCGAGACGGTGGAGGACCGCTCTGGGTCGGGAGCCCACCTCTTCTCCAGCCCCCGGCTCACCCTGCTCCTGACCTCCGAGAGGATGGCGCTGCCCTCGTCCGCATCCTGGGCCTTCTTACAAGGGCCGGCCTCCCCGGCGGCGGGGCCTCGGCGGGCCTTGCGGGGCGGCCGCTCGGGGGAGGCCGCCCGCTCGCTCAGGGTGGTGAAGAGGGACCCCTCGTCCCCAGTGCCCCCGATGGAGTCCTTGAGGGTGAGCCGCTTTCGGTAGCTCAGGGAGCTCAGGGCGGAGGCCGGCCTCTCCTCCGGGCCCTTGCCCTCCTTGGGGACTGTGTTGAGAGACAGTCTGAGAGGGGCGTGAGCCCGAGAGGGGAGAGCCATGGGCGGCGAAGGAGACGGAGGGTGTGGGAGAGAGGGGAGAGAAAGCACAAAGGAACAAGCATTAAACCCAGAGAATAAAGGCCCAGGAGGAGGGAGGGGAGGGCAGAACAGCAGCGGCAACAGCAGCCCTGGCAAAGGGGGAGGGAGAGCTTCGGAGGAAATGAAGCAAAATAATTTGCGTCAGTGAAAATAGCTTCACGGAGAATGTCATGTAAATTAGACTATTGTTCTATTTCATCACTTTTCCCCCCACTAAAACGTTTAGTTCAATTTATTTCATTGTCAACTACCTGGAGCCTCGTGCGGCTCCGAGACGGATGGCAGCGGGGCGGGGACAGAGGCATTATCTGCAATAACAAAATGTTGCTCGGCCGAATAAATTAAACCAATTAGAGGTGGCCACTGGGCGCCGGTGGGGAGGGGGCCGGAGGCCGGGGAGGGGAGCGGGGAGCCGGGCGGGAAATCGCTTCTGCTACCCTGCCCAGTTAGCATCCCATTCACCCTCCACTGGCCCATTCTGTGCCCCACAAGGGGGTGGGGAAGGAGGGGACCGTGGCAGAGGGGGAAGCTGGCGGGGAAAGAGAGCTGCCCCTCTTCTCGGCTGCCATGTCAGGCAAGAGACCACCACAGACCTACAGAAGAAGGGCGAGCTCCCTGAAAACAAAAGCAGCCCCCCCATCCCTGGCAACTGGCTTTGGTCATGCTCGGAAGGGGCTGTGTGATACCCAAGCTCACCAGGCGCTGGGGCTGAGCTGGTAAGGGAAAGGAGAGAGCCGGGACCTGCTGGCTCCCAGTGCCTTGTGTTTCATTACTCCCAAAGCCCCAGAAACCCAGAACAAGCAAGGGCCTTGGCTGTGAACTCTCACCTCCCCCTGCCCCTGCCCTCCCCATCCCGGCCCTGGCCCATTAAGATTAAGGAAGCCCAGCCAATTTCTAGACCCGAGGTCTGCTGCTGAAACAGGAAAGGGTTAAAGGAAATACATCGGGGGAGGGCCCGAATAACCTGGTCCACCTAGTCCCAGTGGCCAGAAAACCCTCGGAAAATTCCCTCCCTCAGCAGCCCGGCCTGACGTGGACAAGCACTGTTGAGTCACCCACGTGGGAATGAGTAACTCCACTGGGGCCTCGTGGCAGACTCGGGCCCTTCCAGGCTTGCCACGCTCCCCGGAGCCGGGCAGGGGGACAAGCCCAAGCAGGACCCGCGAGGAGGGTCCGAGGGGACAAGCCCCGAGCTGAGCCCGCCTAATAGCTGCCCCTCCCGCCCCCCGTGGCCCCCACGCCACTCACCTGGAGCTCTTGAGGCTTCCATCATCTGAAGCAGCCTTGGAAGGACCCTTGTTTTTTGACAACCAAGACTTGACGCCATCGACCCGGTCTTCCAGCTCGGAATCCACGTCGGAGTCGCCCTCGCTGCTTGGACAAGCGCAGAGAAATGGGCAGGGCCGGGGAGGGGGAGGAGAGGAGGTTATATCACACAGGGTCCACAAGCCGGGTGAGAGGCGGAGGAAGCGCTTCCCTCGTGGAGGGGTGGGGGGATGGGGGGAGACATGCTTCTTAGTGGGAGGGGGAAACAGGTAGGAAGAGGAGGGAGGTTAGAGGCAGCTCACGGCCTAGGCAGGGGGCCCTGTCCGGCGCTCAGCACAGCGCCTGGCACACAGTAGGCGCTGACTCTTCTCCCTCGAGTTACACAACTGCATGACCTCCCCAAAGCACGACGCAGAAAGATACAGATGCCACCCCCCAGTGGGCGCTCCTTGGCTGGTAGGAAGTAGACCGGCGCAACCAATCAGAAGAGATCGACTGGCAAGGCTGCCCACCCCCCCTTCTGTTAAAGGGCTCATTCAAATGAGGCCCCGGGAGGCAGACAAGTCTCCTTAAGTACTCAAGCGGTGGGGGGGTCTAGTGGAGTCCGGAGGCCTGCTTGGCGATGGCCGGGGCACTGCTGGGCAGAGGCTCCTGCCAGGATCACTTCCAGCTCGTCCTCAGGTACAGACAGAGCCCCTCGAGGGCAGGGACCGCCTGGCTTCTATTCCTGGGCCCCCAGGGCCTCGTGCCCAGTACACAGCCCTCACCTAATCAATGTTCGCTCCCTGACTCCTGGTCACTCTCACTCCAATAGCACATAAGCCCCCTGAGGACAAGACTGGTTCATTTTTGTCCTACTGCCTAGTACAGGGCCTGGCATGGAGCAGGCCTAGGTAAATAAAGGGCGATTCAAGGTCACCCCATCCTAGTAGAGCATTAACGCCTTGAGGGCAGGGGTGATTTTATATTGTCTAATATTTTTTGTTTCATTTGTATTATTACTAATATTTTGCTTTATTATATTCTGTTTTATATCGGCATCCCCAGTGCCTGGTACACAGTAGGGCCTAAATAAACACCTAGGGTATTTATTTAAGTTAAATTAAAAGGATTAACAAAGTCCTAGAGAAGAGAGAGGCCGAGAAGCAGGAGAAAGGACTCTAACCACCCCCTGCCATCCACACTCTTTAGGTTTCTCAGGACCACGGCTCTGTCCGCAGAGGCCCAGGCTGGCATCTGCTTTCCTCTGCCACCCTTACTCAGCTTGCCACCTTCTCTCCCTCCCGAGGCAGAGGACTTCCTAGCCCGGCCCCACCCCCACGGAGGCCCAGGGTCTCCAAACGTTGACGTTAGCATTGCTGGGTAAAAGCAACCACATCCAGGAACAAACTCACCCCCGGAGCTTCCTGGCAAGGATTCATCTCCTGCATGGCGCCAATGTAACATCCTCAACGTACACACCCTCGCTCAATAAACTCCAAGGGGAACGCTACCATCAGACAACCTCCCACCCGGCAATCAGACACCTTCACGATCCGGCCCCACCCCCCTTGTCCCCCTGCACCTCTGCTAGCTTCCAGCCAAACTTGCTGCTCCTCACACAGACCCCCGTCCCTGCACAGGCTGCGCCCCGCGTCTGGGAAAGAATCCTTACTCCCTTCCATCCCCAGGAATGCCTCGTTCCAAAGCCTTCTAGAAAAGGCTTTCCCCGACCCCCTTTTCCTGCCTATTTTCCCTCACTCCATCAGATACTGGGGCCCTCCTCCCTGAAATAACCTTGTATTTATTCACATACATTTTGTATACAATTACACCTGCTTACATCGTCTCTATCAATAGCAAGTTAGTGTGGGCAAGGACTGCGTTTTTGCCTTTGTATTTCTGTGCTTGGTATGTATTAGGTGCTTAATAAGTGCTTGCTTGTTGACTGATTGATAGGGAAGGAAAAAAAAAAACAAGCTTCTGAAATTTAGCAAAAGACAAGAACAACCACCAATTGCCGTTTCCTCCACATCTCTCTGCTACAGAAATGCCAGGGTTTCTCCTTGGTATAAATTTCCTTTCATTTGTGTCAACGGGAGAGGGCTGGCTCTTGAATTATGTTCTTGAATAAATAGCCACACACAAGCGCATTCGTACGCGAGCGCGCACACACACTCACACACCCCAAAGAGAAACCACCTGACACGCTTATGGGCCCATGTGAGAGCCCCGCTCTTGGGGAGGAAGAATAAATAGGTAGGTTTTATGGGCTTCTGTCAAATGCAAAATTACAGTAGAGACAGGCTAGCTGAAGCCCTGAGTAAACAGGATTTAACAGCCGCTAGCCCAGACCTCTCCAACGCGAGCCATGTGCCATCCCGGCCTGGCAGATTTACGGTGGTACGCAGGCCCGCGGAACACCGGTGCCACCTGATTTATGCATCCATGTTTTAAAAAAAACCCAATGCCCAAACCAGCCCTCCCCCCAGGCCCTCCCTCTCCCACTTCAGAGCTCCCTAATTTATCACGCCGTTCATAACCATATTGATCACTGGTGCCGAATGCAGGCCGAATCTATGTCTACACGTTAAAAGGATTTCTGTATAAATCTCCCTTAATGCTGCGCTGTTTACTGCTTTCATTAAGGTTATGGCAATAACAACTGTATCTATAAGTAAATCGAAACATTATTTTCCGGCCCGCCTTTCCACGCTCGATAACTCGGTGCTGGGGCCCAGAGCGGCTCAGGCCGGCCGGCCGGCTCCCCGCATCTGCCAGGACCCAGCTGGAACCAGTAGGGCGTGAGGCTGCTCCCAGCACCATCTTAAATGCGCATTTTATCAGCCTGCCCCAGAGCTCTCAGACACCAGGCTGTGGCAGGGCCCGGCTCGGGAGGCAGACAATTATAGGCTCAGAATAAGAATCCTCCTCGTTCTATTCCGGGCGGCCACTGGGGCATCGGGCGCCCGCCCGCCCTCCTCTCCCGCTCTGGCAGGACCGAGGAGGCCGCTCGGGCCCCTTCCCATAAAACAGTCAAGGCCGGTAAACAAACTCCGGGGCAGGCGGCTCGGGGCCGGTGGAGTTTTTAAATGGCCAGAATTAAACCTGGAGTCAAACACAATTTATGTCCAGGCTTGCGTGCTATTAGTTAACTGGGAGCCAAATCATGGGGGAACAAACAAACGGAGACAGAACGGCGGGGTATATTAATTGTGTGTGACAAGCGGGCTCCAGCGGCCCTCTATCACTGTTACACACTATTACATTTATCATTAGCTCTTATGGATTTCTTCACTCCTGCCAGCCCATCCTGGTCCCGGGAAGAGTCCATGGGTCGGGCGGGAGGAACGGGCAGGAGGGGGCTCGGGGCTACGCTGGGATCCCTCATGACCTGGGGGATGGAGGCCCGCCTGTCGTCTCCGCCCGCTGAAGAGCAGGAAAAGGAAGCTGGGAAGTGGGACTGGGCCTGGGGCCCTGGTACAACCTGACAGATGTGGTCTCTCACGTGCACACACACACACAGTTCTCTCAATGCCCAGGATACCCACAGGCAATCAAGTCCCCTCCATCTGGCATTCGTTATCGCCTCTGCCTGGGGAGCGGGCTGGTGCTTATTTGCATGAGCGCTTTCCCCAGACAAGGCCAATAGTAGAGCCCCCCCACTAGGGCTGCCAAACAAGGTAATAAGCCCTCTGACAAAAAATAATAATAATAAAGTCCCAGCTTCCTCCATTCTGGTTCAGGCCCCGAGTGAGAGTAAAGACTGAGATGAATTCTACCCCAATCTCTGGCTTACCTTAAGGGAACAGAGGCTCTTAACCTGGAGAGTTCACAGACCCCTAAGGGGTCTGCAGAGAGATTTCAGGGAGTCCTTTAGGTGGGGGAGGGGGCGCTTACTTTTCACTAACCCCTTACTGAAATTCATCACTCCCTTCAATGATTCAAAAGCATTATTCTGAGAAGGGGGGACTGGGTTGATCGGACTGAGAGGCCTTTAACATGAGAAGGGTTAAAATCCTCTGGATGGGAGGGGCTGGCTGTAACGAAGAGACAATCCCAGTGGGTAGAGGGGGTGGGGGAAGCTGGAACCCAATGAAAGGAAGGCTGTGGCCATGGGGTGGAGAGGTCTGCTCGGCAGAGCCCTCTGACTCATGGGAGGGGCCGGTAGGAGCCCAGAAGCAGCCTCACAGGCACTGGGCCAGCTCTTCTGACCCTGTCCGGGGGGATGGGGAGGGTCTCTGCTCCCTGATCCCACTCCCAGGGCCAGCTTCCTCACCAGAGCAGAGGTAATCCCTAACTAATCACCTGCCCCCCCCCCCCCAACGGCCTTCCGTGTCCCCTGCCCCTAGGGAGCTTCTGGGGCCCAGCCCTCCCTGCTCGAGTCTCATTAGGAAACGAGGTAGGGGATGTTACGAGTTAAGAGGCTTGACAAAGAAGGCGAGACGGGTGCCCACATGCTACATGCAGCGAAGTGGGGAGAGAACATGGACTCAAAGGTTAGAGACGCCATATAACAGACAGAAAATGCAAATGCTTTGATCCTCACAGCTTATTCTTTCTTTTCTGATACTTTGTCACCATGTCCTGCAAACTGGAAACGGGAAGAAATAAAAAATAAAGACTAGGTGGGCCGGACAAATAGGCAGTGGAGGCTGGGGAGGAGAGGGCACGACGTGGGGAGAGGGCCTGAGGGGGCTATCCTGCTGCTGCCATACCCGGGGGCACCAGGTTTACAGTTAGGGGAGCCGAGTTCAAAACCAGATTCTGTCACTAAATACTCAGGTGATCTCGGGCGAGTTACTTTATCTCCCTGAGCCTCGGTTTCCTCGTCTGTCAATTGAGGGAATGGGACTAGATGGCCTCAGGGGTCCCACCCAGCCCCTGCCTCTGGGGTCTCGTCCCAGCGCCACCTTCTGCCCATGGCCATGCCCTTTTGTTCCTGCCCCACACAGGGTGAGCCGGCAGGCTGCTGGGAGCCCTGGCTAATGGGGAAAGAGGGAAGAGCCCCTTCTGGACAGTGGGGGTGGGAGGAAATGGGAGAAGTGCCCAGAAAAATTCACGAGAGACTTTCTGAGGGAGAAGAGGTCCAGTCTGAGAGAGCGACGTGCTAGCCCCTCAGTCCCCCCAGCGCCCCATCCTCCGGCCTCCCGGATGCCTCGGCCCGAGACTACAAATCTGTCTCAGCTAAACCGTTCCCTGGGTGGGTTTTATGGGAGGAAATCGCTGGCACAGTAGCGAAGCGCCGGGCCCTTAAATCTCTGTTCTCCCCGGACTGGGACAGGCGCCATCGGAAACACAGCTAAACAGGGGAATAACTCATCCTGAGCAGGCAGAGGGCTGGGAGGGAGACAGGCGCACTGGGGGTGGGGGTGGGGAGAGTGAGGGAGGGGGCTTCTCCTCTGGAGGAGGCGATGCAGGGCGGAGGAAAGCAGCCCTGGGGGACCAGGCCCCGAGCCTCTCTGGGCTCTCGGCCCAGGGGGGCCCCGAAGACTCGCCTCTGACCCTGCGGGGACCCCAGGACAGTGGGCTTCCCTAGGCCATAACTGGGGCCTGGCCCCGGCACAGAGAAGGCCCCAAGTCTCTGCCTCTCTCTGCTTTGGGGCCCCTGCACCTCCCCCCGGCCCCCACCTGTTAATGAGATCCTCATTGTCGTCGCTTTCCATTTCGTCCTCGATGGCCGCCTGCAGGTCCCCGATGCGCTTGAAGGCCAGCTTCAGGTCCGCCTGCAGGCTCTGGTTCGCCGCTTCTAAGCTCTCCAGGTCCATCTCCTAGGAAGGGCACAGCAGCCAGACGGTTTGTGGGAGAGCCTCCCAGACCCCGGGAAGGTGCCCTGGGCTAACACCCCCCCAGGTCCCCAAGGGCGCAGGACCCCTGGCCCAATGGCAGCTCCAGGGGATGCCCTGAAAGACTCCAGACCACCCTGGTGGGTTGGAGCGCTTCTCCTCAGGTAGGGCCCCGGCTCAGTGCCCGTCACTCCGCCCGTCTCTCCCCCCAGGCTGCCCCAGCTCACCCTGCCCGGGGCCCCTGCAGCTACGGCGCTGCCACGGCGGCAGGGAGGAGCCCAGCGGGTGCCTCTGCCCCTCCCCGGGCCGCCGGACGCTCACCAGCTCGTGCTTCTTGCGGCTGGCCTCGGCCTCCTTTTTGGCCAGCTCTCCCATTTCCTCCTTGGTATCGCGGAGCTGCCGCTGCAGGCGCTTGTTTTGCTCTTTCTCCCGGCCCTCCGCGGCACTGCGCTGATCGCGCTCCTCCGTCAGCTTCTCCATGTTCTCCTTCAACCGGCCTGCCAAGTTCTGCAGGAGGGGCAGAGGAGGAGGGCAGAACAAGTGGGCGGAGGCTCTCCCTTGGGGGGGGGGTGCCCGTAGGACCAGCTGGACCCCAACGGTCCATGCAACAAACCCCCGTGTCATCACAGGACCAGCCGGACCCCAACACTCCGTCCCACCCACTCCCCTGTGTTGATGCAGGGCCGCACCTAAGCCTTCCCCAACTTGCCAGTTGTGTCCCAAAGGCTAAAAAGCCATCTGGGCACTAAGTCAAGCCTGCTTCCTGTGTTCCGGCACTGAGTGCAGGGAGTACGAAGGAAGGCAGAAGCAGAGCCTGCCCTCAGGGGGCTTACGCTCCAATGCGGGGCCTGGCAAGAAGTAGCCACAGACAAACAAGGAATACACGGAGAGAGGAATGAGGAGCTGGGGGCCCTTGGGAGACTCCGCTCACAGAAGGTGGGATTTGAGATGATCTTTGAGCACAGCCAGAGAATCCAAGAGAGGAAGGAAGATGGGACACAGCATGTGCAAAGGCCTGGAGATGGGAAATGAGCTAAACAGAGGGAGGAGGCAGGGGGGTGGGTGGGGACGGGCCCTGGGAGCCCAGTCCTAGCTTTAACTAGCTGGGACATCTTTTCCAAGCCTCATTTTTCTCCTCTGTAAAATGGGAAAAACTGGACAAGATGGTCTCAAAGGTCCCTTCCCTAGCAATATTCTAAGTTTCAAGTCAATGCATGGTTTTTCTAGATAGAATAAGGACCAAAGGACAGAGCAAGGGCAGGAAAATGAAGCCTGATGGGGCAGGAGATAGCCTGGCCACTTACTTCCTCCCTGTATGATCGTGGATAAGTCAACAAATCTCTCTGTAAAATGAGGGGGTGGAACAGAATGACCTCGGAGGTCCCCTTAGCCCCAAGCTAAGGCTCCCCACCCCCACTCCCGCTGGACTCTCAGCTAAGGCCCTGCGATCACCAATGAGGAGCAGCAGCCCTGGATTCCCACACGAGAGTCGGATCCTGCTTGGCCATAACGCCCTCGATGTCCCCGCACCAACTCTGAAGCTCATCTCCCCCTAACCCTCGCATTAGGGAAAGCCAGACTGAGACCAGGAGGCCAGGCTGGGCAGCAATGGCAGCGCTTGGGTCTGGATCCTCAGGGAGACCTAATGGTGGGAGAGGTGGTCTGAAATGGGGGAGGGGGCAGCATCCTGCCCTCCCCTCACAGAGAGTAGTGAACAATCTGGGGTGAAGAGGGACAGGGGAAAGAGGGGAGAGGGGAAATGAGGAAGAAAAAGAGAGGGAGGGAAGGAGAAAAGGAGAGAGGGAGAAAGAGAAGGAAAGAAGGAAAAAAGAGGAGGGGAGAAAGAGATAGGGAAAGGGAGAAGGAAAGGGGAAGAAGAGAAAAGAAGAAAGAGAGGGAGGGAAGGAGAGAGAGAGAGAAAGGGAGAAGGAAAGAGGGGAGAAGGAAAGAAGGAAAAAGGGGAGGGAAGGAGAGAAGGGGAAGGAGAGAGGGGTAAGGGAAAAGGAAAGAGGAGAAGGAAAGGAGGAAGAAAGGGAGAGAATGAGAGAAGGGAAAGAGAGAGGGGTAAGGGAGAAGGAAAGAGGGGAGGAAGGAAAGGAAGAAAGGGAGGGAAGGAGAGAAGGGGAAGGAGAGAGGAATAAGGGAAAAGGAAAGAGGGGAGAAGAGAAAAAAGGAAGAAAGAGGACAAAGGAGAGGGGGAAAGAAAAGGAAAGAAAGGGAGAGGGAGAATGGAGAGAAGGAAAGAGAAGAAGAGAAGGAAAGAGAAGAAAAGAAGGAAAAGAGAAGGGGAGGGGATAAAAGGAAAGAGAGAAGGGAGAAAAAAAGAGAGAGGAGGAAAGGGAGAAAGTGAGAGGGGAAAGAGTAAGCGGGGAGAAAGGAAAGAGAAGAAAGGGAGATGGGGAGAAATGTAGAAGAAAGAGAAGGGGAAGAAAAAGGGGAAAGAGGGAAGGATAAGGAGAGGGAAAGAGAAAAACAACAAGAGAGAAAGGAGAAGAAAGGAAAAGAGGGGAAAGAAGGAGAAAAGATGGGGGAAATGAAAGGGAGAGAGGGGAAGCAAAAAGGAAAGAAAGGAGTACAGAAGAAAGGGAATGAGAGAAGCGGGGGAAGGGAGAAAAATGGGGAAATGGGAGAGGAGGAGGAGAGAGAAGAATTAGTAAAAAGCAGACAAGGGGAAAAGGTGGAAAGAAAAGAGAAAGGAGGGGAAACAATGGAGAGGGGGAGGAGGGAGGGAAGGGGAGAAGAGGAGATGAGTGAGGAGAAATTAAATGAGATGAGAGGAGAGAGGAAGAATAGGGGAGGAGAGGGGGCGAGAGACGAGGGGAGTGGAGGGGAGCCAGCCCGGCACGAGGCTGTGGTCCGCTGCATATTTATGGCTCTGCTGAGGAGTGGGGTAGGAGGAAGGAGGGGAGATGGATGGGGGAGCGGGGAGGGGGCAGCGGGGAAAATAGGAAGTCGAAAAGCGGAGCTGCTAAGGTCCCTAGGCGGAAGGCTGGCGCTGAAGCAGAATATCAAGCAGGTGGGGGTACTGAGCTGGGAGGGCGGGGCCCGGGAGCTCCCCCGCCCCACTGACTGGGGAGCTCAGGGATAGGGGGTGTAGCGGGGGAAGGGCTGGGAGCCAAACTCCCCCCTACAAGGGGAGGCAGCACAACAGCTGGGCCATGGTCAGTGACCTCCCCCACACCCCCGCTGACTCCCCCGGAACAAGGTGGGGGGCTCAGAAAGATAGTCTGGGGACCTGGCTCCTCGAACTCAGGATCTTTGGTCCAAGCTTGGGGTGGGAAGGGGGGCAGCCACTGATGCCTTTTCTTTATCCAATGGAGGAAAAGGGGGTCCTGCCAAGGGAGAGGGGGATCCCAGAGAAAGGAATGGAAGCCTTACCCCTGAGGTGCCCTCTGAGAGGGCTTTGGAATCAGATGCTCAAAACCTGCCACTAACACTACCCCATGGCATCTTGGACAAGATACTTCCTCCTTCCCCATCAAGACCTCAGTTTCCTCATCTGTAACATGGGACAGTGAGGCTGTCTCGGATCTGAGTCCCTCTCAGCTCAAGATCTCTGGTCTCAGGATCTCGGTTCAAATCCCGGCTCTGCTGCTCACTCCCTGGACCCGCTGGATAAAGCTCCGTTTCGGGAGGACTGGCTTGGTCTCTGGGGGAGGCTCTCCCAGCTTGCGATGTGGGAGCCCAGGCTGAGGGCTCCGCCCTGACTTGGGGAGGCCCCAGGAGACGGCACGCACCTCCAGGCGCTTGACTTGGGTCTTCTCAAACTCCAGGCGCGTCTCCAGCTCCCGGATCTTGGCTTCCTGTCGGCTCACCAGCGACTTGTCCACCATGGACTGTTCCAGAAACTCCACTTGGCTCTGGAGAGCCTGCATCTGGAGGAAGATGAGGAGAGGGAGGACTCAGCAGACCAGGACTGGGGAAAGGAGCGGAGGGCTCTGGAGGAAGGGCGGCGAGGACGGGGGCCAGTCTAGAACCCCCTTTCCCTCTCCTGAACGTTTGTTTCTTTCTTTCCACAGAATACAAGGGAAGCTCAGCGCCCAAAAGCAGAAAAGGGAATGAGGGAGAGTCTGGGCCAGGCCTGGGCCGTACCCTCCAGGGGGGTGGGGGCTGCTCCCCGACACCCGGGCCCAGAAAGCCAAAAGCCCGCTACCTTCTCCTGAAGCTCCTGCTTCTCCTTATTGGCCTCTTCCAGCTGAATCTGGAGGTCATTCATTTGGGCCAGGTCCCGGGAAGCCTGGGGAAAGAACGGACAATGGGTCCTGCTTGTTCCGTCTCCCCTGACACAGCAGGGACTCACTAAATGCTTGGGGAGTTGTTTTATGGAAAAAGGAAGGCCTGGGAGAGGCCCATCCCACCACACCCCCTCCCACCTCACCCGGATGCGCTTTGGATGTCTATCAGTTAGTTAACAAGCATTTATTAAGCACCTACTGAGAGCAGGCACTATTCTAACAGGAGAGACAAGAAGGACGCACAGAAATGAACGCATGAAGGAAAAGAAAATTAATAGTTAAACGCGAGGCAGAGTGAGCGGGTTGGAGGGTTCAGGCCTAAGCTTAGTCTTGGAGGAAGGAAGGGGGTTTCTGGGTACAGGGAAAGAAAGAAGACATTGCAGATGAGGGCTGGTCACACCGAGGAGAGCAGAGGAGAAAGCCAGCTGGGCACAAGGCAAAGGGCCTCTGCACTGGCTTACACAAGAGCATGGGAGGCCTGGGGAGCCAATGTCTAGAGAGGGTGCAGAGGGAGATGGGAGCCGGTCCTGAGGGGCTTAAGAGCCTAACAGAGGAGTGTGCAAGGCTTGTCTAAGGACAATAGGGAGCCTCTGCTGTTTCCAGGTGGGGAGCAATGCCAGGCTCAATGGGTGCTGAAGGAGAAGGCAGGAAGGGAGGGAAAAGACAGGTCAGGGCCAGCACCTGGGCTACAGCAGCCTTGTGCTTCTTCATGAGCTCGTTCAAGTCCTCCTGGTCCTCCTCCAGCCGGCTCTGGATCTCATTCTTCTCTCGCTGAAGGCGGCTCACCTGCTCCTCTAGCTGGAGAAGGGTACAAACAGGGCTGTGAGGACCGCTGTCCTCAGGGTGCCCTGGCTGAGCTGCCCTGGGATAATCACTTAGAACGGACTGTTGCTGGTACTACCTTTCACAAGGCAAGGGGACTGCACAGATGTGCACAATGCAAGGGGCCCCTCTGAGCTACCTTATATAATGCAAGGAGACTACACAGATGTGCACAATGCAAGGGGCCCCTCTAAGCTACTTTACACAATGCAAGGGGACTGCACAGGTGTGCACAATGCAAGGGGCCCCTCTGAGCTACTTTACACAATGCAAGGGGACTGCACAGGTGTGCACAATGCAAGGGGCCCCTCTGAGCTACTTTACACAATGCAAGGGGACTGCACAGATGTGCACAATGCAAGGGGACCCTCTGAGCTATCTTATACAAGGCAAGGGGACTGCACAGGTGTGCACAATGCAAGGGGCTCCTCTGAGCTACTTTACACAATGCAAGGGGCCCCTCTGAGCTATCTTATACAAGGCAAGGGGACTGCACAGGTGTGCACAATGCAAGGGGCTCCTCTGAGCTACTTTACACAATGCAAGGGGACTGCAAAGGTGTGCACAATGCAAGGGGCCCCTCTGAGCTACTTTACACAATGCAAGGGGACTGCACAGATGTGCACAATGCAAGGGGCCCCTCTGAGCTACTTTACACAATGCAAGGGGACTGCAAAGGTGTGCACAATGCAAGGGGCCCCTCTGAGCTACTTTACACAATGCAAGGGGACTGCACAGATGTGCACAATGCAAGGGGCCCCTCTGAGCTACTTTACACAATGCAAGGGGACTGCAAAGGTGTGCACAATGCAAGGGGCCCCTCTGAGCTACTTTACACAATGCAAGGGGACTGCACAGATGTGCACAATGCAAGGGGCCCCTCTGAGCTACTTTACACAATGCAAGGGGACTGCACAGATGTGCACAATGCAAGGGGACCCTCTGAGCTATCTTATACAAGGCAAGGGGACTGCACAGGTGTGCACAATGCAAGGGGCCCCTCTGAGCTACTTTACACAATGCAAGGGGACTGCACAGATGTGCACAATGCAAGGGGACCCTCTGAGCTATCTTATACAAGGCAAGGGGACTGCACAGGTGTGCACAATGCAAGGGGTCCCTCTGAGCTACTTTACACAATGCAAGGGGACTGCAAAGATGTGCACAATGCAAGGGGACTGCACAGATGTGCACAATGCAAGGGGCCCCTCTGAGCTACTTTACACAATGCAAGGGGACTGCACAGATGTGCACAATGCAAGGGGACCCTCTGAGCTATCTTATACAAGGCAAAGGGACTGCACAGGTGTGCACAATGCAAGGGGACCCTCTGAGCTACCTTATACAATGCAAGGGGACTGCACAGGTGTGCACAATGCAAGGGGACCCTCTGAGCTACCTTATACAATGCAAGGGGACTGCACAGATGTGCACAATGCAAGGGGACCCTCTGAGCTATCTTATACAAGGCAAGGGGACTGCACAGGTGTGCACAATGCAAGGGGCTCCTCTGAGCTACTTTACACAATGCAAGGGGCCCCTCTGAGCTATCTTATACAAGGCAAGGGGACTGCACAGGTGTGCACAATGCAAGGGGCTCCTCTGAGCTACTTTACACAATGCAAGGGGACTGCAAAGGTGTGCACAATGCAAGGGGCCCCTCTGAGCTACTTTACACAATGCAAGGGGACTGCACAGATGTGCACAATGCAAGGGGCCCCTCTGAGCTACTTTACACAATGCAAGGGGACTGCAAAGGTGTGCACAATGCAAGGGGCCCCTCTGAGCTACTTTACACAATGCAAGGGGACTGCACAGATGTGCACAATGCAAGGGGCCCCTCTGAGCTACTTTACACAATGCAAGGGGACTGCAAAGGTGTGCACAATGCAAGGGGCCCCTCTGAGCTACTTTACACAATGCAAGGGGACTGCACAGATGTGCACAATGCAAGGGGCCCCTCTGAGCTACTTTACACAATGCAAGGGGACTGCACAGATGTGCACAATGCAAGGGGACCCTCTGAGCTATCTTATACAAGGCAAGGGGACTGCACAGGTGTGCACAATGCAAGGGGCCCCTCTGAGCTACTTTACACAATGCAAGGGGACTGCACAGATGTGCACAATGCAAGGGGACCCTCTGAGCTATCTTATACAAGGCAAGGGGACTGCACAGGTGTGCACAATGCAAGGGGTCCCTCTGAGCTACTTTACACAATGCAAGGGGACTGCAAAGATGTGCACAATGCAAGGGGACTGCACAGATGTGCACAATGCAAGGGGCCCCTCTGAGCTACTTTACACAATGCAAGGGGACTGCACAGATGTGCACAATGCAAGGGGACCCTCTGAGCTATCTTATACAAGGCAAAGGGACTGCACAGGTGTGCACAATGCAAGGGGACCCTCTGAGCTACCTTATACAATGCAAGGGGACTGCACAGGTGTGCACAATGCAAGGGGACCCTCTGAGCTACCTTATACAATGCAAGGGGACTGCACAGATGTGCACAATGCAAGGGGACCCTCTGAGCTATCTTATACAAGGCAAGGGGACTGCACAGATGTGCACAATGCAAGGGGACCCTCTGAGCTATCTTATACAAGGCAAGGGGACTGCACAGATGTGCACAATGCAAGGGGCCCCTCTGAGCTACTTTACACAATGCAAGGGGACTGCAAAGGTGTGCACAATGCAAGGGGACTCTCTGAGCTACTTTGCACAATGCAAGGGGACTGCACAGGTGTGCACAATGCAAGGGGACCCTCTGAGCTACCTTATACAATGCAAGGGGACTGCACAGATGTGCACAACGCAAGGGGCCCCTCTGAGCTACTTTACACAATGCAAGGGGACTGCACAGATGTGCACAATGCAAGGGGACCCTCTGAGCTACCTTATACAATGCAAGGGGACTGCACAGATGTGCACAATGCAAGGGGCCCCTCTGAGCTACCTTATACAATGCAAGGGGACTGCACAGATGTGCACAACGCAAGGGGACCCTCTGAGCTACCTTATACAATGCAAGGGGACTGCACAGATGTGCACAATGCAAGGGGCCCCTCTGAGCTACCTTATACAATGCAAGGGGACTGCACAGATGTGCACAACGCAAGGGGCCCCTCTGAGCTACTTTACACAATGCAAGGGGACTGCACAGATGTGCACAATGCAAGGGGACCCTCTGAGCTACCTTATACAATGCAAGGGGACTGCACAGATGTGCACAATGCAAGGGGCCCCTCTGAGCTATCTTATACAATGCAAGGGGACTGCACAGATGTGCACAATGCAAGGGGACCCTCTGAGCTACTTTACACAATGCAAGGGGACTGCACAGATGTGCACAATGCAAGGGGCCCCTCTGAGCTACTTTACACAATGCAAGGGGACTGCACAGATGTGCACAATGCAAGGGGACCCTCTGAGCTACTTTACACAATGCAAGGGGACTGCACAGGTGTGCACAATGCAAGGGGCCCCTCTGAGCTACTTTACACAATGCAAGGGGACTGCACAGGTGTGCACAATGCAAGGGGCCCCTCTGAGCTACTTTACACAATGCAAGGGGACTGCACAGATGTGCACAATGCAAGGGGACCCTCTGAGCTATCTTACACAATGCAAGGGGACTGCACAGGTGTGCACAATGCAAGGGGCCCCTCTGAGCTACTTTACACAATGCAAGGGGACTGCACAGATGTGCACAATGCAAGGGGCCCCTCTGAGCTATCTTACACAATGCAAGGGGACTGCACAGGTGTGCACAATGCAAGGGGCCCCTCTGAGCTACTTTACACAATGCAAGGGGACTGCACAGATGTGCACAATGCAAGGGGACCCTCTGAGCTATCTTATACAAGGCAAGGGGACTGCACAGGTGTGCATAATGCAAGGGGCTCCTCTGAGCTACTTTACACAATGCAAGGGGACTGCACAGGTGTGCACAATGCTCCAGTGTGCACAGTGGCACTGACTTCAGGGCTGCTTCTGACACAACACCTGTGGAGCCTGCAAGTGACTTTCATCCCACTCCCTCTTCCCAGGAGACTGAACTCCTGGAGGGCGGGATACTTTTTGCCTTTCTTGGCATCCCTCACTTTGCATAGTGCTTGAGGCATAGCAGGTGCTTAGCTTTGTTACATTCGTTAGCTCTGGAAGGATTTCCTTTAGGGGCCTCAGTTTCTTCCTCTGTTAAATGGGAGGGTTAGCCTGGTGGTTTCTGAGGTTCCATGAAGCCCTAAATAAATCAAGGATCCGCTTCCTTCCCTGGGCCTCAGTTTCCTACTTTTTAAAATGGGCAGGTTAGACTAGATGATGTCAGTTAAACAACTAGAGCTCCAGCTTCCTACTCATTCCAGCAGTGGGGAACCAAGCTCCAACCCTACCCCGGTGACCCTGGACCTCAGTTTCCTCATTAGGAAAAGAGGAAGTTGCTCTAGGTACAGCTAAGGTCCCTCCGGGTCGGAGACGTGTGAAAGGGCAGCCCTAACCGGAGAGCAACATCCTCATGCCAGCGGCCTGTGCCCCCAGTGTATGACGGACCCCGGGCACCTTCCTGGGGTGACGCCTCAGGGGAAGTCCCCAGAAGGACCCCTTGGGGGAAGCGGAAGCAGTAACTGTCTACACGGAGCAAGCAGACCCAAAGGAGAGACGGCTGCCCTGGCCCGGATGAAGCTCGAGGGTCAAGTCTGAGAGGTCTCCGGGCGGTGCTCCCGGAAGAACTGCTGTGCTCCCGCTCCCTAGCGCCCCAGGCCCTCCCGTATCCCCCTCCCCCCTTCTGGGCGGAGAGGGGGGAGGGGAGGAGACAGCCAACAGTGGCTTTAGCAAATGAATGAATCTATTAGCCCGTAATTCCAAACCCAAACGACTGCGTTGGCTCCTTCTCTGCCCCATCCATCTTGTTACCGGGCTGTGGGGAACTGGGGAAAGCCTCCGCCAAGAAATTTATTAACTCGGATTTAAATAAAATGGTAATTCTGTAACAGCCTTTTTTAACGCAATTAGGGAGTTTGAATCACTCACCTGCAAACTGCTGAGAGCCCAAATGCCACGGGGATAAATCAAACCCGCGAGATCGACATCTTTCCACGGCCCCGTGGGGGGAGGGGAGGAGGGGGAGCTCTCTCTGTGCCCCGCCTCCGTGACCTCCTCCCGGCCCCGCCCTTCCCCTCCCCCCCTTCCCTGTCCCCGGCCCCAAGCAGGTGCCCGTGGTTCAAATCACCATAATGAATTCTCTGTCGATAGGCCGAGAGGGAGGCGAGGAATTAAAAAGAAGCCATTAAATAAGGTCTCTAATTACCCGGCGCTTTCCATCACAGGCCGGGCCGGCCGCCTCCTTCCCTCGCGCCAGCACTTCCCGAATCTCTGGGTGCCTGTTTACATCCGCCGCCACATTAGCCGCCTTTATTTACGAGGCTGTGGCTGCGCCCCGCCCCCCAGGTGATTAACCAGAGGCGGGGCTCCCCAGGTCCTGAATTCTCTCACCAGCCTCCCCGCCCCCACCGCCACGGAGGCAGAGCCCCCCCCCCGGAAGGGAGGACCAGAGACTCGTTCCCACAGCCTGGGCCCAAGGCAGCGGGGAAGGGAGGGGGCGACTCAGCGGCAGAGGCCCCAACTCTCTAAAGCGGGCCTGTCGGGGCGAGGCCCCGGGGTCTCTTCCATGCCGGACCCTTTCAGAGGGGGGCTGTGAGACGGCTCTCCATTTTGCCATCAGCACCCTTAGGTGTGAATCTCGTCTCTGCTGTTTCCTTTTTTTTGCTGAGCAGTTGGGGTTCAGTGACTTGCCCAGGGTCACAGCCGGAATTGGAACTCAGGTTCTCACGCCTTGGGGGCTGGTGCTTTAAGCACTGCGCCCCCTAGCGGCCGCCGCTATCTCCGCTATTTACTAGCTGTGGGCGTTTCCCACCTCCCAGAGTTAGAAGCTGTACACCTACTGCCGGTTCGCCCTGGGACAGAGCCCTCTGCCTCCAAGGCGGGGGCACTGAATGCAGAGTTTCCCAGGAGCCATCACGGCTGCTCCCGCTCCCACCCGTGGCCACGGTGACTCCCGTCCCCGAGTCCTCACCCCGGTCTTGGCTTTGGAGATGTCATCGATCTGGAGATGAAGGTCCTCAATCTCCACCTCCATGGCCTTCCTCGCCTTCACAGCCGCTGCACAGGTGAACTCTGACTCTTCCAGCTAGACAGAGCCCACCCCCCAGAACAGCCGGTCAGAGACCCGGCCCCAGGCGGAGGGCAGCTGGGAGGGGCGGGGGAGGGAGCGCTGGGCCGGAGTCGGGGAGCACTGCACTCAAATCCAGTCCCTAGTTCCAATGCCATCTCCCGGCCAGGTTCCTACTGATGCATCATCCCCCCACCCACGATCTGCGTGCACCTTCCCAGCCATGTGTCTATGTACACGGTTTATGTAGCTCCCTTCCCAGCGCTGCCTTTCCATACATTCTCTCTGTAAAGATACTTGCTCGCTCACTTTTACCTACCTCAGCTTCCTCATCTGCAACAGGGAGCCCTAACAGCCCCTAACGCTCAGGATTGTTGTGAGGATCAAATAAGATGATAATTATAAAGCGATTAGGACGGTGTCTGGCCCGTAGTAAGTGCTACATACTTGTGAGCTATCATTATAATTACTGATTGTATAGACGCCTCCTAAAAGGAGAGGGAACATACATCCCTAGCACAGTGCCCGGTACATAGTAGGCACTTAATAAATGCTTGTTAAATGAACACATGCCAGATAGATTTGGCTTTTTTTTAAACGATAGGTTTGGAAACCTAGCAGGGAGGATTATGGGATTGTAGCCTTAAAGCTGGCAGGGTTATGGCGGGAACCCTTCTCCTAGCCTAGCTGCACAAAACAGCCTCCTAATGATGAAATTCTGTAATTCTCATTCTACGATATTATAGATCGAGCGGGGGCATTGGGTACAGGTTGGGGGTGTTGCTCCAGCTGCCTCTGAGGGGGAAGCCCTGCTCCGCAGAGCTATCAGGGAATGGCAGGAGGGAGGTGCAGCAGCCGGGAGAACTCTTGTCTTTCCGTCCCCATGGATCAAGCTCAAGAACAAGAGAAGAGCTAATCACAATTTGATGTAACACATTTGTAGGCAAGTACAAACTACACACAGGCCGCTGTGCTAGTGATGGGCTAGCAGCAGTGGGGTGGGCAGGATGCTGACTGGCAGGACCCCGGGGCCCTGGGTTTGAATTCTGACTCTCAATGACTCACCACTGTGTGACTTTCCTGGGCCTCCCTTTTTCCCTCAGCTGGGGTTAAACTAGATGTCTTCTAAGGTCTCTCCAGCTCTGGGTGCCGGGGGCTAACACTGAGACCATCTCTCGGGAGTACCTGATTCTTGAGCTGGGCAATTTCCCTCTTGCTGGGTGCGCTGTTCTTCAGGTGGTCCAGCATGATCTGGGCGTCCGCCAGCAGGGCCTTGGTCCGCTTCAGGTCCTTCCTCAAGCGCTTCTCAGACTCCAAGTCTCGCTGACTCACCTGTGTGAACTCAGGCTGTGAAACCTGGCTGGCTGCCTCCCCGCCATCCCCAAAATGCATCTCCCTATTTCAGGAGGGCCGTCATCTTGATCACATCCCTCTCCGGGGTCCTCACCAGCTACCTTCCCTCCTGGGACCCCATTCTCCTGACTGGTGCCCCCCTACCCCGGATACTTAGGAGAGGCCCAGCATGACTCACTTAATTCTCTGAATTTCTCCCCTCACTCTGCAGCTGGCACCCCTCCCTTCCCCTCCCAGCTCCCCTTTATGTGTAGCCTTTTTATCTGAGAGGGTTAAGGGCCTTGAGGAGGGGCCACATCCTCAGGGTAAACTTAGCAGTGTCTGGCACATAGTAAGAGCTTGATGAATGCTCTATCGATCAATCAATGGATCAATCATTTTTCCTCTCTGTATTTATCATTATCTATTTTCCCATTTATCCATCTGTCCACTGCTTTCTCTTGACTATTTATTCAAGCATTTTATCTAACATTCTCTCTGTATATTTATCTAACTGCCTTATCCAGCTATTTGTCTGTATATCTATTTTTCTCTATATCTCCACCTACCCACCTACCATTTCTCTTCCTACTTATCTACGTATATTTATTTTTCTATCATCTACCTTTGTAGGTCAGGTCTTGAGAATACACTTTCTCTGTATATCTATCCATCCATCCATCCATCTGCCTCTTTTCTGTCCGTCCATCCATCCATCCATCCATCTAGCCTGCCATTCTTGGGGCCACTCATGGCTGAAAGGCCCAGCCGCCTGACCTCCGTGACCCACCGTGGCTCCTGCCACTTGCAGGATGTGGGGCAAGGAGGTGAGAGCCTGGCCAGGCCCTGCCTGCCACCAGGCCTGCCAGCAGAGCCCAGCCCTGACCCAGCTCTCTCTCACCTGGTCACTGAGGGCAGTGAGCTTGCTCTCCAGCTCCCTCTTCTCCCGTAGAACCTTCTGCTTGTCTTCATATTCCTCCTCCAGCTGAGCTTCCATCTGCTTCAACTAAAGCCCCGGGGAAGAAAGAAATGCCCATCAGCCTGTGCAAGGCTGAGACACCCTCTCGCCATCATCCCCCCGAGTTCCTTCTCCACAAGGAGAATAAAACAGTGTGCTCAGGCTCAATGCCCACGATGCCTCTGAGAGGGAGCACAAGGCCTCCAGGCCTCAGTTTCCCCACTTAGAATAAGGGGCTTGGGCTAAGTGATCTGCGAGGGCCTTTCAGTTCCAGGGCCACTGTGGTTTACCAGGAGGTGGGGGCATCAGGCCACCACACAATGAGGACCAATCAGAGAGGGGAGCCAAGATCTATCCCGCCTCCTCCTCTTCCTCCACAGATGGCCCTAGAGAGCAGGAAGGGCTCGGGGCAGCTAAGGCAGAGGCAGCCCTGAAATACCGGGCAGTTCTTGACTGACCTTCTACAAGGTTTGTAGTTTGCCGAGGACTCCATGAAACTATACTGGGGAAGGGGGGGGGTGTGGAGGAGTAGTTGGGTGACCACTCCCCCAACAGGTGGGGAGGACTGGGGGTGGGGGCGGGGAGTACCAGGGGCAGGCGCACCCTTAGACATCCTCACCTTCTTCTGGCACGACTGGCGGACCTCTTCAACCTCCTCATCTCGGCCCTCGATCTCCTTCGAGTGAGTCTGTCTGGCCCGCTCCATCTCCATCTCCAGTCGCAGCTTGGCCTGGAGGCAGAGAGGAGGAATTCTTCAGAGCAGCTCATCCCCAGCACCCCAATGCAGTCAATCAAGGACAAAGCACTTACTGAGCGCCTACTGTATGTCGGGCAGTGGGTCAGGTCTTGAGAATGCAATGACAAAAACGCAACTATCCTTGCCCTCCAAGAGCTGATGTTCTATTATATTCTTTTTTCAAAGTGGATTTCCATGAATATAGCTTGTCTTTCATCTCCTAGATACCTCTGTTATCGGCCCCTCCTTCCAAGTCACAGCATGTTTTATATTGTATTTATATTACATGGATAGACAGTAGCTGGATGCCCCCCCCCCTCAGTGGTACACGCTGGCACCAGCCCCGCCTCTCACAGCTCAGAGAGCCGCCCGAGGCCCCGAGACTCAGCCTGCGTGAGCTACAGCGGGGACCTGAGGCAGCCCTTCGGACTGCGTCCCGCTGCCCGTCACACACTCCGGGTAAGTAGCTAGGAAATCGGGGCAAGGGCCACATGAGAAAGGTCTCGTGGAGGAAGGGTCCCTTGAGCCAAGCTTTGAAAGCAATCAGGATTTCTAAGATGAGGAGGGAAGGCTGGAGGGCACGAGGGGCAGGCGCTGTACAAAGGCAGGGAGGTGGGGGATCGTCTCATGGGAAGGAAACAGCAGGGAGCATTCCAGACTTGTTCCAGAGGGAAGTTCCCAGCGCCCCCGCCCCGCTCAGCTCTCTCCCTTTAATCTCTTCTCTCTCTCTCTCCCAAGCTGGCCGGCCTTTCTGGAGAAGACAGACATCCTTGCCAGGGGGCAGCCAGCCCACTGCAGAGAAGCCCCGGGGGCTGACGCTGGGAGCCATGAGGAGGAGGGGCAACGGGGTGGTGCCATAACGGATAGTGCGCCAGCCCGGAGTCAGGACTCGAATTCAAATCCAGTCTCAGACACTCAATACTGATGCGATGCTAGGCAAGTCACTCGATTCCAACTGCCTTACCCAAAAAGACTGTGCGGATACGAGAATGTGTGTGCGCATGACGTGTATGTGTTGTATGTAAACATACACGCCCACGTGTGCACACATATGTATGCAGCAGACACGCGCTGCCCCTCTCAGGGTCACGGCTCCGGGTCAGAGCGGAGCCTGGGGCTCTCCCTGTGCGGGGAGCTGGTGTTTATGCCTTGGGCTTCCCTTTCCCTGACTACCCGGTCACCGGGCCCGCAATCTGCGCGCGGATCCACTTCAGCCATGCGCTATCTGAACGCCTCTAGAACGTCACTTAGTCTCAGTTTCCTCAACTGTGACATGGGAATCAAAATAGCTCCTCCCTCCCAGGGCTGTGGGGGAAGCAGGGAGTGAGCTCTGTGACCGGTCAGCCCCTGCCCGCACCGAGGAGCTGCCCAGTAAGCGTAAGTAGTCTCAGTCCCTTTCCAACCCCGGCCTAGGGGGCGGCAGCCCTCGACGCTGCTGCGGTTCCTGCTCGGCTCAGGAAGGGGAGACGCGAGTGAGCTGGATCTAAGGGAGGGTCGCGGCTCTCTTGCTCCTCCGGAGCCGTCTGGGTCTGTGGCCAGGTGCGGGCCGGGGTGCCGGGCAGGGCCCTCGCCCTAAGTGCTCCCATGCAATGTCCCCGAGGTCAGGCTGGGCGGGCTCAGCAAACTACCCAGCGGGTGCGGCCCTAAGACCAGATGCAAGAGAATTCCTCCTTTTCTCTGCAAAGGCCGGGAGCAGGGCAGAGACCGCCAGCCTGGGGGGGTGAGTGAGTTCTGCTCATCAGTCCCTGACTTGTCTTTCTCCTTGACTCTTTCTAAAGAGCCGGTTATCCGGATCGGGAAGGCGGGAAGGCACCTGCCCCCTCCCAGAGGCAGCCAGCCGGGCGTGGCGCCCGCTCCCCGACATCCCAGCGAGGAGGCGCCCACCGGAAGCCCGCCCCGTGGGACCAGCCGTGCGACCTCGGGGCCGCCCACCACGTGGGGGGCACTCACACCGCCTCGCTCAGCAGGGCACGGGGGCCTTTACCTGCTCCAGCATCTGGATGGTCCCCGCCTGCTCGTCCAGCTCCTCTTCCTGGTCCTTGGTCTTGGCTTCCAGGTCGCGCAGCTGCTTCTTGATCTTGGCCAGAGAGGCTTCGTCCTTGGACTCCTGAGAAGAGATGTCCTGGAGCTCCGCCTCCAGGGAGACCACCTTCTGCGTGAAGCCCGCGATGTCCATGTCTTTTTCCTGGGGCGAGAGAAGAAAATGGCTCGGCTGCGATGGCAGTGGCGAGCGTGGGAGCCGGCGGCGGGGGCTCGGAGGCCGGGCTCACCTCCATCTGCTGCTTCAGGCTGAAGACTTCGGCCAGGAGGGCGTCCTTCTCCCGGTGCAGCTTCTCCCGCTGCAGCTTCTCCCGCTGGGTCTCCTCGTGGGCCTGGGAGAGCTCGCTGTCAAACCTGGAAGGGGACAGGACGCCGGAGTGAGGGCAGCGACTCCTGTCCTGCTGCTTCCTGCGGTGACCAGGGAATGGCGGCGGCCGAGACTCCTGGCAGGAAGCTGGCTCCGGAGAGCCGGGGCTGGGGAGTAGCCCAAAGACCTCCCGGTCCGACCCCCACATTTTACAGAGGGAGGAAGCTGACCCTCAGGGAAATTGCCAGGCCCAAGCCCATGCGGGTGGTAGGGCCTGAACCCAGCTCCTCTAACCCCAACGCCAGTCCTGTTGGCAATGTCCTGCGCTGTCTCTGACACCCGTAGGGAAGGGGATCTGGGTGCTGCAGTGGATGGAGCACCGGCCCTCAAGTGAGGACCTGGGTTCAAATCTGGCCTCAGACAGTTACTGGTTTAACCCTGGGGAACTTGAGGGTCCCCAGATGAAGCTGCACCTGTAGCAGCTAACCCTCCTCTCCCCTCCCTGGGGCTGTCGGGGACTAGATTTTTCATTCTGCCCCATGGGGGTTCCTCCCTACACCCAGCCAAGGCTTTTCTCTGAGAGGCAGCATGGGAGCAGGAAGGTTTGAGTTCACTATCCGTGGAATCTCCCTAGGCCTCAGTTTCCCCATTTGTAAAATAAGCAGGTTGGACTCGATGGCCCCAAACTCCTGATTCTAAATGCTTGATTCTGTGACCTCCTGGTAATCCGAGAAGTCCTGACGCTGACCCCTGGGAGCCCACCACAGGAGCAGCCGGAGCCATCTCAGGCCCCACACCACAAGCCCTCCTCACCAGGGCCGTCACTTCCCCCTTCCCCCTTCCCCTGCCTCCCCGCCGTGCTCGGCTGGCAGTGTGCTTCAGCGGGCACACGATGGGGGGGCCTCTCTTTTTCCTCCTTCACTCCCACCCAGAAACTCTAAATAACGAGTAAATTGCTGAAATTTCTCTTAACACCTTCTCTGAATAGCTAATCAGGCAGTCCCACGGCAAAATGAAATGCTATCCTACCCCCTCCCCCAACTCCGGGCCCCCAAACCTAATAAGGTGCCCAGCAGGGAGCTCGGTAGCACGTTAACCAGCCTGGGCTGGCGCTGTCATCCGGGGGGCTCGGGGAATAGGAAGCAGGGGAGTTCTTAGGCTGGCCCTGCTGAGCATTCCTGTCTCTGGGGACAAGATGCATCATGGGGGCTGCTGAGGGGGGCAGGAGGCCATTTTTTTATGTGTGGGAGGGGTCTACAGGCGAATAAGACCCCCGCTTCCTGTCAGACCCCACGAATGGTGAGCTCTGAGAGGGCACCTTCCACAGCTCACGCCACTCAGTGGGGATGGGTATCTCAGAGCCACGAACCGGTCCCCAGGCCAGCTGGACGGAGGTGTGCCCGTGGTGGGCAGGCCCTTGGTGCTGGCGGAGGAACCTTTCCTCCCCACCCTCAGGGGGTGGGAACTTTCTCGTCCCACTGGGGCTCCCCAACCTCCCCAGGGGACCATAGGCTCCTAAGCTTTACCTCCTCTCCTAATGAAGAAGCCCCCACTAGGGAAATTAATTTAGATTGGATTTCTTCCAGTGAGGGCTTCGCCCCCCTCCTTTGTGTCATTATCATAATGAGATGGAAGGCTCTCTCGCTCTGCAGCTTAACGACATCAGTCAGGAGGGTGTTTGTGGGTCTGTGTGACTGAGTCAAGGCGAGGGAGAGCAAACAGGGACTCCAAGGAAGGGGGAACCTCCATCTTGGGGAAACCTCAGCGGCTGCTCTGTCCTGCAAGACTCAAGATCGACTGGGCCCTCGTTCGAATGAGGGCCCTAGGGACGGGGTGAAGAGTGTTCACAAAGGGGCTGCGTATCTGGCCTGGCTGTCGAGACCTGCCCAATTTGTTCTGAAGGTGCATTGTAGGTGTGGAAGTGGCCCCTCACCTGACACCTGGTATTTTGGAAGAAGTGAAGCTCTCCAAGGCAGGGAGGGAGGGATTGCATTTGTGGGGCTCCTTACAATGGTTTGGGAGATATCTTACTTAGCATGAGGGATCTGGGGTCCCCCGACTCGACCCCTCAGCTTCTGAGCGAGAAAGAAAAGGATGAAGGGCCTGGAGGCTGGGGAGGAGCACAAGCGGGGCCCGGGGCACCCACCTCCTCTGCTTTTTCTCTAGCTCATGGTTGCGGACCTGCTGGCCCTCCAGGTGAAGCCGGGTGTCCTGCAGCTCCGCCGTGAGCCGCTGACACTTCTTCTTGAGCTGCTGGTGGGTCCGCTGGCTCTCGTCGCTGTCGGCCTGTAGGTCTACCAGCTGGGGAGCCAAGAAAGAGAGAGGGTGGGGGGGTCAGAGCAACCCACGGGCCGTGGGAGAGGTCACGGAGCAAGATGTGGGGTCTGGGGGGGGGGGAGAAAGAAAGAGAAGGGAGTGAGGAGAGAAGAGGGAGAAAGAAAGGAGGGAAGGAAGGAAAGAGAGGAAGGGAAAAAGAGAGGGAAAAGATAGAGGGGAGGAAGAAGAGAAAGGAAGAGAGGGAGGGAGACAGAGGGAAAGGAGACAGGGAGGGAGGGAGGGAAGGAGAGAGAAGAGACAGGAGGGAGAGAAGGAGGGAGACAGAACAGAAGAGAGGGGAAGAGAGAGAAAGAAGGAAATATGGAGGGTGTGAGAAGGAAACAGGGAAGGAGAGAGTGAACTTGCTCAAGTAAAAGCAGGGGAGCAGGGGAGAGAAAGGGGAAATATGGGGGGATTGGGGAGACTGGGAGGTCAGAGGGGGCAGGCTAATGGCAAGAACAATAACTTAATGGGCAGGAAAGGGGAAGTGACTGACTCCAGTCACAGCCTGAGGCATACCTTGGACACAACTGAATAGGGAAAGGATCTGGCACCCTTGTTACAAGGGAGCACGCCCCCCCCCTTTCCCCCCCTCCCCATGGAGTGAGAGGGAAAGAAAGTAGATTTTTGTTAACTACAATTAAAAGAAAAGTAAGAAACAACAAATAGCTTTAGAAAGCTATTCAAAGGGGGGAAGCTATTTCAAAGGGGAAGAAGAGAGACAGAGAAGAAAGAAGGAAGGGAGGGAAGAAGGGGAAAAAAGGGAGGAAGGAGAGGAAGGAAAGAAGGGAGGAAGGAAGAGAAGGAAGGGAGAGAAGGAAGGGAGGCGGGAAGGAGGGAGGAAGTGAGGGAGGGAAAGGAGCATAGTTTAAGCATGCACTGAGGATACAGAGACCACGTGAGCCAGCCCCTGGCCTGGAGGAGCTTCCCTTCTAGCATAAGGAGTGGGGCAGGGGCAGGGGGGCCAGCCCAGAGTTCTGGGGGGCAGTGAGAAAGGATGAGCTGACGGCCCCCTCTGGAAGCCAGTGACACTGCTTTGATTCTCATGCCCAAAGCCGGGGCCGGAGGGGCCGAGCTCCGGGGGAAGCTGGCCCGGGTGAGCCTCCAGGGGGAGCGTGGGCTGTGGGGGCCAGGCCGGATCTGCCGGGCGAGGTGAGTTTGCATTCCCTGGTCACCCCCGGGGGGTCACAAGTCAGGGAACTCGGATCGGAAAATGGGCGGGTGGGAGAGTGGGAAGCGCGCTGGCTTTGGAATTAAGGGCCTCGGGCAGCCCAATGACCTGCGCTCTCTGTCTCAGTTCCCGGGCAGGCCCGGGCCAGGCAGCCTCCCAGGCTCCTCCGAACCCCTTCGGACCGAGGCCGGCATCCGTCCCTCCCAGAGCCCTGGCCCGGCCGCCCCGAGGCCGCCCTCCCGCCGGGCCCACCTTCCTCTCCAGCTGCCTCTTGCTCTGCTGCTCCACTTCCAGCTTGTCTTCGAACTCCTGCTGCAGCCGCTTCTTGGTGAAGTCCACCTCGCGCACGGCCCGCTCGTACTTGAGGCGCCACTCCCCGCCTGCGAGAGGGAAGGGGCGGGACTGAGGGGGCCTCCAGCGGAAGGGGGCCGGGCCCACCGTAAAGGGCAGGGGGAGCTGGGAGGGCCCTGGGGGCTCGGGGGGGGTCCTCCCCCAACGGGGCCAGGGGCTCCCCCCAAGCCTAACCAGGAGGAGACGGGGCTTGGAGGAAAATGTCACCGGGTCACAGGTCTCCTGGGCGGCCTAGTGAGTCCCACAGGCTTTTTCTCAAAATCATAGTCTTTGAGTAAGAGAAGGCGGCGTCCACTTAAGAGTTGGAGGTAATTACAAGTAAATGATTTTCCCCCCCTGCAACTTCCTGGATTCGGGCCCCCTTGGAGCCACTTGAGGACCCCCAGTCCTTGCTCACAGATGAGGAAACCGAGAGGTTGTGACTGCTCAGTCAGGGTCTCTGGACCCCCCCCCGCTGGACACTCACCCGCGTCGTCGTCATCCATCTCCCCGTTGAGCTCCGTAGCTCGGATCAGCCTCGCCTCCATCACCTCGATCTCCATGGCCTCCATTTGCTTCTTCAGGGCGTCATACTGGGTCTGCAGGGCGGGAGGGCAGGGGGTGCTCAGGAGAAGCCCCCCCAGAGAAGCCCCCCTCCCAGCCTTCCCTTGGCCCGCTTTGCTGGGAATGGCCGGAGCGGTGAGGGTGACACGGGCCCAGAGGCCATCGGCAGCCCCGGGCCCCGCTCACCTGCAGCTCCTTCATCTCCTTCTCCGCCCGGAGCCTCTCAGCCGCCTCGGCATCCAGGAGCTGGGAGGCCGACTCCCCGGTGTTCCGCTCATCCGCCAACTCCGACGTCAGCTCCGAGATCTGGGGGGGAGGGGAGAGTCATCCCAGCAGCTCTCCCACCTGGAGACCGGTACCGGAGCAACCGGCGCCCAGCAACGCCTCGGGGGCGGGGGGCTTCTCCTGGGCCACAGACGGGCGGGCCGGGGCAGGGGGATGGGGCGAGGGGGGACGGGGCGAGGGGGGGGGGGGTGAGGGGGGATGGGGCGAGGGGGGACGGGGAGGGGGCGGGGTGAGGGGGGAGGGGGTGAGGGGGGACGGGGTGAGGGGGGAGGGGGTGAGGGGGGATGGGGCGAGGGGGGGCGGGGTGAGGGGGGACGGGGAGGGGGGACAGGGAGAAGGGGGATGGGGCGGCTGCCAGCAGGGCCAGCCAAAGGTCAAGGAGGCCGACTCACTCGGGTCTCCAGCCGGTCGCTGTTGAGCCGAAGCTCGTTCCGTTCCTTTTCCACCTTCTCAAGCTTGCTCCGAAGCTGCTGAATTTCCTCCTAGAAACAGGAACTTGGCCGATTAGCAGGTGTTTACAAGCACCTTCCCCTCCCCGCATCGTGCCCCCTGCCCTCGAGGGGCTTGCGCCCGCAGGGGGAGGGACACTGAGCCTCGGGGATCTCCCTGAGGAAGCTGTGCCGGGAGCCCCGAAGCACTAACTGGGAGACTTTGGGCAAGTCACTTCTCAGCTCCCCAGGCCCCCCCCGGGGGGATCCAGGCCCAGCTCTAAGCCGAGCATCCTGGGGGATCCAGGGATTTGGGGCCACGCTTGCCCCACCAAACAAACTGAGGGCTCAGCTGCAGGTCCGGGAGACAAAGGCAGGACGGGCCCCAGCAGCAGCCCCCTCCCCCGGGCAGCGGGCGGGTGGAGACTCCTGCTTGTTCCCGATAAGAGGCAGCCACAGCGAGAATCCCCCCGAGCCCCTGCACGGCCCCAGACGCGAGTTTGAATCCAGCCCTAACTGGGCACCGGGCACGTTCCTGGGCCTCTGTCAGAGTGGGGGGGAGGAGAGGAGGCCGCGGTAAGGGCGCCACAGGGGGTCGGGCACCGACTCACGTCCTTGCCGCGGATCTGCTCCTCGGACAGCTGCACCTCCACCAGAGGCCGCACGGCCGTGAACAGCCTCCACCAGGGCCAGTCCTTCACGCCCTTGTTCTTTTTGATGTTCTTCTGCACGCAGCGAATGGCCAGGTCCTGGATCTGCAAGCACAGGAGCTCTCTCAGCGCGCGGGCCGGGCCCGGCCGGGAAGGGTCCGAGGCGCCGGGTCCGAATTCTGCGCCCGCACTGGTCCCGGGCAGGGCCTCAGTCTCCTTATCTGTGCAATGGGGGGCCGGGCCCCAGACTCGCACCGGCCCGGGGGGGGACCCTCGGGGAGCCCGCCCTGAGCCCCTGCTCCGCTCTCATCGGACCGATTTCCTGCTTTCTTGGCTCCGGCCGGGACGCCCCATAAAACCTAATCTTGCTGAAACACAAGCGGTCGGTGCGGGCTGCTTTATGGACGTGCTAATGGGAGGGGGAGCCGCCGACACAGCTCCTTAACCTTCCCGGAAAGTCCCGGCGCCCCGAGCCCGAGGCTCCCTCTCCGGGGGCTGTGCTGGGGAAGGCACTGGCAGAAATCAGAGGCCCGAGTTCGAATCCTCCCTCCCTCTGACCAAGTCGCTCCCATCTCTGGAACTATTCCCATCTGTTAGATGGGGAGGGACAACAGGACCCCGAGATCCTTTCCAGCTCTCTGCCTCCAGGCTGCCCCGGGGCGAGCCCCCATCCCAGCCCCACTTCTCGGCCCCCCCGGCTCTCACCGGGCCCCCGGCCGGGGCAGCGAGACGCGGAGGGGCACGTGGGGCCCGGCAGCGCCGGCTCGGGACGTACCTTTCTCTTCTGGAAGTGCTGGCGGGCCAGGAAGCCCCTGCACGCTGCCTGGAAGAGGGTCAGGTTCTTGCTGGTCTGTTCGTCCCTTTGCTCCTCCAGCCGGGCCAAGGTGCCCGCCCGGAAAAACACCTGCGGGAGAGAGGAGGCGGTGGAGGCCGGAGCACCCGGGAAGGGGCCAGAGCCGGCACAGATGGGGGGGCCGGGAATGGGCCCGGGGGAGGGGGCGCAGCGTGAGACACAACAGGGACACAGGAGAGGAGGAGGGAGATGGTCAGGGAGGCGCCCCCCTCACCAGTGGCGGCCGGGCCCCAGAGACGGCACTGCCCACCGGCCGCCCGGGAGAAAACACCCAGGGGTTCCGGGCCACTCCCCGCCCCCCGAAGGCCCGGCCTCAGCTTCCCACCGTGAAGGGGGCGGGGGCGCTGACTGCTGGAGGGCTGCCCCAGGGAGGGAGCCCGGGCTGCTGGGTCAGGAATCAGAGCCCTGCCGGCACTGGAGGGGCCATGGGGAGGAGGGGGGGTGGGGGGCAGGAAGGCCCAGCCCCGCCCCCGCCCAGCTTCATCCCCCTCAGCCGCCTCTTTCATGTGGTGACGCCCCAGCCCCTCCCACACCCAAGCTTCCTCTCAGGTGGTGAAGCCAGGGGTGGGGGCGGCTGGGCCGGCGCGGGACCTGTCTTACAGGTTAGACGCGGCGCCCCCGCTCCCAGCCCCGCCCTCCCTCCCTCACACTGAGCCCGGCCTTCTGGGGGGGGGGGGGCGCAGAGGACTAGAACCCGTGGCCTTCCCGGCCCAGAAGCCTCTGTTTTCCCCGCCGCGGCCGGCACGGGCCGAGAGGGAGGCTGTGGAGGGGACGGCAGCCCCAGGGAGCCAAGGCTCCCCACAACCGGGCTCCACAACCGGGTCCAGATTTGCTCTTGACTGTGCCCCGGGGTCTCTCCCCCAGAAGGGAGGCCTCCAGAGGGCAGGGCCGGCCCAGTCCGCCTTAATCACTGCTTGAGGCCGGACTGACGGACTGCTCTAGGAAAGGGGGGACCGGGGGGGGGCCTCAGGCAGGGCCTCTCAGCCTCCCCACTCTCTCTTCCCCCTCGTGCCCACAGAGGGGAGACGGCGCCGCCTCTGGAAGAGCCAAACGTCCCTCCCCGGGGCAGCTCAGAGCCGGACCTGGGGCCTCCTCCCAGCAGCACACCGGGATTTAAGCTCTCAGGACACCCTGGGTCTGAGCCCCCCCGGGGGGGGCCAGGGGTGTGCACTCCCCCAGGACCAGGCGGGCACATCCGGGCAGAATTCCTAGCTAGAGGAAGCAGGGAGGAGGGGAGGGGAAAAGACAGAGACAGAGACAGAGACAGAGACAGAGAGAGAGAGAGAGACAGAGACAGAGAGAGACAGAGAGAGACAAACACAGAGAGAGAGAGAGAGAGACAGAGAGAGAGACATAGAGCAAGGAATTTCCTTCGAGGAAAGAATGAATCCAGCAGAAAAGATCCCAAGACTTAGGGCTGGGAAGTGCAATGGTTTAGAGATGGGGAACAGAAGCCCAGGTCCCTAACAGTTTCAATGTGGGATCCATTACTTAAAAGTGTTTTGACAATGATGTTTTACTCTAACTGGTTCCTCCGCAGCTCTGCACTGACAATGTTCTGGGAAGGGCTGGCAGGCCCTGTCTGACTGCCCGAGGGGTCTGGAACCCCCTCCCCAGGGCAGCGGGGAGACCGCCTCCTGTTGCCACGCCCACCACAGCACTGGGGGTCTCTGCTCACAGGAGATACTTGGGATACTCCGAATCAAAGGAGACCCGTCTCAGTCACCCCCAATTGAGGAGGGCCCCAAGCCCCAGCCAGGCCTCCGGCTCTGCCCAAGGACCAGTCCCTGTCCCCAAAGGACTCAGGACAGCTCGGAGCGGCCCAGGAGCCTGAGAAGGGTGCAGAAGGGGCGGCCGGGGCATGGCCCAGAATGCTTTGGACCAAGTCTGGTACCTGGCCTGGAAAAGGCCCCGCCCCCTCCCACCGAGAGCCTCAGATCCCAGCCCCGGGCCACTCTTTGAGGCGAATCACCCCCAGCGGGGCGTGGCCTACTTCAAGGAAAACCCAAGTGATCGCAGGGAACTCCTGGGGCCAGAACACCTACGGACAGCGAGGGGGCGGAGGGAACCAAAGTGAATGAAGGGGGGTCAAGGCAGAGACACAGCCAGAGACAAGGAGCCTGGGGAGCAGAAGGAGGACAATGGGGCCGGGAGACAGAATGAGAGCGATGTGACAGCCAGGGGAAGGAGGGAGCCGGCGCAAAGGCAGAAGGAAAAGCCCATAAAGCAACGGGAACAGAAAGCGAAAGAGGCTGATGAGAACTGAGCCCGACAGGGAAAGAACGAGACAGAGGCAGCTCAGAGACAGAGACAGAAAGAGACAAGGGAGATAGAGACAGAGAGACAGAGACAGAGAGACAGAGAGAAACAGACACAGAGATAGAGACAAGAGACAGAGAGACACACATACAGAGACAGAAAAAGATACACAGAGACAGAGAGAGAAGAGCCAGACACACACTGAGACTGACTGGCAGAGAGAGAAGCAGAGACAGAAAGAGGAGAAAGAAGGAATAAAAGGAAGGTAGTGAGAGAGCAAGTCGACACCGGAGCAAGGTTCCCCTCAGCACACACACTCACTCACATTCTCTCACACCCACAGAAAAACCCTCCTTGCCCAGCTCCCTCACTCCTGCTCCCTCCGATGCCAGGCCCTGCTCTGATCCCGGCCCCTTCTCCCCGGGGCCCGGCCCCCGGACCACATACTTGGAGAACGCCGGCGGGTCAGTGCTAGGCAAGGGGCGGGCGGCCGTTCTGTGACGAGGAGGTCGGGCGGCAGACTGGCACCCGGGGGCGGGCGGGCCCGGCCTTTTATCCAACACGTTCCATTCACATGAGGAATTCGGCCTGTGAGAAGGCGGCTGCACGGGCTCCTTCCTGCCCCGCCTGCCTGTGGGACCCCGGCAACCGCAGCGCCCAGCCAGCTCAGGCAGAGAGGGCTTTGTGCTCCAGGGCCCCGTGCTGTCGCCCTCTTCCCTGCCCCGGTTCCCTCTTCCCTGAGCCCGGCCTCTCCTCCATCTTCTCAGCGCAGGTCCAAGGTCGCTCTGTGCCCGCTCCCTCCTGACATTACACACTGTACTCCGGCCGCCAGATAATCCAGTTATATTCTCCCCCCCCCCCCCCCCCATCTCTCTCTGTCTCTCTTTTTGTCTCTGTCTCTTTGTCTCTCTGTCTCTGTCTCTTTGTCTCTCTGTCTGTCTCTGTCTCTGTCTGTTTCTGTCTCTTTGTCTCTCTGTCTGTCTCTGTCTCTGTCTGTCTCTGTCTCTCTGTCTGTCTCTGTCTCTGTCTGTCTCTGTCTCTCTGTCTGTCTCTGTCTCTCTGTCTGTCTCTGTCTCTCTCTGTCTCTCTGTCTGTCTCTCTTGTCTGTCTCTGTCTGTCTCTGTCTGTCTGTCTCTGTCTGTCTCTGTCTGTCTCTGTCTCTCTTGCCTCTCTCTGTCTCTCTGTCTGTCTCTGTCTCTCTGTCTCTGTCTCTCTTGTCTCTCTCTATCTCTGTCTGTCTCTGTCTCTCTGTCTCTGTCTCTGTCTGTCTCTGTCTCTGTCTGTCTCTGTCTCTCTGTCTGTCTCTGTCTGTCTCTGTCTCTCTTGTCTCTATCTCTGTCTGTCTCTGTCTCTCTGTCTGTCTCTCTTGTCTCTCTCTGTTTCTCTGTCTGTCTCTGTCTATCTCTGTCTTTCTGTCTCTCTCTGTCTCTCTGTCTGTCTCTCTCTGTCTGTCTCTGTCTCTCTGTCTCTGTCTCTCTCTGTCTCTCTGTCTGTCTCTGTCTGTCTCTGTCTCTCTTGTCTCTCTCTGTCTCTCTGTCTGTCTCTGTCTCTCTCTGTCTCTCTGTCTCTGTCTGTCTCTGTCTCTCTCTCTGTCTGTCTCATACACACACTCACACACACACAGACAGCTGAGAAGGGGTCACAAGGGCAGAGTTTGGGCCTTTTTGAGGCTGGGGGGTCCTGCAGGGGGGGAGGGGCGGTACCTCCCCAGGCTCCTGGGCTCCACTTACCCGACTCAGGCCCATGTAGCAGCTGCTCTTCTCCAGGTCCAAGGACTCCAACAATTCCTCCACTGCCTGGAGAGAGGGGGCGCCATCAGCGTGGCCGGGGGAGAGGGGGCTGGCCGCGGGGAGAGGGGCACCCGGGGGCGTTGCGGGCAGGGCGCTGGGCTTCTTGGGCCCCTCCCTCCCCAGCCAAGGCGCTCCAGGGCCCGTCCCTAGCATTTAGGGAAACTGAGGCTGGAAGGCGTCCTCCCTTCTGCCAGGTGCCGGCCATGTGGAGACCGCCCCCCCTCCCGGGGCCTCCCAGGGCAGCAGAGTCGGGAGTGCTCCCCGGAGGACGGAAACTGGCTCCGCGTTCCTTAACCCACGCGACACTTAGCCCGGTGCCCAGCACACAGTAGGCGCTTGCTAAGTAGCTGCTGCTTGGTGGACAAGGTCATACAGCTCTACAGCCCAAAGGGGTTTCAGAGACCCCCGAGCTCATTTTACAGAGAAGGAAACCGAGGCACCCAGAGGTTAGGTAACTGACCCAGAAGCAACAAGCCTCATGGGTAAGAACTGGACCTAGGTCTCTGAGTCCAGACTCAGTCAGTCACAAGCGTTTATGTGACTTCCCGTGAGCCAGGCACCCGCCCTCCCCCGCCCCCTGGCACGTGACACTGTGGGCCTCCGAGGGGGCTTCCAGCTTCACAGCCCCGCAGGCCACTGTCGGAGGCCCCGAGGCCGAGCCCCCTCCCTGGCCGTGGGGGACACTGGGAGCGGCTCTGACCGGGGAGAGCACAGCCCGCTCCCGAGGGGGTTCCGAGCGTCCCTCGCCCGCCAGCGACAGCGACCCTCCCGCTCCGATCCCAGAACCAGGTGCCCGGCTACTTGGGAACCCCAAGCCTCTCCGGCCCCCTCCCCTGGGGAGCAGAGGGGACGCTCACCCTTTTCTCGTCCACCACGATGTAGTTGCGCCCGTGCTTCTTGGTGAGGTGGGGCGCCAAGATGTCGAAGCGGCGCCGGAACTCCGAGAACACCATGTGGTCGGGGTAACCTGGAGGGGCGAGGGGCGCCACTGTCAGCGGGGGAGGCGGGCCGGTGCCCCCCCGGCCCCCCCCCCCCGAGGCCCTGCGTGAGACTGGAACCCAGAACCCGCCTCTGCAGGCGCCGGAGGGAGCTCTGGGGCCACGCTTCTGAATGCGCAAAATGCACGGGGTGGCAGAGGAGGCGATTCTGTGAGGGACGGCTCCTAGAGACGGAGCAGCGGGGGGCGCAGGCGCCGTCTCCCACAGCTACTGAGGGAAAGAAGCCGGACGCGCCCGCGGCAGGAGGCGAGACTGACGCTGCCCCCGAGCCCTTCCCAGGAGGCTCCGGGCCCCCAGACTGGCCAAGCCAAACAGGCCGGAGCTTCCCCGCTCTTCTCGCCCCCTTCAGCCCCGGACGGAGGCGGGCCGGGGGCAGGATGACCCCAGCGGTCCCACAGCCGGAGCCGCCCTGGCGCTGCCCAGAGAACGGGGTTCGCGGGGACGGCCCCGGGGGCACCGGACCCTGCGGGGAGGGGGGGGGGGGCGAGGGGGGGCGCGGGCAGGTGAGCGGCCGGGCGCTCACAGCCGGCTCCGGGCAGCCGTCCAACCTGGGAACGAGGCTGATGCATGTGCCCGATAACTGGAACAGGAGGCGAGGGTCCTCTGAGGGGCCGGGACGGAGCACGCCATTGATTGTATCTGAATTGCAATTAAATTGATGGGCTGGGAGAGCGGGTGCAGACGCCCGGCATCTTAATTAATCATCAGCACGATGGATGGCTCGGGAGGCCTGGGGGAGGAGGGGCCCTCTGCCGCCAGCCTCATCGACCCGCTTGTTTGAGTAAAGTACATTGATTTTGGTTCAGCGCGGTAACAATCTGGTTTTGAAATAATAAACACCAACTCCATATCAAGACATGGGGACAGATCGATGATTTATTCAGAGCAGGAAAGGGAGTCCCTGTCTCGAGGTCTGGGCTGCGAGAGAAGGGTTATAGCTGGGAGGCTCCCCCGGCCCCCGGCCCAGCCCTCGATGGCCCCTCGTGAAGGAGGGGCCGGGCGGTCCCAGCCCCGAGCCTATGACGTCACAGGCCGGACGGCCCTGGCCCGCAGGGACCCACTTGCCCACGCCTGTTGGGACCTGACCGAAGGCAAAGGGAAGGAAGCCGCGGCGAGCAGACACGCCCTCCATCCCGCCCCCCATGACTCCGAGGGGCCACGAAGCACCTCCCCGCCCTCTCTGAATGGCTCAGAGAGGCTCCCCCTCCTTCTCTGCCGAGCGGAGGGCAGTGCCGGCCCGGGACCCTAGTCGGGCCGCCCCCATCACCACAAGTCTGGGGTGCGGGCCTGGGCTCTGGGAGGCTTCCACCCCCGCTACCCCGGGAGAGGGGGATGGGGCAGGAGGAAGTGAGAGGGGGAGAAGCGGGGAAGAAAGGGAAAAGGAAGGAGGGGCAGAAGGAAGCAGGGGAAGGAGGAGCCGGGGGGAGGGAGGCTGAAAGGTAGACAGGGAGCCATAGGGTCCCCACCAGGGCAGGATGTCAGAGGTCAGCCACGTGCTGAGCCCCTGCATCTCGGCCTCTGCTGGAGACAGCCCGGGGTCCGGTTCCTTCCGAAACCACTAACCCTCGGAGCCACGACTCTTGGCGGGAGCCCATCGGCCCCAAAGTCCTCGGGGCCGCCGTCAACCCTGGCGCGGTCCCCAGGACTGCAGGACTCCCCGGCCCTTCCATCCGCCGGGGCTGGCGCAGGAGAGGGGAGAGAAGGGACAGGGCAGGGGAGGGGGCGAGGAGAAAGGCCCACCTTGGCGATACATGCGCAGGGCGTCGAGCAGGCGAGAGCCCCGGATCTGGGCCCGCAGCAGGGCTATGTCCAGCGGCAGGAGGCCGGCCTCGCAGTGCTCCCCCGGAGGCAGGTCCAGCTCGCTGCTGCTGCTGACCCGGCGGGAGGAGGCCGAGCGCGGCTCGCCCGCCCAGCCCTCGGCCACGGGCAGCAGGCAGTGAACAAAGTGCACCTTTGATTTCCTGATGGTGTCGATGAGGGCGTCCTGCAGGGGACGAGGAGAGAGCACGGCCCTCAAGGGTCAGCCACCGCGGGGCGCCCTCGTACCCGTCACCTACCGTGGGCCGGGCACTGAGCCGCGCACTGGGGGCGCAAAAAAGGCCCAGGGCCCCGAGGGCGCGTCTCAGGGAGCTGCCACAGGCAAAGGGGGCTAATATTCAGAACAGGTGGGAAACGTCTCAGAGGGAGTCAGAGGGAAGGAGGCTTCCTCGAGGAGGCAGGACCTTCCCGGCGGCTCCGAGAGAGCCGCAGAGCTCGGAAATGGGGCAGAGGAGGAAGGGCTTCCAGACAAGTGGAAGAGCGAACACCCAATAGCATTGATTATGATTTGTCCAAAAAAAGTGACTCAAATGTCGAGTCAGAGACTGTTGGGCCTGTGCTCTGAGACAAAAAGGAAGCGTCCCACTGTCCCACTGCCACCAGGCGCTGAGCCCGGGACCCCTATCCCGGGGCCTGCCGGGAGCTCTCCCTAACAAACACTTCCTGGCCTGTCCGGCCGCCATGGACACCAAGGGGACCGGAAAGTCCTTCTCCAGGCGCCGTCTCCTCCGAGCTTCCTCCAGCGCAGGTTCCCTAGCACTCAGTCACGGAGAACCCGAAACAAGCGGGTCCCCTCCCCTGGGGAATGGCCGAACAAGGTGCGGCCCATGAAAGCAGCGGGACTGTCACTGTGCGAAAGAAATGCTGCCTGGAGGAGGAGGACGGAAAGGCTCACTCTGGGCCGACGGGGAGTACAGCGAGCAGAAGCCGCGACCCGCAAACAGAACCTTAAAATGCAGGAGCTCTCGGTATCTAAGGGCGAAGAGCCGAGGAGATCCCTCCGTCCCCTCGCAGGGCGGGGCTGGTTTGTGGCACATGCCACTAGGCACAATTAACGTGCCGGTTAGTTTGCTGAATTCTTATTTTTTTAAATCTTTCTTTTAAAATCTTCCTCACAAGGGATTGGCTCATTGGGGTGGGGAAAGCAGCAAATGTATTTGGAAATGGTATCTGGATATTTGGAAACAAACAAAAAAAGATGAATGAAAACAGGATGTAAAAGCCAGATAGATGGATATATTGTGATTGATGGCCCGTAGAGTACTTCTGGCCAATTCTCTCATTCTGATTTTCACAACAACCCTGAGTGGCCGGGGGTAATTATGATTACGCTCCATTTTACAGATGAAGAAACTGAGGTCTAGAAACATTGAGCCTCTCGCCTCCTAGGCTGGCGCTCTATCCACTAAGCTGTGCTGCCGACACCTTGCCAGGGAGTTGCCAAAAGTCTATCCCCTGCAGGGCAGCAGCATCTCCAATTGGGTACAGCTCCAATCAATCAAGCCCAAGCACTGCCCATAGCTAAACTCCATGCAAGACACTTTAGATACAAAGACAAAAATGAAAGCGGGCCGCCCTCAAGGAGCTCATATTCTATCTGAACCTAAGATACAAAATATAAGTAACAAATACAAAGTGACACTGGGGAGGGGAGGCGTCAGGTGCTGGCTGAGGCTGGAAAGGGAGGACTCCGAGGAGCTGGGTTCAAATCCTGCCTCTGTAGGGTCTTGTGCAAGTCCCCTCGGGCCATAAAGTGCGGGGATTTGATGAGAAGTCTCCAAGTTCTCTCCCTTCTCTGGCTCTGTGCTGAGCTGGGCTGACAGAGGAAGGAGAGGGGGACGAGGGGGCCTTGGAGACGGGGTCCAGGCCTAAAGCGCACTCACCACCTGCAGCTTGATCTGGATACAGAGAGACTTCTTCTTGACGGCGGCCACGCCGGTGGTGAACGTCTTGCGCATGCTGGTGGCCCGGCGGAGCGCCAGCTGCGAGCCCCCTTCCAGCCCCGCGATGGAGCCCGAGAGCACCATGGCGCTCCCGGCCCGGCCCGCAAACAGGTTACTGATGATCTTCCTAACAGAGCACAGGGGAGAGCCGTCAGCTCCCTCACCACGCTCCCGCGCCAAGCGTCAGGCTCCAGTGCCGGGCGCTACCCAAGGCACAGGGGAGACAAACACCAAGAGGTCCTGCCCTGAGGGGTTTCCGCGTCACAGATACAAACACACACAAAATGTTTCCAGGGCAAATAAAGTAATTTGGGCAATGGGGAGAACACCAATATCCGGAGGGCCAGAGATTATGGAGAGCCAGAGATTATGGAGGGCTGGAGATTAAGGAGGGCCGGAGATTATGGAGGGCCAGAGATTAAGGAGGGCCGGAGATTAAGGAGGGCCGGAGATTATGGAGGGCCAGAGATTATGGAGGGCCGGAGATTACGGAGGGCCGGAGATTACGGAGGGCCGGAGATTACGGAGGGCCAGAGATTACGGAGGGCCGGAGATTACGGAGGGCCGGAGATTACGGAGGGCCGGAGATTAAGGAGGGCCGGAGATTATGGAGGGCCGGAGATTATGGAGGGCCAGAGATTATGGAGGGCCGGAGATTAAGGAGGGCCGGAGATTACGGAGGGCCGGAGATTACGGAGGGCCGGAGATTATGGAGGGCTGGAGATTAAGGAGGGCCGGAGATTATGGAGGGCCGGAGATTACAGAGGGCTGGAGATTACAGAGGGCCAGAGATGACAGAGGGCCGGAGATTATGGATGGTCAGAGATTACAGAGGGCCGGAGATTATGGATGGTCAGAAATTACAGAGGGCCAGAGATTACAGAGGGCCAGAGATTATGGAGGGCCGGAGATGACAGAGGGCCGGAGATTATGGATGGTCAGAGATTACAAAGGGCCGGAGATTGTGGAAGGCCTCCCCTGGGACTGGCACTTGGCCTGAACCTTAAAGGGGAGAAAGGATTCTAGGAAGTGGAAGGGAAGGAACAGAGCATTCCAGGACAGGGGAAGGTGCGAAAGCAGAAGATGCCGTGTGGTGGAGAAGAAACAGCAATTAAGCGGGTCTGGCCGGGAGGGAAACCAATGTAAAATCCCTTTGGGCCATGAACCCTTTCTCAGAAAAATGCTTCTAAATAACTGAAGAAAACCCTATGATAAATATGGAAATTTGTTTAGAAGAAATACACAATTTCCACACGAATTAAGTCTGATCTAACCAACTGGAAAAATAATAAATGCTCTTGGATTGGGCAAGTAAATATAATAAAGATGACAATACTACCTAAATTAATCTACTTATTTAGCGCTATACCAATCAGACTCCCCAAAAACTACTTTGATGAACTAGAAAAAATAACAACAAAGTTCATATGGAAAAACAAAAGGTCAAGAATTTCAGGGGAATTAATGAAAAAAAAAAATCAAATGAAGGTGGCCTAGCTGTACCAGATCTAAAATTATATTATAAAGCAGCAGTTACCAAAACCATCTGGTATTTGGCTAAGAAATAGACTAGTTGATCAATGGAATAGGTTAGGTTCAAAGGACAAAACAGCCAATAACTTTAATAATATAGTGTTTGACAAACCCAAAGACCCCAGTTTCTGGGATAAGAATGCATTATTTGACAAAAATTGCTGGGAAAATTGGAAATTAGTATGACAGAAACTAGGCATTGACCCACACTTAACACCGTACACCAAGATAAGGTCAAAATGGGTTCATGACTTAGGCATAAGGAATGAGATGATAAATAAATTGGAAGAGCATAGGATAGTTTACCTCGCAGACCTGTGGAAGAGGAAGAAATTTATGACCAAAGAAGAACTAGAGATCACTACTGACCACAAAATAGAAAATTTTGATTATATCAAATTGAAAAGTTTTTGTACAAACAAAACAAATGCAGACAAGATTAGAAGGGAAGCAATAAACTGGGAAAACATTTTTACAATCAAAGGTTCTGATAAAGGCCTCATTTCCAAAATATATAGAGAATTGACTCTAATCTATAAATCAATTGATAAATGGTCAAAGGATATGAACAGACAATTCTCAGACGAAGAAATTGAAACTATTTCTAGCCATATGAAAATATGCTCAAATCATTATTAATCAGAGAAATGCAAATTAAGACAACTCTGAGATACCACTACATACCTGTCAGATTGGCTAGAATGACAGGGAAAGGTAATATGGAATGTTGGAGGGGATGTGTGAACACATCCAGCCATTCTGGAAAGCAATTTGGAACTATGCTCAAAAAATTATCAAACTGTGTATACCCTTTGATCCAGCAGTGTTTCTACTGGGCTTATACCCCAAAGAGATACTAAAGAAGGGAAAGGGACCTGTATGTGCCAAAATGTTTGTAGTGGCTAGAAGCTGGAAAATGAATGGATGCCCATCAATTGGAGAATGGCTGAGTAAATTGTGGTATATGAACGTTATGGAATATTACTGTTCTTTAAGGAATGACCAGCAGGATGAATACAGAGAGGACTGGCGAGACTTACATGAACTGATGCTGAGTGAAATGAGCAGAACCAGGAGATCATTATATACCTCAACAATGATACTGTATGGGGATGTATTCTGATGGAAGTGGATCTCTTCGATAAAGAGAGCTAACTCAGTTTCAATTGATCAAGGATGGACAGAAGCAGCTACACCCAAAGAAAGAACACTGGGAAATGAATATAAACTGCTTGCATTTTTGTTTTTCTTCCCGGGTTATTTACACCTTCTGAATCCAATTCTCCCTATGCAACAAGAGAACTGTTCGGTTCTGCACACATATATTGTATCTAGGATATACTGTAACCTATTCAACATATAAAGGACTGCTTGCCATCTAGGGGAGGGGGTGAAGGGAGGGAGGGGAAAAATCGGAACAGAAATGAGTGCAAGGGATAATGCTGTAAAAAAAAATTACCCTGGCATGCGTTCTATCAATAAAAAGTTATTTTAAAAAAATAAGAAGAAGAAGAAGAAGAAATACACATTTAACCTGTATTGAATTGCTTGCTGTCCTAGGGAAGAGGGAAGGGAGGAGAGGCAGAAAAATTTGGAACACAAGATTTTGCCAAGGTGAATGTTGAAGACTATCTTTGCATGGATTTGGGAAAATAAAATACTATTTTAAAAAAGAAAATGCTAAATTTTAGTAGGAACTTAGTGAAAACATTGATGTCATTTTTTTTTTCCCATCTAAGTCCATGGGATCTCTTTCCACCAAATCCCAGAAGGCCCACGGACCCCAGGAACTGTGTGGGGCAGGAGGAAGGGTGGAGGGATGAGACCCCAGCTTTGAGGAGAGAATCTCAACTTGGACCCCTTGACTTGGCTACCATGAGCCTCCCCTAAATAGAGAACTTAAATCCCACAGGCCTCCAGTGGATTCACCCATGGCTTCATCATAAAGCCTTCTGAATCATCTGTGGTTGATGCTGGCCTCTCCTGCTGTCATTAGGGAGCCAACAACAAAGACAACAAACATTTATTAGGTGCTTATTGTGTGCCGGGCCATGCAGGAAGCAGGAGTGACCCACCCCACTGAACCCTGGGATGCCCCATGGGAAAAGAGACTTTTCTCCACGCCCCCTGGTGCCCCACTGGGCTGGAGCCGCAAGGCCGGGGGACTTACTTCTGAGAGTCCTGCAGGAGCCGGGGGGCATTCTGCATGGCTGGGTTCTGCTTGGCGTAGTTCCGCCAGCCCTCCACGTTGTACTCCACCCAGTTGGTGTTGTGGCTGTGGCCCAGCAGGAAGTGGTGAGGTTTGCTGCTTCGGAGGAGGGGGCTCTGTCCTAGAGGAAAGGAAAAGAAGAAGTGCTCAGGGACCAGTTCTGGTGAGGGGGAACAATTCCCAAGGATGGCAAAGGATGCCCGTTAAGGAGAACGTGGTTGTATGGAATACTACTGGGCTGTGGGAAACGACCAGCAGGATGCTCTCAGAAAAACCTGGGGAGACTTACACGGACGGACGCAAAGTGAAAGGGGCAGAACCAGGAGACCGATGTGCACAGTGACAGCAACATTGTAAAATGATCAACTGTGAAGGACTTAACTATCCTCCGCAGTCCAATGATCAGAGACAACTCGGAAGGACTTACAGTGAAAAAAATATCCGTCCCCAGAGAAAGAGCTGATGCTGTCTGAACACAGGTCCAAGCGTCCTCTCTATTTGTCTTGGGCTTTTATGTGGGTCTATGTTTTACTAATAGGGAAATGTGTTTTGCACGACTACACAAGTATAACCTATATCAGATGGCTTGCCTTCTCAATGAGGGGGCTTCGATGATGATGGGAGAGAATTTAGAAACTAGATTTTTAAAATGAATGTAGAAAATTTGTTTTCACATGTAATTGGGGAAAAATAAAATGCTAAATTTAAATTTTTTTTCCAAGGGCCTGGGCACAGAGACAAAATGCCCAAGAGTCTCAGGATGGCAGTGACCTATAGGAGACCCCTGGGAGATCCTACAGGAGGATCCTGCTCAGCCACAGAGCATTCTGGGCAAAGCTGGGTGGCTCACTATGGAGAGCAAAGGGACCAGCCCCCTCCTGGGGAGGCGCCGGGTGCTGCTCCACCCACCTTTCTTGTCGCCCTCCTGGGGGCCGTAGTAGGAGAAAAGCCGCTCTACCAGAGCCTCATCGGTACCGCCCGGCATGACCGCCTCCTCCTCCAGCAGCCACAGAAGGCCCCGAGCCTCCTCCGGCCGAGCCAGGGAACGTACCTGAAAGGGGACACAGGCCCACGTTACCCGGAACTGTGAGGTCAGATGGACGACAGGGTTAGGGAGAGGGGATGGAAGAAACAGGGCCCAGGGAAAGAACACCGGCTCTGAAGGTGCTGGGTGAAATCCCACTTCTGACATTAATATAGGCTTGGGCAAGTCGCTTCACGTGGGTCTCAGTTTGATGAGAGGATTCTATCTATGGTGCTCCATATGCCCCTTAACTCATCTGGACCTCAGTTTCCTCATCTGTGAAATGGGAAAACTGGAATCGGGGGCCACTGAGGTTCTTGCAGGATCTGTATCTGGGACCCTGACTGCTCTGGGACGAGGAGAGAGGAATTCCCAGCGCAGTGTCTGGAACAGGTTATGATGAGTGCCTGAGGATCGATCGACCAGAAGGAACTTGCTCCGCTTCTCTCCCTGCCTCATTATCAGGGTCCCCCAGTGACCCGGCTCTGAGGCAGACAAGAGCGACAGAGCTTCCCTCCCCTCTGCCCCCGACTCTCCCCGAGCTGGTTCTGTCCCGGAAGCTCACAGCTTCTCCCGCTGCCGCCTGAGAGGTCTCGGCAGCACAAGGCTGGGGCCTGATGGGTGATTAAGGCACCATGACGGATGGGGCTGGGTCTCACGAATACAGGGGGTGCATCAGGATGATAAGTGGGGGCCTGGCTCTCCCTTGGCAGCAGAGATCCTTAATGGGGGACGGGGAGTCTGTTATGGGCACGGAGCCCTCGAAGGGTGCTTGATGCTCGGCCCCGCTGTAACCGGGAGGGACCCTGGCCCCTGGCCACGGCAGCCCACTTTACTCCTAGGTCTCTCCAAGACTTTCCTTTCTGGGACCATCGGAGCTCTCCCAGACGTGTGCCCCCAGAAGCCTGGGGCTGGGCCCTCACAGCCATCTCCACCCCATGGCAGCATCCCCAGGGAAGGGTGACAGGGATCAAAGCAGGGGAAGGAAATTAGCAATCCACCATCAACGCCAATTTTCTTATTAGAAACCATCTTATGTAATTTGCCTAATTAAGGGCAAACAGCAAACGCTAGGTGCTCCTGAGAGCCGCCCAATCAGCGCGGCTTTCCCGGGGCCTTGTCACTAGTGCAGGAATTGGAGACGCCTCCGATCTCCTGTCCCCCCGCCCCCCACGCCAACCTCCTATCTCTGACTGCAAACCCCGCCGCGGCCAGTGGAGACGCCCAGCTAGAATCCAAGCCCCGGGCGGCTGCTCCCCCGCCTCCCCGAGACCCTCCAGAGGAGGCTGGTGTTGCGGGTTCTGTGCTCCCTGCAGCAGCCAACAGGGCCCACTGGGGTCTAGAGCAGGCGGGGCCGGCAAACTGGGCGCGTGGCCCTCGGGCTCCCCTCCTGTTCGCACACAGATGTGCGAGGCTCAGACCTGGGGGGGTCTGCGAGCCAAAAGAACCCAGGGTTTGGAGCTGAAAGGAGCCCTAGAGATCAGTCAGCCGGCAGAAGTTAGACTGCGGGTCTGTGTGATCCAAGCAGCCTCTTTGTACCTCAGTCTCCTTACCTGCAAAATGGGATGTTAGCCAGACCCATCTCCTATTGTAAGACTCAAACACGATCATATACATACAATGTTAGGGCACTGTATAAATGCTAGTTTTTATTATGTTATTAATATCTATTATCTGTTAATATGTATTATAATCTACTAATACATATCTAATATCTACATTATCTATCTAATAATCTATAAATGTCTATTATTGTTGACTTTATTCATGTTATATATTATTATATGTGATATATTTATATTATTATCTACATCAGGGGTCCTCAAACTACGGCCGCGGGCCAGATGCGGCAGCCGAGGACGTTTTTCCCCCTCCCCCAGGGCTAGGAAGTTTCTTTATTTAAAGGCCCACAAAACAAAGTTTTTGTTGTTACTCTAGTCCGGCCTCCAACGGTCTGAGGGACAGGGAACTGGCCCCTATTTAAAAAGTCTGAGGGCCCCTGCTCTATATTATAGATGTCTACTACTACAGATAAGGAACTAGGGGGAAGGTGGCAGGGCTGAGATTCGAACCCGCACCCTGGCCATGGGATCACCCTGGCTGTCCAAGCTCACAGGAAGCTCCCCATTGCACAGAGAAGACAACTGAGGCAGAGAGCAGGGACGCCGGCGGGAGGCGGGAATCCGCGCTTCCTGAATGAACTTCCGAGAAGGGAAGAGGAGAGGAGAGGAGTGAGACCTGGGGGGTGGGGGCCCGCCCTCCCCGGGAGGCTTACCAGGGCTTGGTGGGAGGCTTGGTCCACCACAGCTACAGAGTCCACCGCAGCCGGCTCCGGGTCATCGAACGCCAGCTCCACGTTCTCCTAGAAGGACAGCGGCCCGAGACTAATGGGTTCCGGCTCACAAAAGGGCTCCCGGCTGGGGGCGACTGGAGGCAGCAAGGGGACTTACTTCGTCTGTAAGCCCCCCTTGGGTCGGGCTCTGCCTCCTTGGGGTGCCCCGGGGCGGGAGCAGCCAGCTTGGCCCCCAAGGGGCGGGGCCGGGGCAGCCAGCTTGACCCCCCGAGGGGGCGGGGCCAGGGCAGCCAGCTTGGCCCCCGAGGGGGCGGGGCAGGGGCGGGAGCAGCCAGCTTGACCCCCGAGGGGGCGGGGCCAGGGCAGCCAACTTGGCCCCCCGAGGGGGCGGGGCAGGGGCGGGAGCAGCCAGCTTGACCCCCGAGGGGGCAGGGCCAGGGCAGCCAGGTTGGCCCCCGAGGGGGCGGGGCCGGGGCAGGAACAGCCAGCTTGCCCCCCCCCGAGAGGGCGGGGCCGGGGCAGGGGCAGCCAGCTTGACCCCCAAGGGGGCGGGGCCAGGGCAGCCAGCTTGGCCCCCGAGGGAGCGGCAGGGGCGGGAGCAGCCAGCTTGACCCCCGAGGGGGCGGGGCCAGGGCAGCCAGCTTGGCCCCCCAGGGGGCGGGGCCGGGACCTACCTCCTTGTATCTCTCCAGCTCCTGCACAAAGGTCCTCTCGTGGAAGAGGGCCTGCAGCCGGTCCTGGGTGTAGTTGTGGCACAGCTCTTCGAAGGAGGCCCCTCGCGACGAGCCCCCCAGCTCCGGGTTCTGGAAGCCAGGAGTGTCCACGATCATCATGGAGCAGAGGGAATTCTGGCTGGACTTGAGAGCCCTTCGGGGGAGGACAGGAGTCAGAGGCAGCGGCCCTGCCGGGCCCACTGGGGACCAGGGCTCGCCTCCCCCACGGAGCCAGGGCACGAGGCTTCCGGAGTCTCTCCAGAATGTCCGTGTCCGGCAGGGAAGGAAGACGCTCCCAGGGCCGCAAGGAGCCTTGTTCTGGGCCCCGGCTCCCTGGGCGAGGTCTATGGGCCCCTTCTGAGAGTTAGGTGGGCGCCGTGTGGGATTGCAAAGGAAACTGAAATAGGATATTGAAATATTACAAAGAAAAACAAATTCACGGACCCCGGGCTAAAAGCTCTGCCTTAGAGGTGACTGGGTCAGAGTCTGAGCTGAGGGGACTCTGGAGGTAGGTGGGTCATAGAGACAGAGCTAGAGGATCACAGAGTCTGAGCTGGACAGGACCTGGAGGTCAGTGGATCACAGAGCTGGAGAGGACCCTGAGGTCATGGTCATGAAGTCAGAGCTAGAGGGGACCCTGGAAGGCACATTTTCCTGATGCACAGAAGCAGGGAGGGGTTTCTTGCCTGAGGTCACTGCTGCAGTATCCCAGTTACCCGCCTCCCCATCAGCACTCCCCTCTGCCCCGCCCCCCCTCCCCAGCCTTGGCTCAGGCAGCAGACATGCGCCCTCTGCTGGAGGGAGGGGTGCGCTGCACTGTGGGGAAGGGCCCAGGACACACACCTGTTCACCAAGGAGACCAGCAGCGTGAAGAGCTCCGAGTACAGGCCCGAGGCCATGCCTTCCACACACTCGAGGGCGCTCAGCTTGGGGCCTGTGGGGAAATGCGGGCTCTTGATCTGGCAGCCTCCCAGGCCCCCCCAGGGGAGGCTGAGCACTCCCACGGGGCCTGGGAAACAGCCTTTGTGCAGAGGGACCTGCTACCACCAATGTCGGAGAGTGAAGGACCTCAACTCCCCCTGTTCTGCCCTCCCCTCCCCGCCCCCTCCTCTCCACCCCCGTAGCAGGAGAGCTCCCGGCTCAGCGGGGCCTGGTCAGCCTGGGGCAAGAGCTACAGTGGTACCCTGCCCAGGCCCCCATGGCTCTGTCTCCTTTCTCTCTGTCTCTGTCTCTGTGTGTCTCTCTCTGTCTCTCTGTGTCTCTGTCTCTCTCTGTCTCTCTGCCTCTGCCTCTGTCTCTCTGTCTCTCTATGTCTCTCTGTCTCTGTGTCTCTCTCTGTCTCTCTGTGTCTCTCTGCCTCTGCCTCTGTCTCTCTGTGTCTCTGTGTCTCTCTCTGTCTCTCTGCCTCTACCTCTGTCTCTCTGTCTCTCTCTGTCTCTCTGTGTCTCTGTGTCTCTCTCTGCCTCTCTATGTCTCTCTCTGTCTCTCTGTGTCTCTCTGTGTCTCTGTGTCTCTCTCTGTCTCTCTAGATTAAGAGCCCCATTTTAGAGATGAGGACACCGAGGCTCGCATGCAGCCCCAGAGACGCGGGCAGCGGGGCCGGTACCTGTGGCGTCTCCGGAGCTGTTCTCCTCGGGGCCCTGGCGGAAGGAGGTGGAGCGCTGGAGGGAGCCTTTGGGCTGGTGCTTGAAGATGGCAGAGGAGAGCTCTTCCAGACTACAGCCCAGCAGATAGGCCGCCTTCTGGGCCCACTCATGGCGGGCAAACTGCTTGCGCCCAGCTGCAGAAAGGAGCGGAGGGTGTCTCAGGAGAGCTTCAGGGCAGGGGCCCCAAGTTGGGGTCCCAGGGACCCAGGGGGCTGTGTCAGTGACGCCCGGGGAGCCTGGCTGGTCCAAAGCCCCCAAAGCTCCTTATTCCCCCCCCAGGTGTGTGTGAGAGAAATGAGGCGGGCCCCGGAAGGGGGGGGAGGCGCCACCTCCACAGGGCAGCGCACATGCCCCCCCCACCCGCCGGGCGCTCAATCGTAGCCTCGCCTTAACCTCCAAGCAGAGAGGGTGGGCACCCCCGCCCCTGGTATCCAGAGTCAGGCCCGGCGCCCTCTGCTGCCCGCCCGGGGAGCAGAGCCCGTCCCTGCCAGTGCTGGGCTGGGGGGCCCCCATTTCCCACCTTCCTCCCCAACTCTGGGGCACCTGAGCAGCTGCCGGGGGAGGGAGGGAGGCGGCCGCAGCGCCCCCCACACACACACACAGACAGCCTCCCTCTCAGCCAA